>NC_139353.1:20704346-21146846 GCF_055883805.1 Amblyomma maculatum | reverse complement strand
GCTTGATAGAAACAGCGCAGCTAGTAGTTCTTTAAGCGGGTGCACAACTTTTGCGCTGACATTTTGTTCTTCAAGTCAATAAATGAAAAGTTAGCTAACAAGTCTTTAAAAATTACTAATTTTGGTGAGCGAAAAAACTTTGCAGATTAGCATAGGCGTCTCTCAAGAGCTTTCAGTTGGTTTTGCTGAGCTACGGGGAACCGCGATGTCAGTGCACGTTAAAGAACCCCAGGTGGTCGAAATTTCCGGAGCCATCCCCTACGGCGTCTCTCATAGCATGAGTCGCTTAGGGACGTTAAACCTCACAAAACCAAACCAAAGACACTTGATAAACTTACGTAACATATAGTTGGGATACGCGGTATGCATATATAACGAAGTAGTTTCTGTTGGCTTCCGCAAGAAAAAAACTGAGGATAATACACATTTGGAGTACTGGGGCAACGATCAAATATGTTTATATTAGTATATTTGAGGTTTCTGTGGCGAAAAACATCTGCAAATGCAAAATTCTAATGAGAACAAAAAAAAAAGGGGGGGGGGCGTAAAAGTAAAAGATGTGGGACTCTGGAGAGGGTCCGCGTAAAAAAAAAAAAAAAAAAAAAAAAAAAAAAAAAAAAAAAAAAACCTTAACAATGGGGTGCATGTGTCGCTCTCGAAATCGACATGACGACTGGATTTACGATCCCTATAACTCGCGGAGACACCAACTCTATTCGAGACAAGCACGACCATTCTTTGAACTTGACTGATGCTTCTTCCACTTATTTAAGCTTTAAAAGTAATTAAGGCTAACGATTACACAAATTGCGCTTCCCATTTTTTCTTGCAATTACACGCGGCCTTCTGCAGTAATTGCCTGCGGCAGAGTGCGGGAACAGATTGTTCTAGACGCTGCCGCACTTCGACATTTACCAACATGCGTTGCTCCGCTCGCGTCAGAACAGCTTCCGCTTACAGAGGAATCAATAATGTCACCCGGGTGTGCAGGCGCGGACGAACAGGTGCTGTTTCGGTGACGTCATCCCGATCTTTTTTCCGACGCACTTCTTCGTCCCAATTTCTAGAGAGCACGGTATAGCTCGCGTTCTATAGCTTACCAACGCACCGTAGGCGCCGTTCATGCTATATATATATATATATATACGAAGCGGGCAGTGGCGCGGGGCGGAGTGCTCGCGCTAGGCCCGCTGGCCATTAAAGCATATGTCATCATCATGTCATCACGTCGTTCTTTTTCTGTTGTGTCGCCGTGCTCCATCGCTTGCCATATGCCACCACGCAACAATATTGTTGCAAATAGTCTATTTTGCAGCCAAGTCTATAATACTTACTTAAGGCGAAAACTTTACTTGAGTTTTGGTCAAAATCACGCGTGGGCGAGAATTGTCCGCAGGATTCGGCGGGATAAACAACAGCCAAAAGCCGATCGAAAAATAAAAATAGAAAGATAATAATGAGTAAAAACATTAATAATAAACAACAGAATTTGCCGTTACTGCAGCTAAGCAGGGTTAACGTAAGACAACGGCCAGAATATTCAAGAACATTGCCAATGGAAAATAATTTTCACTCTTAATCTAGTTTGGCATACATTCCAGTCACACGTTGAACTTTTTGTCAAGTTCTACTTGTTACAGGATGTAATCTCAAACCAGGTTCAAAGCTGCAGCAGGGACGATAGAACGGCTTAGTCGTAAGGATGGTAAAAAAAAAACCGCTTAGAATCGTTAGTGATATGGATACCGTTGGAGGTCGCTTCTTAGAAAAGGTCTCTTCAACAACAGTTTTGCTGCATGAAACGTCCATGTTTTTGGAATATCATCTTAGACTGCTCCATTCTTGAGATACGCTTGAACGTCACACGTCGCAATCACTTTATTATATGTATAGATAAGTTTCATCGATATCTAGGAGCCAAGCATTCCTGTAATTAAATTCAAGGATGTCGTTCGTTTTGGCTCCATCCCAGTTCCGCCGCTTTGCGACTAATGAATCTCAGCGGACTGGAATCCCCTTGTCGTAAATGCGTACTAGTGCACATTAAGCACACTTTCCTGAAAGTTTACTCAAGTCACATATTAATGAAGTACCGTTGGGCTCGCATGTATAGGCAAAATTGGCAAACAAATGTCCACTGACCAGGAAACAAGTATGGAAGAGCACTGACCAACGGCTGGTAAGCCGACCCAATGTTTCGACAAGTTTCAGCCCTTGTTCGTGCGTCTTTCATACTGTGTAACCATCTTTCTCTCTCAAGGTGTGTTGCTGGGTGACTTGGTGACTGATCATGGTAGAAGAAAATAGCGCAGGAGACTGGACAAGGAAGTAGACAACACGAGCGCCGACTAACAACTGAATGTACTCAAAGCGTGGGCGTGTGAATACACTGAAGTTAGTCGGCGCTTGTGTTGTCTACTTCTTTGTCCCGTCTTCTGCGCTATTTTCTTCTACCATGATCATTCTCTCGTTCTACATTAGACTAACATAAGCACTTTTACGGATAGCGACGCTAAGGTGGCTGCGCTATGCAAGCAACTAGAAATTTTCCACCGGCCTTTTTATCCTTCGCTTATTCATCTTACCTGCAACTCACGCCACAAAGAGGAATCCGCACCTGTGTACCGTGTGATTCCAGGGTGCGTTAAAGGGACTCTGATAACCAATTGAAGTGGATCACTGTTGATAGATCTGTGGATAGTGTCGTTGGTCTACGGCGCTATATAATGACAAAGAGGTCGCGTTTACCGAAAATGAAGCTGTTTTGTTTTAGTCAAGACGACAAACGAAATACCGATGCATTCATCGTCGGTCGCTTTCAATAAGTCCAATGAGGACCCGAGATCCATCCAAACGGTAGCAACGAGTTATATTTGGTGAAAAGGAGGGTCACAAGATTCAATCGCACGCGGTAATAATATTAAGTTTTCTCGTCAATAATAGATTCTTTGCAAATGAGAACATTTTGACAGTCCCGCATCCCAGACATAGCAAGACAATCAGTGCCCAGTCACTACCCCCCCCCCCCCCCCCCCTATTTCTAATCCACACCAGTTCTCATGGTGTGCCTATTTGGCCTCGGACCAGTTCGTCGACTTCCCCAGGCGTATTCGGATCGTTCCCTAGGCAACTAAACGTAATTGGTTCAGTAAAGTTAATCTTCCATTTCTCTCAAAACCGACGTGTTGCTGAGATAATTTATTATATTTAGCTTCTAAAACTGACCTCTTCAGTTACAATGGCTTCAACTTAATTGTAACAGGACAGTCACTCAACAATGGCCAGCTTTTTTGACAGGTGGTCGGTATTCTTTTCTCTGCTCCTCAGGTGCAGCCCTCCCGAGGAGTATGCGGTATACCTTCGCCCGCAGTCCGTATGGACTCAAACGCCCGCAGGTAAGCTACGCGCTGCTTTAAAGAGAGGTTAAAAGGTCATCACAGTGACAATAGGCATAGGTTAAAAGTGCAATGTTCTCTTTGTGACATCGCAGCACGAGTCACTTTAAAACTCTATCTCAGTATATATTCATACGAAAGTCAATCTTGTGAAATATAAACAAGCTTGCGCGCTCAGATTGTGTGGTATCTGAAATCTGTCGCAAGGGCGTTTTTTTTTTTAATCTAAACCAGCTACACTCAGCTACACCAGTGCAAACAAATCCATTGTAGGTATAGGAGATTTCCTACACTGGTGTAGTTAGTGTAGGTTAAACAAATCGCCTTTCAATGACAGCACAAGGCAAATCTTTTTCGCACCCAGTTCAGCACAAAATAACCGTGCACAAGAACACTCTGAAGACAAAATGCACTTGAAAAACAAGTGACGAAAGAAACACTATAAGGTTCCGGAAATAAAGGTCACCAACGACACTCTCACAAAACGCCTATCATACCGAATAAACATTTTCTTATGTGGAGCGCTCTCTTAATCAGAAGCACTTTGGCTACAGGTACTAAATGTGTTCGGTGTATTAACATTGCCGTGAATTATCAACAAGCGCATTTTTTAAGGAAAGTTGTTTATGAACTCAATTTTTGCATATCGTAAACTACTCCTATAACTATCAATATATCCACAGGTCTTTCCTCGGGATACCCGTAGTTTTTTTTTGTGTGTGATTATTGTTTTTGTTACTCAAGAAATTTGCAACAACACTCAAGAATTTTACACGCACAGCGGCGGTGGTGCAGTGGTGGAGGTACGTTTCACTACTTTCCCAGAGTACCCGGATTCAATACCGACCGCAGCAGTTGCATTTCGATTAAGGCGAAACGAAGAAGCGCACGCGTACTGTGCGATGTCAGTGCTGTTGTTTACTGGGAGGCTTAGCGCGGAACAGACAAGGACAAGAGAGGCACACAGGACGAGCGCTAAATTAGCGCTCGTCCTGTGTGCCTCTCTTGTCCTTGTCTGTTCCGCGCTAAGCCTCCCAGTAATCATGTCTTACCAACTAGCCCAGAAATAGCGCTCGTCCTGTGTGCCTCTCTTGTCCTTTTCTGTTCCGCGCTAAGCCTCTCAGTAATCATGTCTTACCAACTAACCCAAAACTCTACTTTGCTGTTGTTGTTGTGGCTGTAGGAAGAAGGGAAAGAAAATGCACGGGCCTGCAACTGGCTCTGTAGCTGAGCCACCTGCGCTGCCTCTTGCAGAAAGAAGATAAAATAGATTAAAAGATACCCAGGTGGTGGAAATTACTTCCTAGCCCCCCACTACGGCTCCTCTTTCTGTCTTTCCACTTTCACCACCCTCCTTCCTCCCTTCTCTTACGACGTGATTCAGATGTCCATAGAACAAGTGTGACAGATACTGCTGCCTTTCCCTTCCTGTGAACCAATTTATTATTTATTTAGAACTTTACCTAATAGTTTCTTATGGCAGCCTTATCTATTCCGTGCCAGCGAAGAAGAAACTTTAAAAGAAAGATTTTGCTGTGCATTGCAAGATTGGACCATTCCTGTAAAGGCCGGTGTAGGCACGCGGTAACGTGGCGGACACGATCAAGTACCAGCCCAGGTCGCAGTGGTTCCTTTTGCATTTATAGTAAAAAGGCGCCTCTCGTAGACACCTGACACGAGCCATTAGAGAAGGGAGAAAGGTGGGAGTGAAAGTGGAAAGAGAGAGGGAGGAGCCGTAGTGGGGGGCTACGGAGTAATTTCGACCACTTGGGGGTCTTTAACATGCGCTGAAATTTGCACAGCACACGGACGCCACTTCGTTTTCGCCTCCATCGAAACGCAGCTGCCGTGGTCGGGTTCGAACCCGGGAACTCCGACACAGTGGTCTGGCGTCTTGCCACTGCACCACCCCGGCGGGGCACTTCTCATGTGTTATAATATAGATTCTACCTAAACGCCGACAATGCTGTTTTGTCATGGTGCGCAGGACATGTCGAACTGGGGATGGCGGACAACAAAATTTGTGGCTCGCAAAGGATGGAAGTGGTACCTCCTGCACCCCGTCTTGGCCAGACTTACCGCCAACTTCGCACCATCGGTGGGCAAGAAATTATTACAGGAACGAAGTGTAGCGACATATCCGATGGGCATGTTTTCAATATGTCGCAGTCATAGCGTGCGGCTGTCGATGTTCTTCGCCCCATTATAACCAATTCCACCGAGAATTGGAAAACAGTGTTATACCCTACCTAGGTAGCGCCGTCCTCAGAAGCACGAAGCCTGTGTTTTGTGTCATTCCGAACATATATGTAATTGCAGCAAGACTCTAGCAGCTGCTCGTCTTAAAAGAAGACAAGCCGCGTGCGTACGAGTGTGCGTGTGCGTGTGCGTGTGCGTGCGCGTGCGCGTGTGCGTGTGTGTGTGTGTGTGTGTGTGTGTGTGTGTGTGTGTGTGTGTGTGTGTGTGTGTGTGTGTGTGTGTGTGTGTGTGTGTGTGTGTGTGTGTGTGTGTGTGTGTGTGTGTGTGTGTGTGTGTGTGTGTGTGCGTGTGCGTGTGCGTGTGCGTGTGCGTGTGCGTGTGCGTGTGTGTGTGTGTGTGTGTGTGTGCGTGTGTGTGTGTGTGTGTGTGTGTGTGTGTGTGTGTGTGTGTGTGTGTGTGTGTGTGTGTGTGTGTGTGTGTGTGTGTGTGTGTGTGTGTGTGTGTGTGTGTGTGTGTGTGTGTGTGTGTGTGTGTGTGTGTGTGTGTGTGTGTGTGTGTGTGTGTGTGTGTGTGTGTGTGTGTGTGTGTGTGTGTGTGTGTGTGTGTGTGTGTGTGTGTGTGTGTGTGTGTGTGTGTGTGTGTGTGTGTGTGTGTGTGTGTGTGTGTGTGTGTGTGTGTGTGTGTGTGTGTGTGTTTAAACGCATTTATCACACCGTTTAGATAGGCAGCCTGTTTTTGTCGAGTCGTCCACACAATTGTAAAGAAGATTCGAGTCGAACGCTCTGTTAACTGGTCGTGGCTTCTTTCGCTGCCTACCGGTAGAGATACTGGCTTTTGAGACGGGCAAAGTAAACCATGACCTTTATAAATATGCATCTGCGGCATTGATCATCTGCGACATTAAAGGTCTCTGTTCGAGCGCACCAGACAAATGCGTGGACGTCGGTAATGCTACATTGATTAGGCCAAGAGCACGTTTTTAAGCAATTTTAGAGGCAGTTTAGCCGTTCTAATTTTAGTTCTCTCTCGGTCACTTTTTTTTTTTTTTCACTTGAAATTAAAATGCGAAAACTTGAATCATCATAGTCTCTCTGGTAGGATGAGAGAACCAACCTAACAGTTTATTCGGAGTAGTAGTAAATGCTTGTAGAATCCTAATTTCAAGCCATCTTATGACCCTTCTGACATTGCAGCTCCTTCCTGTGTTCTACGCCACGTACTCGTCGATGTTTGTGGCTTGGCTCTTCGGCTGGGAAGTATTGGTCTTGTTCCTGGGCCAACACGCCGCATTCTACGCCGTCACCTGGTTTCGGAAGCCCATACTGTGCTACGCGGTCGCATTCGCGATACACTTCCAGAAATTCGTCATTCCATACGAGTGGGAGGAGGTAAATCTCATTGATAATTCTCTTCTTCGCGCCTGAAACTAATTCTTAAAATCCAGTTTATAATTCTGCTAGTCGTTGCCGCTACAAAGCTTCAGAAAAAGAGGTATTAAAATAACGCATTCATTTCCACTGTTCCACAAGAAATGGACGGTATAAATGCTGCTTTCTTTAAAAGGTCCAAACTTTTAATAAGAATGTGACTGCCTTTAGGTATTTTGGCCCTGAGGCTACATTAGGGACTACGGCGCACGCCAGGTCAAAGGCAGAATTCTTCCACTGGTTCGCTAATTAACTTTTCGTTTTATTTTAGGAGCTTGTTCCCTATATTATAGCCAAGAAATGTTTCTATTTGAAAATTACGCGCGCTTTACAAGGTCCGAATATGTCAGCTTGGTGGGCGCCTTCACAACGCAACACAGGGCCAGAGGGCGCGTCTTGCGTTGATAGATCCGCCAATGCGCGTTACGAGGGCGGATTGCCAGCGAACCGATTGCGCGCACATTGGGTACCGGCGCAGCGGCTATCAGCGAAGCCGGGGTCGAAGCGATATTGCCGCTAAGCGTCCATCTAGATTTGCCAGCTAAGTGACGAAATCGCGCACGCTTTGTTACTGGGTAAAACCGCGACATCTTTAGGCCTCGTAACACGTGCGACAGTTTGTTTTAAGAAACAATTCTCAGCTGTATCATCATTCGGAGAGGAGCTCGGATTTTGAAAATACAACACCTCTAAAATTTTATGTTCAACGCTGCTGAATCGAATATGAAGAGAAAGCATTAGCTGCGGGTTCTTCTTCTTCTTCGTCTTCGACTTCTTCGCAGCTGTTTAAGGTCATTCGTGACTGCAGCCACGAACTACGCGACGGGCCGAAACCTGGCGTAGTATTTATTTCGCAATAAAGAGTTAATCAACGTATGTGGTCAAGTAGCGACCTATTTGGGGCATTCTGCACTTTACCTGGTGTCCTCCTATCCCGCATTATGGTCACAGCGCTAAAATAAATCTAAAGCCAGTTACCTTCTGCTTAAAATTTTGTGCAAAAACAGCACCCGGTAGGGGTACCACAGCCCAATCTTGGCAGAAAAGGAAACATCTGCTTTTTCAGGATTTTTGCCGACAGATGTAACAGTGTTCATTTGCAGCGATATGCTGCCTACAGCCGAAACCTGGCTGATGGACAAATAGATTTTATTTTGAACACCACGCATTTATTTTGTTGTAAGATGACGTCTTCACCTACCGCCATTTACTCTTTCTTACTCACGTACACCCTTGGCTATTATAGGAACAGCAGGCCGGAGGGGCATTACTCTGGCGCATATGTTTCAACGGTTCCTGACTTTTTCACACTCGGGTTAAGTTATTCTTAGCACAACAAGCCGAATCGTACTTAATTTGACCGGAATATTAGATCCGAGGACAAAAGGTAAAATCACTAACTAGCACATGAGTTCGTGGCGACGTTGTACAAGATCAATGAGACAATAACGACTTTTCCAATCTAGGCTAAAACGTTTGAAAAAAGACTGACCTACGCAAGATTTAACGTCCCTATATGTCGTAAAGCTATAAAGAGCGTCGTAGGGCCCCACATGCATTTAATCTCCTTGGAGTTGTTTAACGTACGTTGTCGCACAGCACACGAACGCCTTTTGCATTTCGTCAACATCGAAACGCGGCCGCCGTGGCCAGGATTGAGCAAGGACGTTATTGCAGGCTAGTTAAGAAATGCACCAACTAGTAGCGCCTTCTCTTTACTCTGTTTCTTGTGCCCCGTTGCTCCACGCTTAAAAAATACTTCACGATTGAGCCTTGGTGCTCCAACTCAGTAGCTCATCGACTGGGCCACCGTCTGGCGGGGCGAAGAGGAAGAAGGCAGAACAACTTGCACGCGTAACGCAGCTTGTGCAGTGAGTTTTAAAGTGTATTAGAGAGATTTAGTTTACCGTGATCCGCAATCCGCCACCGTGACATTTTACCGCGTGTGGGTGGGCGCACAAGCCGATTGGTCCCGACGCGGTAAGTCTGTGTGCCGACATCCAGTAGGCGGCGCCATCTATCGGCGTCAAGGGGATCTGGGCTTGCGCAGTGGAATGCGCGGTGGCGGATCACGGTATACTAAAACTCTCTATTGTTAGTTGCTACCGGACGCATTTGGCCTGCGGCGGAACATAAAAGGAAAAGAGTATGTATTTATGCTGTCTTGAAGCACCGCTAAGGGTGTTAATGCGTTTCCCTTTTTGTTATGTCTTGTTTTTACACAGTCATAAGATCGTGTAGTGATACGAAGATGTCATTTTAACAATTTAATCCACTTAGATATTGATTCAGTGCGTGCGAGATAGAAATGTACAGTGAGCCCTGTATATTGTACGTCCCTCGACACGCACACGCTGGTCAGCCGTGGATGAGACGGAACGACAGAAGGAGATTGGTTTGGTTCTTAGGGTTTAACGTCCCAAATCGGCTCAGGCTATGAGAGACGCCGTAGTGGAGGACTCCGAAAATTTCGACCACCTGGAGTTCTTTAACGTGCACCGACATCGCACAGCACACGGTCGCCTTGCTTTTCGCCTCCATAGAAAAGTGGCCGCCGAGACCGGGATTCGGTCCCGCATCCGTAGGCACTGTAGTTAAACGCCATAACCACTGCACCACTGCGGCGGGGCAGGCAGAAGGAGCACCGCCGTACCGGTAAGTTCGGCCCCTCTTGCGGACGCAAGTGAGAGTAAGCGCAGTGGAAACTGGGAGGGAAAGGCGAGATTGTGTGGTGTTGATTCTAGCAGAGGTTGCATCCACTAATGTTGCGCGAAGCCGCTGAAAGTTGCGCAGAGCGCATACGCGGCACACTTCCCGTTCATTTTAGAGCAGTGGGCGGCAGCGGGTAAGCATTGCATAGTCTTTTTTGGCAATGGGTCATGTGACTGACTCACTAAATCGGATTTACCTTCCTGTTTCCTTTCCATAGTATATGTATCCCAAGTATGGAATCATGCCATACCGGGCAGCCTTCGTCACATTCCACTGGAACCTGATGCGTGGAATCAGCTTCAGCCTTGAGTTCATCCGCTGCCAGCGGGCCAAGAAGGATGAAAGCCGCCGCCAGAACTGGCCGCCTTACTGGAAGACGCTCGCTTACTCGTTCTATCTGCCCACGGTGTACATGGGGCCTCCGCAGAACTACGACGACTTCTTGGTCCAGGTATTATACGTGTTTGTACATGCATGTCAACTCACCTCTACCAAGGTGCAGTTCGAGCTAGCTACCGTTCAGCTCACACGCTAATGAACACAAGGCAGCACCCAAAAAAATAATAATAATGAAACGGTCGCCAGTACAGCTCGAAAAGCAAGAGCACTAAGCAGTTTTTTTTTGTTTTTTTTTGTAGCTTAGGGTGCAGGCTATAATTCTGAGCAAGAGCAATTCAAGATATGAAGACTGGAATTCAAATTAGGGACTCTCTGGAGCACAATGTCTCATTTTACATTCATATTTTTATAAATATTTACCCTCACATCATCTCTGTGATGCGCTTGCGCGGAACAATATGAGTTTGTGCAACTACCAATACCTACCCTTATAAGTCGCATTCAGCGAGTAAAAACGTTGCCTAATAATACGAGCTCCGACTTTGTTCTCAGATAATGATCACACTATGCCCAACAATGAGAGGCACGAATACTGTTCGGAAGTAGCAACATTTTATACAAAGTTTGAATAAAACCTCAGAGCACCCGTGGAGCAGTCTTTTTCCCTACATTGCTCTATCTCTTCTAGCATAACCAGCTAGAACGTTCCTAGCTATCGCAATTACCACTTCAGGCGAAGTCTGATATCACGAAGAAATTGCCCGAAAGCATTCCTTCTTCGCAACCGCGGATACATAATGGGACGAGGATGTCTTCTGTAGTATCGTCTAGAAGCCTGTCGATCTTTTATCACGATGTGAATAGCACGAAGCGTAAAGGCTCAGCTGAACGACAGCACGAAAGGCGATCAAGGTGACAATACCAGAAGCTATAGATGCGCATTTTTCATTTGTCCATGTGAATCGATTGAAGAGAACTGTGAAATACTTTGGAGTTGAAGAAAGGTTGTAGATACCACTTACCTGCAATAATTCAGTTATTTAATCACGTTTCAGGGCCACTACATTTTTCATTGTTCACTGGCAAGGCTCCTGTCAAAAATGGCCCCGTATCGGCTCTGAAACATCAACTCATTACTTCGCCAGTGACCGCGAACTGTTAACAGTTACAATGTCTACATCTGCAAACTCGTTGAGCCATTTGGGACACGCTGTTCACGAGATCTTTTCCCATTACTGGTTGTAATCAATCCTATACACTTCCTGCGAGCTGCACGCATGGATTTTGAGAAATAAACTCCTTGAACTTCGCTTCCGCAGATGAACAAGCCAAGGCCAAGCTGCACGCTGCTAGAAATCGCTTCTTGCGTCGGAAGGATTCTGCGCAGCGGTGCACATTATCTTCTCATGGAGCTCATGACTCACTATTTGTACAGGTAAGTGGTTTCTCGAGGCTTACTATGGAAACAGGGGCCTCTCACGAATAAAGTAATAAACCCAGGTTTAACGCATAACTTTACAAAATTTTGAACACCTTTTCAGTTCAGTTCAGTCGTTCAGTCGTGTCCGACTCTTCGTGACCCTATGAACCATATCACGCACGCTTTCCGGTCTCTCACTATCTTCCTAACATCACATAACTTCATCTGCAGCGCCTCTAGGATGTCATTTTAGAACACCTTTTAGAAGCATGTTAATAAACTCCCCCTCACTCAGAAGCTGCTTTTCAGTCACATACATGCTTAATCAACTCAACTTGAAACCTCGGCGGTGATGCAGGCATTGCGAAATCAGGGGGTAGACGAGCCGTACGTGAAAGTGCTGGAAGATATATATAGTGGCTGCACAGCAACCATAGTTCTGCATAAAGAAAGTAACAAAATTCCCATAAAGAAAGGTGTTAGGCAAGGAGACACAATCTCCCCAGTACTATTCACAGCTTGTTTAGAGGAAGTATTCAGAGACTTGGAATGGGAGCAGTTAGGGATAAGGGTAGATGGAGAATACCTCAGTAATCTGCGATTTGCTGATGACATTGCCTTGCTAAGCAACTCGGGAGATGAACTGCAAATAATGATTGATGACCTAGACAGGAAAAGTAGAAAGGTAGGCTTGAAAATCAATATGCAGAAGACTAAGGTAATGTTCAACAGCCTCGGGAAGGAACAGGAGTTTACATTAGGTAGCGAAATACTGGAAGTAGTAGGCGAATATAACTACTTAGGACAGGTAGTAACCGCAGATCCGGACCATGAAAAGGAAATAACAAGAAGAATAAGATTGGGATGGAGCGCATTTGGCAAGCACTCGCAGATTATGACTAGCAGCTTACCGGTATCGCTCAAGAGGAAAGTATACAACAGTTGCATCTTGCCTGTACTCACCTATAGGGCTGAAACGTGGAGGCTAACCAAGAGAGTTCTACTTAAGTTGAGGACAACCCAGATGGCTATGGAACGAAAAATGGTAGGGGTAACATTAAGAGATAAAAAGCGTGCAGAGTGGGTCAGAGAAATAACTGAAGTTACCGACATTCTAGTAGAAATTAAGAAGAAGAAATGGACATGGGCAGGACATGTAGTGCGAAGAGAGGATAACCGATGGTCGCTGAGGGTAACAAACTGGATTCCAAGGGAAGGAAAGCGTAGCAGGGGGCGGCAGAAAGTTAGGTGGGCGGATGAGATTAAGAAGTTCGCAGGGGTCAAGTGGATGCAGCTAGCACAGAACCGGGTTAAGTGGAGAGATATGGGAGAGGCCTTCGCCCTGCAGTGGGTATAATCAGGCTGATGATGATGATGATGATGATGACATGCTTAATCGGGCTGTCGGACACTGACAAGAAAGTTAATAGTTTACAAAGAAGACATTAACCGTCGCTTGAACAGCACGTTCCACCTCAGCGGACCGGGTCACCAAACAACGGCCATGCCACATCAGCTGGTTCCCCAGAGTTTCACTTTTAGAAGATATTCCGCAATTTCCTATGTTGTACTGCTATCATTAACCTGGTCCTATGAGAATTTGTACCATCACGTGACCATCTTCTGATAAAACATGGTAGGTTTCCTTAGTAATTAATAATTGTTGGCATGGACATGTCATCGACTGTAAAATTACAGTAGTCGCCGCAGCTTCCCCTGTCTGCACTTTGCACGATTGTGATTGAGCAGATAAAGTTGTTGAGCTAGTTGGTTTAAAATTTTCTTTGTTAATTAAAAACTTCGTACACAGCTTTTAAATCCACATTCACGTAAAACTGAGGGCAGCATGTAATGACAACTAATGCGATTCATTAGATCTACGTCGCCTTATACCCATCATGTGAACGTCACTTTCTAAGCAGCGCTCGATATAGTTACTTGACTAACGTGTTATTGATATCAGCAGCGCTGCTAATTCGAAGCGCGTCAAGCAGGCAGGCTCGTCTCATAGCAAAAGTAAGTAAACTGTTCCATTCCAAACCATCTTTTAATGATAGTTTTTGAAAGCGGCACATCACCGCGTTCGGGCATTTGACCGACGGCCTCGCTCCCTTCAAAGTCATGATTACTGTTCGCAGTTGCATCTTTTCTCAGCAATCGACCTCACGGTGCATGTTGCCTTAACACACTGACACTTTAGCCCTGCCTCACAAGATGTATGGCCTTACTCATTTTTCGGAATTCGCAACATCTACCATCGCCGTATGAAAATTTATCCCCGCTTTGCGAATCATACAAAACTTGTCTCATACCTTGTCAGAAATAGTCGGGTGACGGGGTTTGCCTGTCATGCAGTGTAAAACTGCCCTTACCGAGCCCTTAAGTACTAAAAATATCTCTGAAAGTGAAGACAGGAGTTCTTGCCTTACACAAACATATAGACCTTAAGGCATGCCATAAAAGCTTTATTTCTTGGCTGAGAAACAGCACTCTATTGGCTGGTTACTTTCAGTGAAAAACGACTTTGCTTTTCTCACCTCCGTCCCTAACCTCACTTTTCCCTTCTCCCATTCTGACCTTACAGTGCAGCAATCTCCAAGCAGCCCATGGTAGTCGCGACACTGGACAACACCAGTATCGTGGGCCTCGCCTTGGCCCTCTTGTTCTCCTTCTATGTGCGCTACTTTTTCACCTACGGATTTCCCGGGGCCCTCGGCCGCGCAGAAGGCTTCGACGTACCGCCGCCCGGAAAGTGCATCGCAAGGATGTCCCCGATGCTCTTTCTTCTGGAGGTTAGTGTCCCGAGTGGATTTCTGCCCAGGGCCTACACTGCGTCCGCATAACACGTTAAAAGTACATTGCTGAATTACATGAGTTTATCACATGAATGTCAAAAGAGCAGAAAGCCAAAAGAAAAAGGGAAACGGCCTAAATGGTATACTGTTGCTACGAATACGGAACAGATGTTGTTAGCGATAATTGCGACGCAAGTTTTAAGTAACCAGTTGCTGCACGCCGCAATAAACATGTTTTAGCCTGACTTCACAGCAGTCGCTTTAGGTAGTATAGAAAATGAAGAGACTGCGTATTTGCGGATAATAAAACATATTGTCACATGCTCTCCCTTGCAGGCACTTCGACCGAGGCATGCACCTATGGATAACGAAGGTACGCATCTGAACTACACATCCCTCAACTATCATATGAAGTCTTGTTAGCGATACACATGCCGCTATCGGAACATGCGCATTCATTATTGATTTTTCTCGCTAGAAACCTCCGCGAAGTTAGTTCCTTGCGTTGTCAGAATTATAATATTAATAATAAGGACGCACGACCTGTGTGCGATATACGGCATTACAATCCTGAGAGATACTGAGACAAAAACTATACTTCTTTGTTTCCCGCTCCTGAAAATTCCTGTGAGATTTTCGAATGTTTCATACCAATGCATTAGAAGATTCATTCTGCAGGGCTGCGAGCGAGTTTTAACACAAATGCTTTATACTAAGAGCACCCTATGTTTACTTCGGCGTATATTAAATACACATTAATTAAAGATTCTAGAGCCTTTATAAATATATGCAACGCTAGATAAAGTCTAATAAATCTTAAGCCTAACGTGAGTGCGTAAGTGCAGTTAATCCTCAGCCTAAAGGTTGCAAGGTCAAATAAAGTAATACGTTGGTGCTGAACGCGAATTGGCCGTAATTTCACCTTCCCAATTGTAATTAGCTTGATTAATATTAGCTGATGCTTAAGGCCTATACTAAGCCCATAATGCCTGCAAGATTATTGGGGCGTTGGTGGCGCTGCAACACCTCAGTGTAAGATGCTGGAATCTCGACGGCGATTAGCTCCTTCGAGTTCGATCGCGATTGAGAATCCCTAAGTCTGTCGACTCAATAGCCTCTGAAAGTGGCCGCGTGACAGGAGCATAAGCTAGGTGACCATGGCTAGGCTTATTATGATGATAATGACGACAGTGACAAATGGTATTGGCAATATGGCAGTGATACTGGCGTTAGTTGTCATGGACCCCGCGTCTCAGGCGCATATCATCTCGTTGCAAACGTGTCGCTGCACACGCAGGTACATCTATGAGCCCGTAGTTGGCGAAGGCAAACGCTTCGTCAAGCTGATACTCGGGGCGGCCGTGGCCTTCACTTTCACCTGGGCATGGCACAGCATGCTAACAAGAGACGCCATCTGGTGCTCGCTGAGTGTGCTGGGCATCACCCTGGAGGTGCTGGTCGTTGAAATAGGAAGTGGCAGCCCATCAAGAACCTCGAGGTATGTGACTGCAGCTATACGCTGTGCTGTGGTGCAAATTAAAACACTAAAGCTGTAAGGCCGCGTGCTGCCGCTTGTGTGCTTCGCTACGTGCAAGCGCGTGAAGTTAGGGCACTGCATGCCCAGACAGCTGGGAATTGTGCGACAGTCCTTAAATTGCCGTGGCTTTCACTGCGACGACAGTCTTTCTGGCAGCTGCGTAATGCTTCTGAGTCCGTGATTGCGACCGCTCCAATAATAGGCCCACGGGTCGAGGTTCAGGTGCATTACAAGACTATCATCATCAGCTGCAGCCCGACTATTTTAATTGTAAGACAAAAGTCCTTCCGATGTGCCACTGAAAAAATTTATTTATTCAAAATACCTTGCAGATCCCAGTTCGTAGCATACAGTAAAGGGAGGGGGTAACGAACTGATAGAGACAAGAATTAAACATAAAAATTAGACGCCAACAAAACGCAGAGACAGTAAAATGAATTAACAGCTCCAAAACAGTCTAAAAACACAGTTCATAACATTAAAATTAACATGCGAAAATTTGATGAGAACTCGACGAAATTTAAAGGTGAGCATCGACTGAGAAAAAGGAAGGGGTTGTTCCTTCTCCTCTCCATTATTTTATTTGTATACGTGTTTCTTGAGCGAGTACGTGCCTTTAAATAAGCAAAAATAAATAATAAGTATATCCTATAATGCGAGCGTCCGCAGGAAATATGGTCATTCAGGTTTTTATGTCTGATGGGGCTTCTGAACGATACACACGCTCCTTGTTTTCCGAGTGCCTTGAGCTCCATGACGTGAGCTCCTTGACATAACAGGCAGAGTGAAGTTGGCGCCCAAGCCTAGACGTTATATGACGGGAAATTAACTCGTTGAGTACAAACAGTATACAACCGTCCTTACGATATGTTTTGGTCAGTGCAGAAGCAAAGTCCGCGAATTCAGATCTTGAATGTTATTTTCTGCTACAGAGTCGTTACCTGGCTTCACCTCACCGAATGCGAGTGGTCACGGCCTTGATTGGAGCCCCTCAATTTATGCTCACCATCTGCGCTTGCCTATTCCATCTCGCGGAATTGGACACTATCCTGGTGATCTGCAGGAAGACTGTGACAGGTATGAAGGGCGTTTGTCGCAGCATTATTATTCGGTGTTTGTGGCGTCTGCCCATCCATGTGACGAATAGCAACTGTCACCTAAGAATTGATTGTAACAACAGCGCCGAATAGTACGATACTGAACTGAGAGGAAACTGCCACTAGCTGCCTGACATGTAGAGGGAAGTTACGGGATCGCCTGCCTCACATATAGAGTGAAACTTACGGGATCTTCCCACTCCTTCAAGCATGCTTCGACATGAATCTCCGGGGCAGCGACCGGCCAGCGCGCGTCCTTGACGATGGGCCGCAGCGCAACCAGCCGAGAGTATATAAGGCAGACCGCAGCACGCCCGCAGCAATGCGCTCTGGGAAGATTCAGTCTTCCGGGCATCTCTCGCGGTCGCTCGCTTTGGGAAAGGTGCCTTTTTTTTTTTTTCACCAAGCCCGCGATCAACTCATCGTTTCTCCTCACCTATACGGCCGCCGCTAGCGATCAACTCTGCGACTACGACGCCTCATCGAACAAGAAAGCCGTGAGAATTCCTTTTTGCCACAGACTCTGTTAATTGAATATTGTTTTGCCTTTGTGTAAACCTTGATCCAGCTTAGTATTTTACGCTGTGATTTCTGCGTAACTCTTGCCTCTACTTACTATGTCCGGAATACTTGCTTTGTTACCTTTATAGTCTTCTTTTATCGCAGTGTTTGTTCATTCTCGGGCTTTCCTCTTTTCAGTTACCGAGTCGTCTTTTATCACTATCGTGTCGTGGCGTTTCTTCCTTCTTTTTTTGTTCAATTATTATGCAGTATAATTTGGACTACTAGCTATAAATATCCAATTGTTTTTTAAAAAAAGTGACTTTCTTGGACTTGTTCCTCAATCACACACTGACACACTTACTTCACGGGTTGACCGGACTAACTTTTAACTGTGTCCTCAAACCTTATAGACGTACGGCGGGTAACCGTAAAGGGGATCTCGCGCCTGTGTTGACCGTAAAGGCGGGGATTTGTGACAGAGACACATTAGAGGATCAAGCATATCTGATCTGATAACAAGAAAGCAGAGAAATGGCGATCAAGCACAGAAATTGGGTAAACTTCTACTTCGTACTTTCTTGAAGGAATGAAGAAGGGGGAGAAGAGAGGGAGGGGGGGGGGGCACGTTTTTCTGTTTTCTTGAAGGCATCTCCTAAATTTGTGACGTAATTTCAACGCAATAAAAAGGCCTCGTTCTCAAGAAAATCCGGCGGCTTCAGCGTACTGAGCGAAAACTCGCGATAACATTTCTGGCTGCGGTAGGTGGCATGCGGGTTACGTGAATAAGCACTGCCATGGTCAACGGGTTGTCGAACTGATAGCAGCTGCCTACCCGGCTAGCTCTTGTGATATAGGAATTGAATCCAGGTCCCTTGAATCTTGAGTCAACGAATACTGCACCTAAACTACGTATAGGGCCGTTCGTAATTGCAGCGAGGAGCATCCATTGAAGTTATTGGCGTGGGTACTTTATTACTGATCTATTTTGCATAGTGCATAGATATGCGCGTCTAACAGCGGTTTCCGCAGATGCGTTACGCGTCTGGGATTGAACAGTTACTTTTTTATGCAAGGTTTGTGGTAGGAGTGGGAACTGTCGCGTAGTTCCTTGGCACATTTTCCCTTTTTCTGTCATTGTGTCTCTTCATAAATACAACTTTAATCATTGTAAAATGAAATCAATATTTGCAATCTTTTTTCGTAAATATTGGGGTCACAAATGCTGCTTATCCCACACAACACAGCAAAGGTACAAGAAAAAAAAAATAAATATGAGTTCGGCTTCTCCTCTACATCTGTAACACCCGCCTCTAGTCCTAGAAGTTTAAATACCTTTTCTTGCAATTTTAAATCCCAGAAAAACCTTGCCACGAATCCAAAGAGAAAGATTGAAAAGACAGAGAAAGATAGTTAATCAATGACAATTTGTTTTCTTATATATCCTTGAAGGTTTCTAGACTACGCTAATTGACAGTGATCAAGCATAATACACGCTTCACACATAAGCAACTCATCAGCCGGCTGAAGAAAAAATACGTCCAACAGAATTCATGAAAGTGAGTGGTTTTCCTCATGGTTAATTCGACGTTTTAGTTCTTCTTCGGCATTCATATAGCCACACACAATCATGGTTGACAGTGCTCTCATATTTGACATATGAGAGGGAACTATTTGCATGCCGTTTGCTTTGAAGTCACCCTATTCACGAACACAGATGACAATATTTGCGCCTTTATCGTCATACTTGCCAACTTGCATAAAGCTTCAAGTTTTATTTTTCTTTTTTTTTCAGGTTTTCCGTTCCCACTTGTTCCTGTATTAGCTGTCCTCTACTGTGCATGTCACGCTGCCATGGACGCGGAGGAGTGGGAGGAGTCGGCAGCTACCAGAAGAAAACAGCTTCCTCATAAACTACACACAAAATAATTCACTGCTACTGGAACAGTCGGACAACTCGACTCATGTGATACCATCAGACGTTTCTTTCTCATCATAATAATAATAATAATTGGTTCACTGGAAGGGAAAGGCGCGGTAACTGTCTCACTCGTTTTCTGTGGACACCTGAACCGCGCCGTGAGGGAAGGGAGGAAGGTGGGAGTTAAAGTGGAAAGCGAGAAAGAGGAGCCGTAGTGGAGGGCTGCGGAGTAATTTCGACCACCTGGGGATCGTTAACGTGCGCTGACATCGCACAGCACACGGACGCCTCTTCGATGTCAGCGCACGTTAAAGATCCCCAGGTGGTCGAAATTACTCCGTAGCCCTCCACTACGGCTCCTCTTTCTCGCTTTCCACTTTAACTCCCACCTCCCTCCCTTCCCTCACGGCGCGGTTCAGGTGTCCACAGAAAACGAGTGAGACAGTTACCCCTTCTGAACTATTTGGGACTTCTTTACTATCACCCATGCGCACTCAAAATAGGCCTCATCTTTTTTTTTTTCTTTCAAGCGAACGGCATCTTGGTAGGAATCATACCCAGAAATGTTGCCCCCCCCCCCCCCCATCTCAAAGCCTGCTTCACTTCTACCGATGTCACATTATTTCGTGAATCGTAAACAAATGGCGGTTTCATTGTTAACACAGTGTCAGTTGCCATGGAAAGTAGAAGTGAGGGTAGTCTAGGAAGCCTCCATACGAACGTCGTTCTCAAGGTAGTGCAAAGGAAAGGCGCAGTATCTGTCACTCCTCTGATTTATTTATTTATAGGAAGGGAAAGACACCGCAACCGCGCCGTAAGGGAAGGGAGGAAGATGGGAGTGAAAGTGGAAAGAGAGAAAGAGGAGCCGTAGTGGAGGGCTACGGAGTAATTTCGACTCCTCTTTTTGAACACCTGCACCACGCCATATGGTAAGGAGGGAGTGAAAGGGAAAAATAGGCGCCATAGTGGAGGGCTCCGGAATACTTTTGACCACCCGAGGATCTTTAAGCAACAAATACGACCCGCTTTATTAAGTAATAAAGCCTGCACAGACGAGCTGCCTCCATACCAAAGCCTTTGCTATAGACCATTTTACGACCCTCGGAGAAACTGGTTTGACTGGGCTGTTAAAGGGGATGTCGTCAGCTCAAAGCCTTTGCTATAGACCATTTTACGACCCTCGGAGAAACTGGTTTGACTGGGCTGTTAAAGGGGATGTCGTCAGCTCAAAGCCTTTGCTATAGACCATTTTACGACCCTCGGAGAAACTGGTTTGACTGGGCTGTTAAAGGGGATGTCGTCAGCTCTTTCCTTTTCTACGAAAGCAGCCCAGCGTTCCAATATGGCAGCACCCTTCACCCTTCGGTAAAATCGTCTATAGTGGTGCCAACTCAAATAGGAGCGCGACCGGGGGCCAGATTTGGTTGACCAGCCACACTGTGCGCAAAGCGACTGCTAAATTTAGAGGGCCGCAGCCTTTTTCCGGACCCTAGCTTCCACTATTATTTCAATACTTCCTTCCTCCCTTCATTTACAACATGGTTCAAGTACCCAGCCAGAATGTGTCTCCTTTAATTTCTGCTAGACTGACTTATAACTTCACCAATAAACATAAACCATGGCAGTTTACAATAGTTATCTCAATCATCTGCTCATAATCGTTACAACGTGAAAGAAATCAATAAAATAAACGCTGAAACCAGTCTTGTGTCATCAGCGGATGAAGGATTTCGGGCCTCCGTCGCTTGGGACGGATGGCGGGGGGGGGCCCGCCGAGGGTGTTGCTCAGACGCAGGCCGGCAGACGTTGTTGGCCGGCGGCGTCACAGGCCAGCTGGATTGGCGGCTACCATGAAGCCCAGTATCCGAGCAGCGCAGCACGGTCTCCCGGAGTTGCGGCGTCAGATTTACTCCCCTCCAGGGAGAAAAAAGGCAGTCCCAGATTATGTTTTCAAGGGTCCCTGTCGAGTCACAGTTTATGCAGAAGTCTGATCTTTCTCATGGGAGCATATGACTCAACAGGAGCGGGTATCGGAATGTCCCAGTCTGAAGGCGGAGCCAGGCGACGGCCTGCCTGGAGTTTAGGGTAGGGGCTGCCGCAGCAGCCATCTGCCTACTCAGTCGATAATGCTGGAGAAATAAGATTTGGCACACTCTACGCTCCCGCTCCAAGTCCCTGATATCTGCTGCCGGCTCGGTGGTATATCCCTCGAGCCAGGGCATGGGCGGATTCATTGCCGGGAATGCCAGTGTGCGCCGGAGTCCAAATCAGCTGTACATTTCAGAGTTTGGTGTAATATTCGATTCGACAAGGGGGAATCAACCCACAACCGTAGCTTTTTATGGCAGTTTTGCTGTCGCAGACCACTGAACGCGCGTTCGTCTGCGCGCAGGCTAGAGCTATACAGCCACTTCCTCAGCTATCTCCGGAAACCTAAAGTTTTAAGGGTTGCCGTGGTGATCGGTCTACCCGACCCGCTCTTTACCGCTGCAATCATAAAGGGGCTTGTCCCTCCGGCTGCATCTACAAAGATGACTTCCTCCGGCGGCTAAATTTCCTGCTGAGAATTTGAGCTCTCTTTTCTCGACGCTGCTTATGGTGTTCGGGATGCATGTTTTTTGGCAGCAAGGGTATCCATAGCCTATCCCATACAGCCTTGTCTATTTCAAATTTTGGCTAAGCCCCTCCGCAAGTGTCGATCGCTAGTTTTTCCCGTATGGATCTGCCTGTGGATATTAGACGGAGCCGTTCTACCTGTAAGGTACGCACCGCTTCCGCGACCTCATCCCATGTGTTATGGTTGCCCAGTTGCAGGGGGCTCGCGGTGAAAGTACAGCGCGGGTGACCTAGGGCTCTTTTAATACTTGTGCGAATAAAATACGGCGAAACCTATAGATGACAAATCGGTAGCTCCACTAACTCAGCTGATGCATGAGTGCTGGGAGAAATGAGAAATACCTCAGTAATGGGAAACTGTTGGCATTATTTTCATACCCAAGCCTTGTAAACCGCTTCAGATGGATAATTTACGGCCGATATCTCTAACATGCTTGAGAAAGCTATTGGAGCTTGTCATATCTTAACCAGACTCAAAGTACATCGACTGAACGACCTTTTCCTGCTGGAAATGAACATGGCATTATCCGGTCCAAGAGAAGACTCTAAGGCCGTCCTTGGGCTAGGCCTAAAGAAGCATTCGATAATATATCGCACCCCGGAGTCATGGACAGCCTTTCGGCACTAAATGTATAAGGGCAAGAACATATAACTAATGTCAAAAATTCCTTGAGTGGACGTAGTGCCCGCTTTAAATTTCGCGATAGAACACCATCACCCTTCCCTCTGGGCATATGGTTCGGTACTCTCGCCTCTTCTGTTCAACGTAGCTATGGTTGGTGAAATTAGAAAATGTCTCTCAAACAGCCTCATCCGCCGAGTTTCGAACAAAGGCTGAGGACGTAAGGAAATAAGGAAAAGAATCTTCTGCGCATAATCCAGGCTTTGATCATTAGTCGAATCAGTATACTCTACGTCATACTTACCCCTTAAGGGAGCCATCGTTCAACATTCGGTTCAGTAGCGATGAGTCATTCTATTCATGATGGAAAATAGCGCGAAATGTACTTTCGCGCTATTTTCCATCATGAATGTTAACCAACTCGCCAAACTTTCGGCATTACTTGAGTCATTTTGTACTCCGCGGCAACTTTTCTTGGCAGTGCTGGGAAATCTACGGGGTTGCTGATTATAGTCCACAGGTCAAGGTTGGGAGTTACGCCTTAATACAAACGGAAATCCTAAACCTTGTTATCTTGATCACATTTCTAACATAACTGTAATTATTACAGCGTTGTAACGTGACTGAGAAGCGTTTCTTTTTATCTTTCCCGGGTTTTCTGTGTTCGCGTTCGTCTCGTCTTCGAGACACCCACCTCCTTTAAAGAAAAATAGCGTCTACTCTTCGCTGTCCGCCGTGTACTTCCGAAAGAAGATCAAAGCCAGACTGGAGAACAGGAGGTTGTCAAAGCAGGCGAAAGATATGCTGTGGCTGGCATAAAAAGTAGTCAGCCTCAGCTTTCCATCTCATCCATATGCCGCATAGACAGCGAGCTCACCGGAGTGAGTGAGCGTGCCGCCTCCCGCTTGCTCCGAAATCTCCAAAGCGCAATAGAGTGAAGTCGTCATCTGAGCTTTTGTTAGACAAAAAAGGAAAGACGGGACGACGTGGTTTCAAAGGTACGAGACCTTCACTGTTGCTGCTAGGAGATGAAAAGTATTTCAGCATTACATGCGTGACGAAGTGCGCCGACTGCACCAAAGCTACGGAACGACGGAATAAATGTGACATGGATATGCATGGATAGCGCTGTGTTCCCCCTTATGTTCGTGCTTGTAGCACTTTTGATTTCTCAACATCAGTGTATACCAACTTGCTCAACTGTAATCCTTGATGGATATGCCGAACACGTGCGTACTACGTTGCAAAGGATCCCAACCGCTATTGGTTTGCGATCCGGAGGCGCAAGCGGAACTTATACTTCACTTCCGGAGATAGCCGACATCGTCGACATGTGGCGGTCATTGCATGCATAAAATAGAAGGCAATGGTGTAACAGGAAAGTATTAAACTTAAGAATTGTAATACGTGTAATGAAATAGGGCAGTGCCTTGTCGCGAGCTGTTTGAATGAATCTGGAGAGGCAGCAAGGCGCGTAACATACGAAGTGATGCGGTCATATAGGCGTGCAGCACGCTGAGTGTCTTGCGTTGCCAGCTTCATCGTGTCATATGATTAAACCGTTCGATTTAGAGCGATGGGACTGGTTCGACGCCTGACACGTCTCGTTGCTCAGGCGCCTGGATGGGTATCTGCATGTATGAGTCTATGCCGTTTCTAAACCTCCATCCTCCGTAAATCGAAGAGTGCGTCAGAACCACTTTGGGCTCATTGTTTTTTTTTATTTAGCTCCTCGTCAGTAACGATCTGCATTCAAATCAATGAAGATCAAGGTTGCACGCGGCAACTTCCAAGTGTAAGCGAGCCCGAACCTGCTTAGCCCGAAGTCGCTTTCTCAAGCGTTCTCGAGTTTTGACGTCGCCGGCGACACCTAGCGCACACGATGGAAACTTTTCAATGGTAATTCAAAATGGACGTATAACACCGGATGTTTCAATGCTTCTTGAAAACCTCAATGCAGATCACGTTTATTGAGGACCGAAAGTGTTTGTGTGACAGAGGTAATAAGGTGTCGAAAGCGCATTTATCTGGTCGTGGAAGCAGAATTGAAAATGCATTGAAAACGACTCAGTAGAGGCAGGCCGGCCGAACTAAGTCGCGGAGGGAGACATTTGCAGATGCTGCGCCCCGTAGCTTCGCTCGCACAGCCAATAAAAATTGCGCTCAAAGTTGCTTAGGGAGTATCGTAATCGGGATCAGAATTTTTCGAGAAATAGTTTATAAACGTAATTTTTCTCACACTTTGTTTAATATCACAATAACAATCAATATACCCAAAGATGCTTCTTCGACAGGTTTCTAAATAATTTTTGTTAATAAATTTTAACACGCCTCACTAATTTCCTATTTTATTCCGACTTAATTTTTGTGAGCGCTTATATATATTAAGAAGCTTATATACCATTCTTTCATTATGTGACTGAACTATCTTGCAATTTTCTACAGTTGTCTTATGCATACGTATTTAAAAATTCCTCACGTTAGTTCTCTCCGCAAATTTTTATTACCCGTTGTAAGCGCAGGACAAACTAAGAAGCGAAATTGTGCTATACGCATCGGAAATTTAGTCAATTTAGATCAATATGCTAATGAAAAGTGTCTTACGAGATTTCACGTTTCCTCATGATTACTTTCAACAACGCAGCCCATTGGTTTTCAATGGCAGGTTTAAATACTGGCTGCGAGCGCAGGTAAAAGTTTAATTGCTATTTTTTTTTTACATGCATCGGAAGCTTAATTAGCACAGAATCTTGGACTTGAACACATAAATGATGTCATTGTGAATCTGTTCTAATTTAATTTTTACCGTATCTTTTGCGACAATGACGAAGAGCGCTGAGGAAAATAAAAATAAAATCAACAAACAATCATTATGATGTATTGACTCGGATTGTACAGTACTGCGAATAACGGCACTGCGTAGCCCTCACTTTTGAATGTTTTTAGCAGTGGCGGTTCGGTCGTTAAAAGCACGCCAGTTGTCCCAAAGTAGCAAGTCTGTTAATAAAAGTTCAACCATCTTTAATTTCCTTATGGTTTTACAATCATCGTGATGGAACATTAAACTAAAGCTCTATGATAATCATAGTAGCGCAACACACAGCAATGACAAAGAACGAGAGGGCAGTATCTCTGGGACCTCGTTCTCTGGAATTGCCTCATTCTGTGTCCTTGTCATGTGTTGTTCTACAACGATGGTTATAGACTGTACCTATTCTAGTACACTCTACCCTGGTTATATGTCAGAACAAACAAGCCCAAGCTTCCAACTTAAAGTGTTATATTACTATGCGCTTTTCGCCTATATTGGTTGGTTGGCGGAGTATTTTTGCACCCTATATACAATGACAAATGATGTTACAAGGTATGCCATGGCGGAAAGCAAAACGCTGACTTCGAATTCCAGTTAGAAGTTTTAACATGCTCCAGAGTCTCAGTGCATGAACGTGCATGAATTTAGCCTCCATGGAACTGGTGCTGCCGCGACCGGGATTCGAAACGCCGACCTCGTCACTAGATGTCCACCATAATACATGACCCCCTGCGGTTGGTAATTGATAAATAAATGCATTTTAAGGTTGCACGTCAGCGACTAAGGATGCCTGCTTCTTCGCAACGTTGAATCGGTAAGTGAACGATAGTGAGGAAATGGAGGAGTTGAAACGCAATCAAAAACATTCACTGGTCTGATCCCCACTAGTGGAGACAATTTTGATAATGAAAAAAATCTTACGGCGAGACAGGAATGGCCACCATTAAATTTTTTGCTTTTTAGTGTGTGCAATTATTTTGCTTGAATAATCTCATGTAGGCACTAGTCAAAACACACTAGATATGCAATCTTAAAACTCAACACTTCCTTTGAAGAATAAATCCTATTACAGATTTTGATCTAAATCAAGCAATTTATGAAAAGAACAGTCCGTATAACATGCGAACGTGCACCAATGTTCACAGTACTTCGCTGCACGCATTGTGAATTCAAATCACGCGCGCTATGTTTTCACAACTAATATTAAAGATAATTTTGTGCGAGCATAAAACTATTTACAATATTTTTTTTGTTTATTTTTCAATACGTTATACCGTCATAAAAAAATAAAATTTAGGTTTGATTACTTTGTGCGGCACTAATGTCGTCTGCTCTATTATGAATTTACCTTTGTATACATGTTTGAATACTTGCAGGACCATGTGCTTCCGTCTTGGAGTTGTGTAACTCACCTAATTAGTAAAGGAAGGCTCGAAAACGCTGCCTTAATGAGCGGCTCACATTTCACGTAGTAGAGTCGGGACTCGGTAGAGCGTATTCACTTTTGTCTTTAACGCTGCCCACGCAAGTTCTCGATGCCAGCTGCCCAGCAGTTTGTGTCATCCCCACCTGTTGCTGAACACCGCCTTACTTCTACATGACATTAGGACAGAACCAACTCGAACGTTCCAAAATATTAGAAGCTGCCTTTAGCTTCACTGTGCTTACCGGATGAAAGGAACCAGCTCAGTCTGATGCGACGTCTGGAAGCCTGCTAATGACGGCATGCTGTACTGCCTCCGTTGGAAGCTGTCATGAAGGGTTCATATGATGGCGCCCGGCCGGATAAAGCACAGTCGCTGAAAGCCACACCCAATAAGTAAGGATGCATTTCCGTATTTAAACAACTTAATTGCGTTTCAGCACAGCTTTGATGTGTCGAATCCTTTCCGACACGTGTTTTGACAGGCTGACAGCGACCATGAGCAAATGGCAAATTGTGCTGAAAACTGTTCACTGGTCAGTCTGGACATCCGGACTGCTCTACGTTCTCGGCTGCTTCGTGGCATGCAAAACCAGTAAGCATTAGTAGCTCGCTGCTGAGCGATTCGTATTTTTCCTAGTCATACCAAGCGCGGCGCATTTAAAGTGTTTGACTTAAAGCGGCTTTACCGATTTTCTTGCTAACCCCGCAGATTCTACTTTGCCCGAGACGGCCCCCGACGAGTTTGTTGACGGCTCCTTTGGCATTTCGCGTGACAAGGTTAAGAGCAAGAGTTTTTCATTCCATTCATATTTTGTTTTCTTGTATGCTATTTTACCATTTGGTTTGTCCCGCCTCTGCAGGACACAGCCGATGAGGAGTGGTACCGTTACAGTACTGCGATTCGCAAGTTTTGGCTTTGGGTGTTAATACAGCCGCTGGTCAGCAACTGCCTCTTTAGGAAATTCCACGGCGTAAGTGTACCACTTCGGAATCTCTGCCGTTGGCACGTTCAAAACAATTCTTGAAAGAATTTCTTCAGGCACTTATGGAGTCGAGATGCTCTTTGCAGTTGTAATAGCTAATTGTTTCAGTTTCTTGATGGGAAAGCAACGGTACTAAATGAAACCAATAGGAACTTTTATTTTCGTCTCTGTTTGATGCAGTTGTCTCACTGTGAGGGTGCTTTTTTGTTAGATAAATACATAGGTCATAATGTTAGTGCATATTCTTTGGTGGAAGAATTTGGGAAGCATATCCACATGCACGATTTTTTTGCCATAACAACCTGTCGTTTCAGACCGTTTGTTCATTCTACTGCACTCTACTGCCCCAAGTGTATTTTACACAAATTTTCAGTTTCAGCAGCTACTGGGAGGGATGTAAACATTGTTGGGCAAACGTCTTTTTTTCGACAGGCGTGATGAAAACAGCATTATAACAGACGTCGCTGTCTTTGGTGCCTGTGTGCTTGCATCTAATTTCTCTTATTTCTTCTCTCTTTTCAATACAGTGGTTACCCACATTCTACGCTGCATACAGCACATTCTTTCTGCTCTACAATGTCGGCTGGTTGATAACTGCATCATTGTACGCCTTGTATATTGCCTTTTTCATCTCGGCAAGGTACAGAAACATCACGGCGTGCTACTTTCTTGGCCTTGCTGTCATCATTCATTCCGCCTATCCTGTTGTCACATTCCTGAAGGTATGTGACAGTATTATACTCTTTGCGGGACACAGCCTTGTTTTTTTCTTTGGGCATGAAACGCTGATAGTAACCTGGGCTTTGGCAAGGTAATGTTTGGAGAGGTGTGAGCCTTGCAGACATAGTCTTTGAATGCCCATCAATGTGCGACAACAAAATAATGAAGGTTTATTACAACATTAGGCGCACATCTTGATGAGTATGCTGTAATTGTATCCATGAAGGGCTGTAGGCTCACCTAATTTCAGCCAAATCCTTGCACACTGTTGTTCACTAGAATCCAAGTGTGGAACACTGGTGACCACCAGGTAATAAAGCAATCTTGTGCACCATTGGTGTTTAGGTACTCGGCACGACTTGGCTAGCTTCTTCTTTTTAAGTTGTGTGCAAAAAAGGACATGTAGACATGCAACCCCTCAAAAAATGGCTAAATTTTGTTATTGCATTCACATGTCGAACTTTCACATTTTCGTTAGGAGCATACCAAGAATAGGCTAAAAAATCTCCACCTTATCCAGTGATCAATGATGAAACTTTGCCCTCCCCTTGTTACTACTCTAAATTGCATTTAAGGCTTAAACTTTGCTGCTGGTTAATGATTTCTGTGAAACAAAATTGTATAAACTTGTCAGGACATTTTGGGCGCATTAAAGCACTCATGCTTACACAACAAGCAAATTAAAATACACAATAAGGGTAGTCATATCTAAGCTGCAATAAAACCTGAAGCTGTCTAGTTTAGCTACAATTTCCTGCTTTAGTTTTGCAAGCCTGACGTGGTGCATTCCTGCTCTTGATTTAGCACATCTCAGCTCGTTTTATTGTTTGCTCATTAAGGCACATAGTGCCTTGAATACAAGGCATATACAAATGCATATACATGACTGGAGGGTTTACCAACAAGGACAGCAAAAGCAAGCAGTGTTTATCTACTGCATTTCTATGGCACTTTGTTACTTCACATTTCGGACCTTACTATGGTCCTTGTTTCATTTTTTAAAGAACTCAAAATGAGGCACTGTTGCGTGCTTCTTTATAGTACTTGTTTTGGTTTATTGCGTGGACTGTTTCTTACATTTTGATATTTAAAAAGCTCTTCATCTCCCATGTGCACAGATTTGTGGAATAGTGGTTTGTAGCGGTATGTAGATACAGGAATAAATAAACTGAGCCAAAATAAATTTATTTTATGAAATGAAGGTAGTCACCTGTACCTGAGTGACAATAAAATTCTAAAATGTCAAGTAGGCTACACGCAAGCTATTGTTAACTGCATTGATTGTTGTACATTCATCTCATTGTGTATTGTCTGGGAAAACATTAATAGAGCCTGTAAAGATAGATGTAGTTCTCTGAAACTGCATTCTGTTGTGATGACATTGCTGGTAGATGCTTTAATCAGCATAAGCTGGCTTAGACGCATAGTGTATGCACTTCCATGCTCAAAATGTTTTGCTGTAATTTATCAAATTATTACCAGATGTGTTGTTCACAAAGGTATGAAATTTATTTCGGTCACTGAAGGGCATTATAGAGCAGATAGGCACAGCTGTAGGTACATACATTTTATGACCCACTGCGCTATCTTGGTGGCTGTGGTATCCAGCTCTGAAGCCAGAGTTGAAATTTTGGCCGTGCTAGGTCTGTTTCACTAGGCAAAGTGCAAACACACCTGAGTGCTATGCGATGTTGGTGCACATTAAAGAAACCCCTATTGGCAGAGATTAAACCGAAGCACTCCACTACAGTGTCTCTAATAGCCTATATGCAGCTTTGTGACGTGGTCGTACCATAATCTGTGGTACAAAAAGGGGGTGGAGGAGGAAGTTGTGGTTGGAAGTGGAAGCGAAAGAATTTTTGGTTGCGACGCCGAACATCACATAACCGCCATTGAAGTTAAACTTTAGCAAGATTCTGTCAGCCATCCAGGCAAAACAAAATTGCTTAAACTGTACAACTTGATCACCTGATGATTGTGTGACCACCTTGTGGAAAGTGCGTGCTAGAATGCAAACAGTGCACGAAAGGCTCAACCAATGGCTCTGCACAACAATGCGTGAGAATGTTGACCATAATGCCAATATATCATTGACAGCGTAATGTGCATGAACAGACGGCAAATTAAGACACTTCATGTGTACTCACTTCTGTTTCATTACTTGGCAGTATACGTGCTTAAGCCACAGCATGGGCTTGGGAGGAATTAATCGGAGATGAAAAATGTCTGTCATGCTAACGGTAGCTGTGGTGACAGCTTGTAACATGGCACTTACTATACTCACGGTAAGACCATGAAACAAGTTAACTCCACCTAAAATCTGCTTATCTTTTTGTTTTGTCTCTTTATTTTGGTCTCTTTTGTTGACCTCCTCTCTTGGCCTCGTGTGAACACGGAACTGTCTCTTGTTACAGTATCACCAGTCGTAAGATAAAAAAAAACTTAAGAGGTTAAAGGAAAGAAATGAAGGGAGGGACTGAGGCATGCATGGATTTAAGTGCTTGGGGAACTGAAAAAGTGCTCCAAGGAGCCCAACAGTTTCACGGAGAACATAGTGTTAGAACACCAGTCTTGCTTGAACCGGTGTTCATGATGGTGGTTCATTGCCTGTAAACATACCACTCATACCAGGCATGTCAGACAGAAAATGACAGTGCTGTACATGCTGTTCATGAGGCATTTCTCTTTCCTTTCACTTTTTTTTCCACTGCAGCCCGTTTATTTGTACCATGGAAGCGTGGAGACTTTCCTCACACAAGTGGGCCTTTCGTGGACAGCAGCTCGGTGTGTCAGCTTTGCAGTTGATGCCATATCAATGCCTGCCTCCCAAGGGTCCCCTAAGGTTGACTTGACGCTTGCCTATGTCCTCTACTTGCCGGCGCTGTTTACAGGACCGCTGCAGAACTACTCAGACTTTGCCGCACAGGTATGTCCTAGTACCGGTTTCTTGTTACCGAGTGGCTAGCATTTGAAACACAAGATGCTTGCATGTGACAAAATGTGTACAGCCTAGTCACTATGCTTTACTGCCAAAACAAATTAAGATTACTCTTATAAAATGACTCTAGACACCATTCCATTCAATTTCTTTTTTTTTTTTATTAAACCTTGACGCGCTGCAAGGGAGAGTGCTTCATTCATGCGGCAATAAGTTGGGAATGCAAGTTCATTGAAGAAAGGGTATACTTGAAGAAGATTGGGAGGTGACATGGGCCGACCCTTCCCCAGCCAAACACCGAGAAGGAACCGAATGTTCTCAGCATGGGCGGGGCTTGATGCAGGAGTTTATTCAGGATGTCACTTTGTGTGTTTGTGTTTTGTGGGGTTTAACGTCCCAAAACGACTCAGGCTATGAAAGACAACGTAGTGGGGGACTCTGAAAAATTGTGACCACCTGGGGTTCTTTAACATGTACTGACATCGCACAGCACATGGGCGCCTTGCTTTTCGCCTCCATTGAAAAGTGGCTGCCAAGGCCAGGACTCAATCCCGCATCCTTGGGCGCAGTAATCGAGCGCTGTAACCACTGCACCACACCGGCGGGAGTGATGTCACTTTGTGTTCTTTTAGCTGCACCAGTGATGTCAGGGATAATGCTGATACTACATACTCTTCTGTGTCTCTCTTGGTATTTCTTTGCCAGCGAAAATACATTCGTTGCTAAGAAATTTAGAGCTAGGAGTGTAGCTTTTATACCTGAATGCAACGTAAGCACAGTTGTAATGTGGGGGTTGACACTGCAAGTGCCAAGCAGGGGAAACAAAAGGACTTGAATATAATATTAAGGTACGTTTTGCAGGTATCAAATGAAAACAAGAAAAAAAATTGTCAGAACATTAGTGAAACTTGATACTGTAGCAAGAGCAAAAACGCAGAAAACTACAGCCATAAGGGTCATAAGACCAATGTGGCTCGGTTGGCTGTGGTGCACACAAAGTTACATGACGGCTGAGTCGGCTTTCAATAATTATCTTCTACTCCCTGCGGTGTTGGCATGGAGTGGGTGTATTTTTCTACTTCGGCAGATGCTGGTTTTTCACCGCAGTTGATCTCATCAGTAGCAGAACTTTGCCCTGGTTCTGCCAATGCCATCAAAACGCCCAGAATTAAGCCCATTGCGATGTGCACGCTTTTCTATCTCACTTGGCTAACGCTGCTGTTCACACATGACGCATGGTGACACATGCATGAGCTCTAACATGGCTCACCAAGCCTGTACACCATGCCTCCTTTTCACCTTTTTGTCAGCATCTAGATGTACTTATAATGACCGGAGCAACTTGGCAGGCTGCCATGTTCACGAGAGAGCCGGCGTAGAACTGAGGAATGAGCTAATATTAGCAAACATTTCAAAATAGATTTTAATGAATTAGTCACTGTGCCTGGTCTACTCTTGTAGCTAGAAGTGGAACAGGGGAAGTAGTGGGGTGGGGCAGTCCGGTGGGAGCTTGCAGAACCCACAGAAGCGGTGAAAGTGGGCAAAGGGTGGGTGAGCACTTCTTGAGGCTGGAAGTGGTGTAGTATTAAAATAATTAGGTGGGTGGGTGGTGCCTTTCAACTGCGTCTTTGAATTTTCTTTTGCTGTCACTTTCTTGTTCTGCTTCTGTGTGGGCTTCTAGTGGCAGGTGCAACTTTGTGAGGATAAAGTATGGCTGGTGCATAATTAATGGTGCTTATTTATGGTGAAGGTTGACGTGAATGGATGGATGGATGGATGGATTGATGGTTTTGCTGAGCAAGTTGGGCAATGCTCTACTGAGTGAAGCATGGTAGGGAGGCAGCTGATGCTTACAGAGGGTATAATCTTCATTCTCTGAGACTTCACCTATATGTTGCCATTTTTGCCAGATGTCACTGAATAGTACTGCTATTGTGGTGAATGTATTTGAATTGAACCCAATGAGTGAGGCCGCAGTGTACAGGAGTCTGGGTAGAAGTCTATAAACAAAAGTACCTCGAAGAAAGCAAAAACCCACCTATCTTGCTTCCGAATGTGGTTTTTCTCCAGGTCCTTAAACCCCCTAGTAGATTTGGACGTGTTTGGCACAGGCCGTCTGTTATTTCTAGCTCTTGACAAGCCGAGGTTGTCATGTAGTTTGTGGCACTGTGTGTCCAGTTTGCAGCGAGTAAACCCTGTTCAATAAAAATTTTATTTGAGCTGACAGGTGCTGGTATGAGCAGTAAAAGTGGAAAAAAAAAAAGTGCAATTTCACACACAAAAAAGTGCTTATGTTGTTGGAGTTCTTGCTAAGGTACTCCTTGCTTTATTCCATTCACTGCCCAGATAGCAAAACCAAAGGTAGCGTGGTCATCTCAAGGGGTCCTTCGTCCTGCTGTACAGCTTGGGCTGTGCACTGCATACTTCTTTCTCCTGGAAGCCCTCCTACACTGGTTCTACAGGTGAGTTCATCCCTGACGATAATGGGAGGTACGTACAATATAGAACCTCTTTATGACAATTGCAGATATTCATCCGTGTCCCTTTCTAGCAGCGTGTTGCGTGTTGACATCACGTTCGACAGTTCTGTGCTGCATATCTCTCGGCTGTGGTAGGGTCAGAATTAAGTAGAACGTTGCTCTGAGGTTTGTCTGGATGTTTTGAACAAACAAACCCAGTGCTTTGATCAATTATCGCAGATAGTGTATGCAAAATACAACAGCGATGCACACTTCGTAAAGCCGACCTCGTCACCCTCTATGCTGACCCGTCAAGCCCTGGATATGACGTACCAACAAGGACGGCATCCACTGGTCCTTTCAGAATGACAGTTTTAGGGTGGGCACAGACTACTGATTGTGTCACTGGCTCACTGCATACTTTTCTCTTCCCCTTTTCGCATACATAGAGTTCCTGCTCAGAGTCTGTGTGTTATATCAGAGTGTTCTGTGTGCTGTGCCTTTCCTACGGCATTCCTTCCGCACACGCACTTTTTCGCGCTGTTCTGAAGTTCAGCAGTTCAGGAGTTATGGTACAGAGAAAATGACAGAATGCTGTCGGCACAAGTTGCCAAAAAATTGTGCATTAAAGCATATCCGGCTGCAATGCACTGGATTTCCACATACAGTAGACGCATGGTTGGGGGTCTGTGGGAGGCACTTTGTTCTGGATGACTATGTCCATGACCCATGGCTACTGGAGGCAAAGAACTTCACTGCTAAACCTCGGCTGAAGCCATGCACACTGCTGAAGCTTTTTGTTCCCAGCGGGCTGGTGAGTGCAACTCCAGCAAGCGTTAGTTGGCAATTTGTGTTCAAGGGCTTTAGATCAGGGTTTTTTGTAGCTGTTCACGTCGTGGCGTCATCATACATATTCACACATGCAGCGCTCGTGTAGTGGAAGCGTGTTTTCAGTTTATATGGCATCATCATGGCAGATACATGCATTTTAAGGTGAAAGCCTTTAATGCCTCATCATTGTCAGCAGGAGCTGTCGGCAGAGGCCTCGAGATAAACGCTGGTAAGGAAAGCAAGAGAGTCACTTTTCTGGATTTTTCCTGGCATTTACACTCGATCTTCAGATAAACACCAAAATTAGCAGATTAAATAACAGGGTGTGGGCAAATTGCTCACCTGAACAATATTTTTTTCAGCTTTGAGGTTGAGAAAGCTCTATAGCTTTCCTCTGTAGCTATGTGGCTGCACTTGAGTGAATGCTGAAGTGTATTTACTCTCCTAGTATGATTAATAGTGCGGGAGACACTTTATCTGTGCAGTTCTGTTTTTGTTTGGATGCCATACTATTGTATCTCAAAGTACGCTGCCCCTAGAACTCTTAGGTTCAAGCAGATTCTGGGAAAATCTGCAAGCTGCCTTGGTAACAACTTCTGGGACTTCTCTGTAGCATACATTATCTGCAGTGTTGACATTTGCCACGCACAATCTGCTCAAGCACTTACGTACTTGTAGTTCACTCATTGTGCACTGAGCAGGCACTACAGCGAAGACACAACACAAACAAGCAGCACGAACTATTGGTCCAATCTTGGTACTGTGTTGGCAATGTTGGCCCACCAGAGGACCAATGCGATGTCAATGCTGTACCAATATTTGTACAGCTGTGCTGCTTTGGCCTGCAGTGATTGCAGTGCAGAGAAATGGCATTTGTGCACACTCTCAAAAGTGTGAGCTGTCGATGAAAAAACGGTCACAAAGTGCACCGTAATAAGAACACGATATGCATCACTCCCTACCAGCGCTGCAAAGTCGAGGGCGAAGCTCTGGAGAGTCTTCTGTCATTCTTGATTCACTGTGCCGAGGCTTGTCGCCGTGTTGTCCATGTGTTGGGCCAGTCTTTCCCAATGGGCGCAGACAACGGGGTCCTTTCACTTGGAGCATGGTTGCCAACTTTCTGATTGTAACAACGAATAATGTGTCAAGGAACTCCAAACTGAAGCTTTCACAGCGACTCGAGTGCTCGCTTTGTAGCGAAAGCTACGCTGCGCTAGGTTTTCAAGCTGTCGACATGGCACCGTATTGCTGTGTTACCGTAGCACCGTGTTACCGTGGCATCATGGAAGAGGAAGAAGAAAAAGAAGAAAGAAACGAAGAAGAAGAAGAAGTAGAGGTTAAAGAAGAGAAAGAAGAAGAAGAAAAATGAGTAAAACAAAAAGGAGAAGAAGCAGAGAAAAATAAGAAGAAAAAGAAGTAGAAGTAAACGAAGAAGACAGATAACTCGTTAGTTGGTAGAGGCGAATGACAACAGCGAGTTTCTAAGACAGAAGGTTCAATGACAAGAGGCAAGGGGTACTCATACATGAAGTGATTCCCTTATGGCATAAATAAAGCTGAAACCATAGGGTAAACTGCTATGCGCAAAAGCCATGTCTTTACTTTGAAGCTGAACCTAAGCATAGCCATGCAGGTTGCTTTCACTTAACTCCAGGTTTAACCACAAGCTAAGCCACAGCTAATTTTTTTCTCTCTCTCTTTGCAGACAGATCAGCCACTCAGCCCAACTAACGCGAGATGGAGGAATAAGAAAGAAAATCTCTCTAAAGGCAGGGTCAGGATGTATGCATATGACATACTCCACGCCTTCTGCCAAACGCAGAAGAGGAAGGAGAATTTGGCTTGTGGAGGCTAGATGGCCAGGTACGAGAGGGAAAAACCTCTGAGAGGGAATGGAACTAGAGGGACATGGGAATTGTTGACTGCGATGGATGTAACCACTCTAATAATAAGGGGTGTATGAATACTGAAACTTTTCAATATGAATAGAGTATGAATGTGGCAAAAAATTGTCTTTGAATATTGGATATGTGATCAGTGAAAAAAAAAAGAAAAATTAAATTTGACAAACATTGTTCATCTTGTTTTGTTCAGAATTCACGTGTTGTTTGAAAATAAATTTAAAATAAAATTGCACGAAAGTGTATCACCTGGTAAAAAATTTATTATAAATTAGACAGTATTCCATATACTGGTCAGGCAGTTGTATAAGGAGCACCTGCATTAAACTGGATGGAGCTGTTATACTGCTGCTGAATGAAGTAAACTCATTAATTCCACCTTCAAAGGACCAGAAAAAATATCCCATTTATAGAATGGGTCTGAAAAAAACTGCGAAAAAATGTTTGCTTGACAGTAATCTTATCTCATGAACGCCTTCATGGTGTGTGTCTGCGTTCGAAATGAAACCGAAGTGTGAACGTTTTTTATTTTGAGGATGCTTCTCTGCAGTCTATGCAGTAATGCATTGTGGTGAAGCCCCCAGTGCACTAAAATAGCAGTGAATTCAAAAAATCATTTGTATATTCGGTAATTTTTGTACATCTGGAAATTTCGAATATCAGTTTTTCGAATAAGAATACGAATCGAACATATTCTATTCGTATTTGAATATTCGCACATCTCTAATAATTAGTCTTTTAAAGAAATGTTTGTGGCCACACAATCAAGGGCGAAGCCTCACAGTCACCGACAAAGTGGCCCTTTAACGTGGTAGCTATGGAGCTGATTACTGTAATCTTTGTCCCTGCGTGTTGTGGTTCATGGTTAAGCACCCCTCGTTTTCTTACGTGTGATGTGATGCACCAATGAGCCACCAGCAATGCTAGCCTCTTGGAACAGCCAACAGATGGCAGTGGCAACCTGGAATGTGCGCTTTTTGTGGGCAATTAAAAAAATTTGAACTGTTCATCATATGGTGCAGTATTCATGGCTGCTGCACAGCATGAATCAATGACATGATGATTCAACTGAAACAGTTTTGTTACGGGGATGGCTAAGCATCGTTAAGGATGAGCATTAGGATCAGAGGATTACATAATAATATCCGCCTATTGCTGCCTCGCATAAAAATCGCCACAACACACTCTGTCGGCCGCATGCAGGCAAAGTACCTTGTGATCTGTGAAGGGGCGGTGATGGCTTCAGGAGAATTGTCACTGTTATGTTCTGTGTGCGGTGTAGTGACCACTGGTTACCCATGACACAATGAAAGTGTTGGTTTGCACCATCAGTGACACTACAAAATTTCAGTGGCATAGTATGCTGCAGTTCAAACATGGTATTGGCACGATCGTAATAACGAGCATACGAGCATAGAAAGGTGGGCTTGTTGATACGAATTCCTCTTACCTCTTTTCTTCAAAAATAATCGCATATAGTTGCGCATGCATTTGATGCCACAATGTAGCACATTAGTGCTTTCTGAATGAAACGGTGTTTTTTTTTTTTTTTTTTCTCACATGCTATGTTTGTGGGCCTTTGAAAAGAAAGTTGCATTGTCACCGGGCATTTTTCAATTGTTTTCGTTTTCATCAATGCTTTTCCTTTTCTTTCTTTTTCCAGCATTGCAATTCACACACGGTAAATGCTTATTTTATGTACTCCAAACCGGGTTTGAAAAGTTTCTGGAGTTCAAAGTTGCAATCTACATGAAACTGTGCCTCACACTGGACGCCCTACGTTTCAACATCTACTTTTATTGCAGCAACAGCAAATTTTCAAACTTTGCGCTTAATTTTCAAATTAAGTGTCTCGGGCCAACTCAGTGATGCACAACTTTAACATTGCTGCTGTCCATAGTGCACCTAAGAGCTATTTCTTCGCTCTAAAGAGAAAGTTACCTTTTTAGTTTTACTATTTCTTTAGTATAGTAGCTTGTGAAGAACTATGCTTATTAACTAAGTGGGCATATACAATGGTACACACCGATAATTCAAATTATTGTCTTTGTCAAAGTGTTCCTCAATATTTTAACAGACAAGTGCAGTTTTCGCATTACACGTACATTAAAGAACCCAGGTGATCAAAATTACCGGAGCCCACTACAGTGTTCCCATAGCCTGAGTCGCTTTGGGACGTTAAACCCCACAAACCAAACTAAACCGAACCGAACACAGTGGGTCATAAAACGGATGTTTTGAACTCTGCCCAGTAACAAGCTTCATCTACTCAGATGACACTACACATTGCTGTTGGTGATTGTGCAAGTGTAATTAGTGACTGCAAGTGTTCGTGCCACGCTAGGTTCTCTTATCTCACCCACAGCACTACCTGTGGCTACTTTCAGAAAGAATAAAGACACTTGCTTTGAACTTTTGTTTTCAAAATGGGTAGTGCAAGGGCTAATGCCTACCAACGTTGCTGCTGCTGCTTTTTTTTCGACATCATAGTCTCAGGTGCTGATTATGGACTTGTCCTGTGGGTGACTACTGTTCTGCTGAAGAACAAACCTGTCATAATTATTTGGTCCCACCGACGGAACAGGAGCACTGGAGCCAAATATTCATAGCTGGGAAATAATGTATTAGTGACCTATATTTTGGTATTTGATTGTTCTTGATTGCCTAAGATTTCAGTTATCCATCTGGCAGAAGCTTGCAGTGTAAAAAAAAGAGGTCGCAGGAAATGTCTCGAAATCCTTTAATCAGAGTTCATCAGCACTTCAGATAACATCAGCGGATATTATCAGTGCGGTTTTCTTTTTACTTGTTGTACAGTTCGGCCTTGGCATACTACCCTGACCTTGTGGAAGAGATGGACGATTCCAGCCTCTTGGGTCTAGGGATCTGCCTGACGGTGCTGTTCTTCCTTAAGTACCGAATACTCTACGGCCTCGGTTCATCAATGGCCGGTCTGGAGGGCCTTGACCTGCCTCCACCGCCCAAGTGTGTGAGCCGGATTCATCTCTGCTCTTATCTCTGGAGGTGGGTCACAGGGACTGAACCCTTTCTCTCGAGGAGGCAACATCAAAGAGCTGCACATCCTTCCTTTCTTTGTAATCGACAGTCATGTTCAAGTTTAGTTGTCTGTAAAAAAAAACTGGATTCTATGGCCCTTTCTGGGTGCATTGATGTTTGTTTGTCAGTAAAAGATGCATTTATTGCGCTCGAAATTGCATTTCAGAAAGTTCCATTCTGCTTGATTCAAACTCATCACTTGTGCAAGCTCTATGATCATTCCTGCTTGCTGTGATAGTGATAAGGCAAAGTAGTTTTGTAGTGTCATTTGGCTGGCATGTAGTATTGGTTGAACCTCGATATAACAAAGTCTAACTTGCAGCTGAATATTTCATTAAATCGCGAATTTCGTTACTTCAAGGTTTCCATGTTCTAGCTGCCCAAATAAACTACAAGGTTAGTGGAATACCGCTGGTAGATGGGTACTTGTAAATTACGAATTCAGGAAATAAGCAAGAAATTCTACAATAATAGTGCTAGCAAACTAACAAGGGTACTAGATGTTTTGTACATTAGGAGGATAATGGGCGATAGCAAACGAATGCGACCGCATCATTGTTTTGTTTTTATTATGTGAGCAAAGAGAGAGTGCATCACCCATGCTGGCACGGCTACTTTTGTGCGGCAATTGTTCAGGCCTCACGTGCATGTACCCTATTTACACGCATAATGAACCTGCCTTTTGCATTTGCAGTCAACAAATTAAAAAAAAGAAGCGTTTGTCGTTAGCGCGTCCCTACCTTGCGTGCCGTCGCAGTATAGTGTATATCTTCGCAGCGCGCCAACAAATTAAAAGAAGAAATGCTTGTCGTTAGCGCGTCCCTACCTTGCGCGCCGTCGCAGTATAGTGTATATCTTTGCAGGGCGCCAAGATTACGTGCAGCGAAAACTTCACTGTGTGCGTTACCTCCAGTGATGGGGTGACTGGGGGAGGGTTGGCAAACTTGGCAGAGTGCCAGCAGCCTACACAGGAGTGTGGGTGGTGGCTTGCTGGGCTGGTGCGGTTGCTCAGTGCCTTCCAAGGATGGGCCTTTGCCTTCTTTTATGTCTTTTTAAGCCTTATGCTGAATGCTTGTCCACGTCTCACAACTTTTGCTTTTAGGTAGGTTGTAAATAGTCCAGAGGGCGGTCAGTAGTATGCCATACTTGCTTACCGAGTCTCACACTCTTTTTGCCCTTCTTTCGGTCTTTCAGAACATTGCGCTCAGCGTCCAATGCTTCCTTTTTCATTCGCTTTGTCTTCTGCAACATTTGTGTCACCTTCTGACAAAAATGTAAGAGTTTGGTTTGCCATTTCCCACTGGAAATCTTATGAGCTTAGAAGACCAAGGGAACGTCGTAACAGACAAACAAAACAAAAGAAAAAAAAAATTATGGCCGATTTGCAAAGTTAATTAAATGCGAAGTAGGTGCGTTAGCGCTGCTTATCCCTGCTATACCTTTCCATCGCTTGCAGTCGCGCAGCCGTTGTCCTGGAATTTCTACCACACGCTTGTTTCTCTTCGCTTCGGCATTCGTTTTACAAAGGCGCTCAGTGTCTAGAGCAGTTTCCTGAGCACGCTTGGCATGTTTCCTCATTCTTTGTGCTTCTATATTCTTGCACCATTTAGGTGCAATATCACAATCAGTAGACTCACGATCCCGCTGCCGTCATAACCGTCGTACTTCAGTACGTCGAGCACGACGAACCTGCGCCGCAGTGCCAGACACCCGGCTTTATTCATTGCGACGCGCAGCAAATGCATGGCGCAGCCGCGTCCTCAGCTTTCCTTACACCACCTTCAGAAATGAGCGAAAACAGGCACAATGTACAGCCTTTGTCAAAAGTTTAGAGCTTAGAGGGTTTAAGTGTCTCGTTTTTCGCTGGAGGCGAAAAGCGGTCGCCGAGGCCGTGATTCAATCCTGCGTTTTAAGGTTGGCTCTCAGTGATCAGGTGTAATTGTTATAACTGATATTGTGTTGTGACTGCATTGTTATGAGCAATTTATTTTGCCATAGAGCACATGGTTATGCTTATGGTGCCACTGCGGTCCATCTTTGTTTCTTTCTTTTTTTTATTGTTCTAATCAGTGTTTTACAGGTGGCTATGACTATATGTATTATTTGCTGGAATATTCTACAAAACAGTGAAAGCAAAGTGGTACAGCATTAGTGGTGCAATGTGGCGTTATAACATGCACAGTTATATCTACAGCAGTTAAATCTCAACCACGCAATCATGCACGTTGATCTCCGCAGGTTATTTTTCTAAACTATTTTTTGCAGGCATTTCGACCGAGGGCTCTACCTCTGGATACAAAGGTGAGAGCAATTCTTGTGTGCTTACTTTCAAGGGCAGGATTGTAGCGAATAACTCGATGAATTTGGTAAAAATTTTCTATTTATATTTTATAACTAAGGTCATGATCTGTTTTATGTGAAAAATTATAGTGTAATATGTTGTAAAAATTTAGGGACTAAACTGTTTTGTTGTACAACTTGGAAATGAGCATAAAAAAGATATATCTGTACCGAATGTGGTTCCATTTCACTCCTAAATAAGCAAAATAGGTTTAGTTAATATGGCACTCCGCCCTTTAAACGTTGTGCGTTGTTCTGAAGAATGGATACCATTCTTCTTAACTCGATCGCAATAAAACAGTGCCTACCTGGAACTGACCAACATTTGTAACTGGCATATATTTATGCAATGCATTATGTTTGTAAAGTTGCTTTATTGGCATCCTGTTTTGCCGCTTTGGTGGATCTTTGAGTCTTGTCTATGAAAAAAAGTTGATGGCTGCTGTAAAAAGAGATGGTGCTGGAATTCACATGAGAGAGCTGTTGAGTGCCGCAGCAAACGAGCTAAAAGCTGGCCAGTTAACCTGCTACTTTGGGGCTGAATTCAACCACTGTTCTGTCACCCTTGAATTATTCGCTGAAAAGTGCAGAATAAACTAGCAGTTACAAGTTATTTTGACAAATGGCTGAGATAGTATACCCAGGGTTCTCCTCGAAAATATTTAGAGGTGGACATTTGAGGATCGGTATGGAGGCAGGAGGGGGGGGGGGGGGGGGGAGGGGTGCGGCTTTCTAAACCAAATAACGACACACAAGACGTCTCAAAAAACAAAAAGAACACAGATAGTCGTGCAGCTTTTCTTTATGGACCCATTTCCAGCACGTGGCACTGCACCAGATTGTTTGTTGACTTTGTTTATGCGTCAGTGTCTAGCTAGCACTAGAGTGCATGAGGTTTACATTGGCCTTGCCTGAACGCAGAATGTTCAATAGCACCAGATCATGGTGAAAAACTGAACGTTTTGAAAGCATAACTATGCCGCATAAGTAGGCGCTGTGCTAGTGGTAGTATTGCACAAAAAGGAAAATGTCGCTTTTCAGAAACACAAACAGTAAGAAAAAAAAAATTCAAGTGAAAGAAGAAAGCGGCGACCACATTGCGAATACAGTAAATATTCGAATTACCTGAAAGTTCGAATTATCGAATGGTTCTTAAACATTACCGAAAACCGCTTGCATCGCAGAAATTTTACTTGATGAATGCCTGGAACATATGGTTGTTTATACATTTGAGATGAAAGTTAAGTGACAGCAATGATTTTTTATGGCCTCGTCAAGCGCTTTTGTTTCACGCACACTGTCAAGGAGTTGAGGAATTATTCCAAAATCGCAAGTTCCACCGCTCCCATTTCGTAATGCAGCGCAGTAGCAGTGGAGCCTCGTTACAAACAGCCCCAAGATGATTCATTGCAGTGTGTGCAGAAAACCATAAGTACACCGTATAATTTTATGCATCATGCCACTTGACAGTATGAGAAAGCATCATCCTCTTCCGACAAAAAAGCAAGAGATTTGGTGGGGAAGCACGAATTGAACGCAGGTCTCAGCATAGCAGGTTTGACTATGGAATGAAGACTTGTGGAAGATTTAACTTCAGTTTCAGAATGAGAGCCGCGGAATAGCTGCTCTTCCCATGCTGTTCCAAGAATAGACACCAGGAAAAGAAATAAATGGCCCATATTTACAATTAATATCAGAGCACTGAAACATTTGTCTCAGTTGCTCTCTGAGGGAGAGAGTACATAAAAGAATATTGCTTTGTCTGTCATCTTGGTTGCTGCCTTGTAATAAGGGGAAGTATTGTCGATCCCAATATATGAAGTTATTGCTTATATCGAACGGTTTGAATATTGTCTTGAAATCTTCATATTATGGAGGACATTTAAAGGGCTCCTGAAATGCTACTTGGGTAAAATACTTACGCAGGCATTTCATAGAGGTGGTCTTTGTGAGTATTCGAGTCAGATTTGTAAGGTTAGCGCCGAGCTGCTAATTTGAAAATAGTTATAAAAGGTGGCGACCACTTGCAGCAGATTTGGGCGACACATCACCGTGTGCAAGCCTCCCCACTGATGTTAGTGAAGCTGCTAAACGAACCTGCTCATTGGACGGTCTAAGTTAGGCGAGTGGGACATGGCGTAGTGAGGCGCCGTCGCGACTCGTTTTTCTTTTTTTTTTGCGCACTGGCGTGCGCTGGGTTCAGGGAGAGGAGGAGCATGATTTTCGATCACCTTATGTTTGATGCTAATGAAGCTAGCCTAAAAATTTTTGACGCCACAGAGAGGGTAGATGGGATACCTATAGCTAGTGCCTGATTTAAATTATGTAGTCTGTGCTCGTTTGATTATCAATCCCTTTAATTGTGCCTCCGATATTTCTCACACACTCTTATTAGCATACAGTCCTAAGCTACCATGCTATCTAGCGGCTGACGGCAAATGACCACCAGCCAGCATAGATAAAGCCTTGCTTCAACTAAACCATACAAACTTGCCCGCGTGGCCTGCAGGTAGCGTGCCTGACTCAGCTTTTGAGAGCTCTGCTTATCCCAACCTCCCACCTCGAATTTGTGGTATCATATGGTCGCGTTATGTCATGCAACCCATTGGCGAATCAGTGCTTGGCCATGTCATCTGCCAGAACCAAGCCCGCGGTTTTTCGTTCACAGTGTTGACGATGCCAGATTTTGTGCAGAAAGGACCTTTAATGCTGTCACGTTAAAAGTATAACAGGGTTCGCATTTATCACCTTCATAGCCGAGTCACTTTTGAGCATTAAACCCTGCAAACCAAGCCATTTTGCGATCCGCTTTGATCTCGATATGTGTGGTTTTGACTGCAATAGCAACCAGTCTGAATGAAAGGAGGGACATTTAGAAAGAGAATAATATGCAGAGGCATGTGCAAGGAACCTTAGCACTCTTGTTGTAAGCATTCAGGCTACGTCCTCACCTTGAGGAACCGCACGAACGCATTCTTATCCTTGCAAGGGGCCTACAGTGGGCACAATGATGGTCGAGAATGCCTTGATCAGACATCGTTCAGTTGTCCAGATCTGCCAGTGTTGTTAAGAGGGACTGCTTTGTAGCGTCAACTTCACCAGTTATTTTGCCCATATCCAGCATAACAGTGCCTTTGCCGGCTTGAAATTGGAGCTTGCACTGCACTCCATCGTGTGTACTCGTATTCATACACTAATAGGCCATTGTGACAAAAACATAAATAACCTGCTACATTGACTGCAGGGACAAACAATGAAAATTTTTAACACAAATATTAACAACAGGATGAAATGCAACGATTAAAGACTATAGACACCTAATTTTCGGGTTCGTGTTTTATCATTTGTAATGATGCCTAGGACATTGCTGTACACGGATCACCACACCACATTCGTCTACGACTGCTGGATAATTTATAATCAAATTTCTTTTCTCGCCTGTTTTGGCTTCAACAGCTGAGCAATGGCTGTGACGTCACAGTCAAGTCTAGATCACGCGAAAGATGAAGATACAGCGATATAATGATTGCTGTGTCATTTGAATTCACTACAATGATAAAGCCAGCCTGCCTGAAGAACAAGAATCACTACAGGTGAAGAATGAGTGATTATATCACTGTTTTTTCATGCCACGCATAAAGACATGATTGTGACGTCACAGCCATCTCTCGGCTGTTGAAACCGAATATGGTGAGAAACTAAAATTCAATGATAAATTATTTATCGGTTGTATAGGCAAAAACTGCGCGCATATTGATATGCAGGAATGAGTTACACATCATTAACAAGAAGAAAAATGCCACCAAAATTTGGTGTCTATAGTCCTTTTGGTGTCTATAGGCCATTTCCACGTGCGAAATCAGGGGGTAGACGAGCCGTACGTGAAAGTGCTGGAAGATATATATAGTGGCTGCACAGCAATCATAGTTCTGCATAAAGAAAGTAACAAAATTCCCATAAAGAAAGGTGTTAGGCAAGGAGACACAATCTCCCCAGTACTATTCACAGCTTGTTTAGAGGAATTATTCCGAGACTTGGAATGGGAGCAGTTAGGGATAGGGGTAGATGGAGAATACCTCAGTAATCTGCGATTTGCGGATGACATTGCCTTGCTAAGCAACTCGGGGGATGAACTGCAAATAATGATTGATGACCCAGACAGTAAAAACCACCAGAAGAATAAGGTAATGTTCAACAGCCTCGGGAAGTAACAGCTGTCTGCCGTAAGTAGCGAAGCACTGGAAGTGGTAGGCAAATATGTCTATTCAGGACAGCTAGTAACCGCAGACCCAGGCCATAAAAGGGAAATAACTAGGAGATTAGGATGGAGCACATTTGGCAAGCACTCGCAGATCAAGCTAGCAGCTTACCGGTATCGCTCAAGAGGAAAGTAATAACAGTTGCATCTTACCTATACTCACTTGAAAAGCTGAAACATGGAGGCTAACGAAACGGGTTCTGCTTAAGTTCAGGGCAACACAGGGAATTATGGAACGGAAAATGGTAGCTTTGACGTTAAGAGACAGGAAGCGTGTAGAGTGGGTCAGAGAAATACCCCGAGTTAACGACATTCTAGTGGAATTCAAGAAGAAGAAATGGGCATGGACAGAGTATGTAGTTCGAAGAGAGGATAACCGATGGTCGCTTAGGGCGACAAATTGAATTCCAAGAGAAGGAAAGCGTAGCAGGAGGTGTAAGAAAGTGAGGTGCATGGGCGGATGAGGTTAAGAACTTCGCAGGGGTCAAGTGAATGCAGTAACATGAAAATTTGAGCTAGTTGGTTCACCTTCATTACTTTTACCGGCGCTGCCAGAAAAAAGGGCAGGAAAAGTAGAAAGGTAGGCTTGAAAATCAATATGCAGAAGACTAAGGTAATGTTCAACAGCCTCGGGAAGGAACAGCAGTTTACATTAGGAAGCGAAATACTGGAAGTAGTAGGCGAATATGTCTACTTAGGACAGGTAGTAACCGCAGATCCGGACCATGAAAAGGAAATAAGAAGAATAAGATTGGGATGGAGTGCATTTGGCAAGCACTCGCAGATTATGACTAGCAGCTTACCGGTATCGCTCAAGAGGAAAGTATACAACAGTTGCATCTTGCCTGTACTCACCTATAGGGCTGAAACGTGGAGGCTAACCAAGAGAGTTCTACTTAAGTTGAGGACAACCCAGATGGCTATGGAACGAAAAATGGTAGGGGTAACATTAAGAGATAAAAAGCGTGCAGAGTGGGTCAGAGAAATAACTGAAGTTACCGACATTCTAGTAGAAATTAAGAAGAAGAAATGGACATGGGCAGGACATGTAGTGCGAAGAGAGGATAACCGATGGTCGCTGAGGGTAACAAACTGGATTCCAAGGGAAGGAAAGCGTAGCAGGGGGCGGCAGAAAGTTAGGTGGGCGGATGAGATTAAGAACTTCGCAGGGGTCAAGTGGATGCAGCTAGCACAGAACCGGGTTAAGTGGAGAAATATGGGAGAGGCCTTCGCCCTGCAGTGGGTATAATCAGGCTGATGATGATGATGATGAGTCCTTTAATGCGACCTTTATCTCTTGCATTGAAGGAATTGTTGAAAACCCTTTGCTGCCACAGTAGGAGAAATAGTGTGTTTTCACTTGAGCGTGCAGTATGAACAGTGCTGATTGCAAATATTTTGGTGCCACCTTTAAATCAGAGGAGAACTCACCGTTCACTGGTGTTTGGCAAACAGAAGTAGATGCACCACAGAGTGCTGCAGGTTTTGGGGCATTCGGCAAAGTGACACATCTGGTTCCTAAATGCAACATAGTCACATAGGACAGCTGCTAGAAAGTCTTGTCAGATGCTTGAGCCTGCTGCTTGAGGCAGGCCTAAGCCAAGCCTAAGCTTTACTCTCTTCCATGATTTGTATCTGAGGGTAGCAGCTTTGAAGGAACATTGATGAATCATTCCTAGTGGACAGCATAGAGATAAATCTGTACACTAGCATTATTATGCATCACTGTTAAATATCTTTTATGTATGGTGCTCCTCTGTTTGTTCTCTACTGTAAATCTCACTAATGCGACCAGTTTTGGTTATAGCTTGACATGCTTGCTTACATCGTCTATGCACAGCTTTCTTGCATAACATATTGAAGTGGAGCATTCTTCATCTTCACTGTGCGCTGATCTCGAGCACGTGTTTCTGCAAGACGAGGAAGCTGATATGAAACACCGTTGAAATGGTGCCCGGATGCCTGTTTTCGGAAGCCGAGTGCCATTATGTGCTCTTCACACTACGCAGGCCATTTCCACATGCAACAAAATTCTGGACTGAGCACAATAATCTGTGCCTTTTTTCAAAGATCTGTGTGTACTCATGAATTATATTAGACTACAGATTGTCATATTGTCACGTTGGAAAAAAGGCATGTGAAGGCCGCAGAGCCGGTAACACAGAGAGCCGCTGTTGGCTTAGTCTAGGGACGTCCGGTCCGAGCGCGAGACGGGAACTTCGTTGTCTTCTGCTTCTCTTCATTGTCCTCTTCACACTGACATCAATATTAAACTTCTTCAACCTTTTTTGGCTTGTATGGCAAATGCTGGCGATGTAGAAGGTTACTTTTTGTTGTGTGACATGCATAAACAGTGTACTATCAAAATTATGTCTGCTTGCAAAGCTACTATGTACCCCGTCACGATGCTGAGCCGGCAGCTGTATCAAAGAATAGCAATAAATTAGAGCGTACTAACTGCATTGATGACAGCGCAAGGCATTTTAATTAGGTTTAATTTACTTAATTAAGTTAAATTGAGCATGTGCGCCCTCCTGCAGATACATATACAGGCCCATAGCGGCCCGTGGTGGCTGGTCACTGGAGCACCGCCTGATGGGCGCGGCGGCCAGCTTTGCCTTTGTCTGCTCCTGGCACGGCATGGACAAGGCCGTGGTGGTGTGGTGCACTCTGAACTTTCTCGGAATCTTGGCCGAGCTCCTGACGGAACTCGCCAGGAAGCAGGAGACCTGGCAGAGCATTGAGGTTCGCTCGTTTCTCTTCCCGTTTTGCCATCGTAGTCGATCTCTCTGAGTACCTCACTTAAAAGGTCGGTCTACCATGAGAGACCGTTAGAAAAAAAAATGTCACCTTGTAGATTTTTGGCAATGGTGATACATGTGAATGAGAAATGGGTGTTTTTCTTGTAAAGTCATAAATTTTGAATTAGCTTTGGTAACGAGTCTGGACATGATGGGGGCATGTAACTGTTTTCTGTATTCTAACTTTGCTGCTGGGCTGGTAAGCAGTATGAAGTGAACATTCTGCATTTTATCGTTAGAACTGAGCACTGTCTAGGCTTGCTTTTCTTGAACAAACCTTCGTTAAATCACTTTTTTTTCTCTTCTAATTACCATTGCGTCTTGTCCAGCTTAAGTCAGATTTTTCGTCTTTACTTGTGTGTTGAATAGGTGAACAGCTACTATACTAGCAGCAGTGCTACCGTTAGCATGCATTTACCAGTTCATAACAGCTGTTAAAGTAAGGAGGCACCAAGAAGGCCTGTTTACATTGCAGTAGTAACGACTGTACATGGATAAAAGTTCTTCAAATCAAAGATGATTCACCACTTGTAAAAACACTGCAGTGTGCTGTATGGAACAAAGGCTGATTTAATCATTACTAAATAATTTAGGGTAAATGACATAAACTTCTTGTAAAAACTGTAAATTCGTTTATGAGAAAGGAAAGGCCTGGTATCTGTCACAATTCTCAATGGACACCCAAGCCATATCCTAAGGGAAGGATGGAATGTGGCAATGAAAATCAGTGTGAATTTCCCAGTTTAAAATTATTGATCATTGATTGCCAGCAGACGAAGCTGTTAACCTATTTCCTCCTTGGCCCTGAGAATTTACGAAAAGAATTGTGTCACCATTGCGCATTTGGGAACAGGGTTGCTTTTTGTGGAGACACTTTTCGATTATTTGTGGACAAAAATTAGACCCTTGCGAGAATGGTTTCATATGGTTGGTTTCAAGTCGAGACTAGTGTTTGAATGGGAAGTCCACGATTGTATTAAATGCGAAGAATCTGTTTTTCTGGAATAGAAAAAGTGCAAATGTGCAGCAGTCATCACAATCCTGTTTCAGATGTTTAATGTCGCCTGCGGCGTTACAAAGTTTTGTCGTGAATTCGATCATGAACATTAGAATCAGTGGATTTTGGTTGCATCTTAACTGATTACACTTTTATCTTCGACAGAAAAATTGTACAGCTTTAAAAGAGGTGATGCAATGGATGTATTTTAACTGCAAAATATCTTAATGCTTGACTACGACACATGCCTGTGCCCCCGCATTTAGTTAGACGAGCAGCGATGCAGAGCGCACCAATCAAAACGATGGAATCCTCCAGTTGACCCGCAGGCCGCAAAGTGATCTTAAAACACCCTTCCACCCATGCCCACATGCAGGCTGAAAATGTGTGATTCATACACTTGCAAATCTGGCCTAAAAACGGTCATAACAAAGCCTTAAATAGTTGTCAGTTGTATATCTGCCTTGTCTACATTCTAAGTCCTTAAACTGGCAACTTCTCATCCACTACAGGGTTAATATTACAGTGCGACCATCCTTGTCCTCCTTCATAGCTGCACTTGTTTCTTTTTTTCTTTTTAAGTTTGTCATTGGGATAAACGCTGCCACTGTTAACACTATCTAGCTTTTAGTAATCAAGTTTAAATAAGGATTGTATTCTAACTGACCCGGTCATGTAGACGGGTTTAATTTTTTGTCATTGCTTCAGATATGCATGTTCTTTGTTCACGATTCAGGTCACGCGCATTGCTAATGACTGTTCATTCTTTCAGAAAACTTTCTTCACCGGAATGCGGTTACGGTTCCTCAGGGCTCTCATCTCGGCACCACACTTTCTCTTCTCCATGTTCTCGTGTATGTTCTTCCTCAGCAATGTGGAGATTGGACTTATCTTCCTTAGGAGAATAATACTTGGTAAGAAATATTGTTTCGCTTCTTGAATGCAACCTTGGCACGGCAGTTCGCTAGTTCACAATGCTTCTTACTGCACTCGAAGATTGTTATAGCGAAATCGTAATGTGAAATTCGTAATGTAAAACCTAATCAGAAGTGCATGCAAGAGTAGCTTGATTTACTCAGGGAAGCAATGACAACTCTAGCGATCCTTACTGCAGAATGGAGAAAGCAATATAACGAGCTTGGTATATCAAATACTGTGTAATGCTTATCTTAGTTTGTTATATCGAGCTTTTACAGTACCCCTGTGGGCCGCAAATATATCTGCTGCATTCTTCTGACTTGTGAAGGAGGGCTAGCCAACAGCACGTGAGACTCTCTGAGAGTGCTGAACATTCTGAGCAGCTGTCATGGCCAGTAAGTCTAAACTTATGCTGACTTCTGTCTGAAGACCAGGCACGCTAGTGTTACCAATCTTAGACAGGGCTTGTGCATGAAAGCATGTGCGGGGTGCACACATTTTGATACAGCTACATGTTTCTGTGCCATAAGCATGAAATTTGTTGGATTTGTACCAAGCTGCACCAAAATGTCCTAAGAAACCACAAAAATTTGCCATACACAGGGACGACTTTCTGCAGCTGTGATATTGCCAGTCGCAACGTTTTAGACACTGCAACGCGTGTCACTGTCATTTTAATTAGTTGTATTTTGAGATGGCGTTACGCCATTCTAATACCCACTCATAGTTGTCTCTCTTGCATCCACGTGCTTCCTACACTCTGAGTACGCTGAACCGTCATGGTTTGAGGATGCTTCGCCGCCGGGGTCACAGCTCGTGTGGTACATGAAGCATCTTTATAACGGAAAGGGATCGTTTGTAAGGATTGGCACCACTGCTACTGTGTTACGCTGCAAAAAAGGCCCTTGTGGTACTTGTGATTTTGGAGCAATACTTCAACACTGTGTTTTAGGCGCTGCATGCTTTTAATGGGTGTAGCTCTAGCTTTTTATGCGGCTCTTGGAAGTTTTTGGTATTTTGCTGGACCATTCATGTGCAACAAGGTTGTTCTTATGCTGCGTCTCGTCGATAGACGCACTTTCCCGTCATCAGATAGTGTAGGCTATGGCTTCTGTATTAGTGCTAAGGTAGTACATGTGAAATTTATTTCAGGCGTCAGCAGGTCAGGAAACACCCAGCAGCATTGAATTCCATAATGCCACAGTGGAGCCCAAGACTGCCAAAATAAACATTTATGGATGCTGGAATGTTGAAGTACTATAAAGTGTGCTCTTTGCACGAAATATACGTATAACCTATTAGCCCGAGTAATTGCCTTCCTCCCCTTAATCAAAATATCGTGTCTACAACAGAGTCATCGCCAGCCCATTGAAAGCATAAATCATAGGCTGAAGACGCGCTCACGTCAGTTGTCTTTGCTTACAACTAGCTTTTTTTATCTGCTTTCGGCGTTTGCCCTTTTGCCTTTTGGTTGCCGTTTTTCTTTTCTTTTCGTCCTTTTTCTGTGTCTGCTTTTGAATGAACATTCTGTTTTTGTTTTGTTTTTGTACTGGGCTCGCTTTTGGGAACAGGCTGATCGCAGTCACAGCTTCAAATTGAGCTTCTCTGAAACTGCCCTCACACAACACAAGCTGTGGATTTTGCAGACAGTAAAACAAGATAAGATCCCGTGATTGAGATTGTAAGACTGCGATAGATGCAGAAAAAAGGAAATTCATATTCTCCATCTTTTTCCATTTTTTTTTTTTTTTTCAGTCCAGGAAGCTTGAAAAATTAACCTCCTCGGTTTTGTGGCTCACATTTTTCTTTTTTTTTTTTTTTTACTGTGATAGCATACCTTGCAGTACAAACTGCTTATTTAAAAAAATAGGTACACGCAGCGCGGATGATGGGTGGCCCTCGCTAGATTTCCTTTGGATCATATTCATACGGTGTGATATTCACACCTTTTATGTTTTGTGCCGAAAGTAAGGTTTCTTCCATATTTATAGGCTCAAAAATTTGAAATCATGCTGCAAATAGCAGTATTTTGTTTTTCATCTAAGCTGCTCTGAATCTGGATTTTACTGCTCAAAAACTAAGATTTTGCTGCTCCTAAAATTGCTAAAAATCATATTTGAGCTGTTGCAGCCCTGCGTTTGGATTGTTGACTCCTACTTTCAGATACCCTCAAAGAATTCGTTCTAATGAAACACTGCTAAAGGCCTCCTCAAGGGTTTCTAGTAATTGGCAGGATGCCTAAATTTCTAAAGTAGCAGACTGGGGAAGCGCCGTTGAACTTCGAGGAGTAGCAGTAGTCATCTCTGGCCATTGAAAAAAAATTATTATTTAAGTTAAGGGAGTGCCCTGAAAAAAAAACAAGGTGGTATGTAGAGAAATCACTGGGCTCCATTCTACAGAAAAATCTGGCTTCTACATTGTGAGCTAATAAATGACAGCCGACTTGTCGTCATCAGTCCAAATACAAATTGGCTGCACTAACACTTCAGTTTTTACTTCTGTTTAGATTTTGGGTTGCACATACTCGTTGGCATATAGTTGTAATCTTCACACTATATGAAGACCGTCAGACATAGATATAAAGCTCCACTTTAATGAAGCCGTATGAATGTGCCTGTATTGCATGGCCTAATAGTAGCTCGGGATCTAAGGATCTAAGGGCCCCAGGGGATTCTATTTTCATCTCAAAAGTGCCGCCCAAGTTGACAGCTCCTACCAATTTGGCTTCAGAGAGACAAACATCAGTGAAATCGCTGATTAGGGGATCAATAAAGTGATGAGCGTACCTCTGGCAGGTTGTAGTTGACAGGTGACATGACCAGGCACTTACCTGTCGTTGGATTGTGGGGTGACACAGGACCACATGATGGGGCCGAGTTGGCAGGAGCTCACAGCACCTGCCAACTCAGGTAGCTCCTTTAAAACATGAAGGACTAGATGGAAATTTGTAAAAACCCGCGTATAATACGAGTTTTTTTTCCAACTTTCAGCGTTCCAAATTTCCGCCTCGTATTATTTGCGGATCCCAACCAAAATGTGAAAGTTTTGCGAGAAGTTTTGGTTTCGTTGCCGCGTGGCTACGGCTTGGCTTTGTTATCGATGTGCGGCTACGGCTTGGCTTCGTTGCCCTAACGTGGCCGCACCCCGCAGTGGCCACGACGTCGAGGTGTCGTCTCTTCGTTGTTGGGTCGTCGAGTGCGCACAGCATCAGCGCATGTGCTCTCGTGCAAACCACGGTTCGCGAAAAAGTGCACGCTTTTTTCTTTAAGTGAACGAGCAAGATGCCAGGGTCTCGGAAACAGTACTCGGCTGCTTTTAAGAGAAAGGTGATTTTAGTTGCTGAAAACATCGGCAACAGTGCGGCCGGGAGGCAGTTTGGCGTCACCGAGGGAAGCATTCGCGGATGGCGACGACAGAAAGAAGCCCTTTTCGCGTGCAAGGGAATGCGAAGAAGCTTTCGCGGGCCAAAGAATGGCGCATTCCCGGAAATTGAACTCGCTCTGACGGAGTTCGTACGAGAACAGCGAGCATCGCATCTAGCTGTGAGCGTAGAGCTTATGCAGGCAAAAGCTAGGGAGCTTGCAAGGGAAAAGGGAATTCCGAGCTCCGCCTTCAAAGCAAGCAAGCACTGGATACATCGCTATATGTGCCGTGCTGGATTCTCGCTACGCCGGCGAACCTCGATTTCACAAAAGCTGCCCGAATCCTTCGAAGAGCTGCTGGTGGCTTTTCAGCGCCACGTGATTTCTTTGCGAAAGACCAAAAACTTTCAGCTGGGGCAAATAGGCAATGCTGACCAGACGCCGGTTTACCTGGACATGCCATCGCCCCTCACCGTCCATAAGAAGGGCTCTAAACAAGTTTGTATCCGGTCTACTGGAAACGAGAAGACGCGGGTTACAGTCATGCTATCGTGCACGGCAGACGGCCGCAAGCTCCCGCCCTATGTCATCTTCAAGCGCAAGACAATGCCGAAAGGTGAGGAGCTGCCGAAGAATGTCATCGTGAGATGCCATGAAAAAGGTTGGATGAACGAGGATCTTGTCCTCGACTGGGTGAAGTCAGTGTGGTGCAAACGGCCCGGTGCACTGTTGTCCTTTCCATCCATCCTCGTGCTGGACGCGTTTCGTTGCCATTTGGCCGACTCGGTGAAGAGGCTGCTAAGCGACTGCCGCACAGAACTTGTTGTGATTCCGGGTGGGATGACCTCACAACTTCAGCCTCTCGACGTTTGTGTCAACAAACCCTTCAAGGACGCAGTCAAGCGATGCTACGCGGAATGGATGCGGTCAGGTGAGCCTGCAGTGACGCCGGCCGGGCGGCTGAAGCGAGCATCGCCAGCCACGCTGTGCAAATGGATTGTGGACGCGTGGGCAAGCATCCCAGAGGAGCTTGTGCGCCGTTCGTTTAAGAAGTGCGGCATCTCAAACGCCCTCGATGGCACAGAAGATGAGTACCTGTGGGATGATTTGTCCGACAAAGAAATTTCCGAGGAAAGCGCTGCTGAAGATGAAAGTGATTGAAGTGTGAGGTCCGATTTCAATAAATGTCTTGTTTTTTTCTCTCTCGTATTATATGCGGTAAAAACGTGGGCAAGCATCCCAGAGGAGCTTGTGCGCCGTTCGTTTAAGAAGTGCGGCATCTCAAACGCCCTCGATGGCACAGAAGATGAGTACCTGTGGGATGATTTGTCCGACAAAGAAATTTCCGAGGAAAGCGCTGCTGAAGATGAAAGTGATTGAAGTGTGAGGTCCGATTTCAATAAATGTCTTGTTTTTTTCTCTCTCGTATTATATGCGGTAAAAACTTTTTTTTCCATTTCGCGTCTCCAGAATTTCACCTCGTATTATATTCGGGTTCGTATTATACGCGGGTTTTTACGGTAACCCTCGGTACACTATGGACCATTAAGTGTGGCCGGAGACCCCTATGCCGCGCACGTTTATTCGTAGGGTTTGGTTATAGTAGAGCTTTATGTCTATGTCGGATGGTCTTTCACATAATGAGGTGTCTTAAGACTGTATGATAATATGTTTGGAATAATAGTAAAACGCACAAGTTAACGGACTAGAGGCAGCAGAATGTTTTGTTCGCATTTTTTTTTTTTTTTTTTTTGATGTGATAGTATCCGTGGGTTACAACACGGAATTCACCAACACCACCTAAATAGTATATAATTAAAATTTTTTTCTTGTGCAGTTTTTTTTTTCTTTTTTTTTTTTTTTGCAGCCGCCAATGGCAGCTGTGTTATCTCCGACACGCTGAAATCATCTGAGATGTGCGAAAACTCCAATTATAAGTTGCTGCTTATTAATTTCTTTATTTATTTTATCTTTTAGGCAGGCTTGCATAAGAGCTAGTGCAAATTGGTGTTAGCAGAGCAGTAACCATATTGCAGCTTTAGTATACCTCACATGACCTTCGAGCATCAGTGACCATCAGAGCCATCAAATCGACACTTGAAACCGAAACTGCATGATGCAAAAAGTTTAATTATAAATCAATTATTTGCTGTTTGTTCGTGCAATGCACGCTGCTATTCATGTTTATTAATGTGCTGCACGTAATTCCACAACCATAGTACACAAAGAGATTTTGGTGACTCTACTTCATTGAGGGATGTGTGGTGAAACGAGCAGTGAATTGCATCTGGGCGAACGAGGATTCGCAAAGAGAGCAACAGAAAGGAGCAACTAACCCTGTCTTGTCACACCCTCAAAGGCTTCCCTAAGGGTCCCTCCAATTTTTTTTATTTTCAGGGTACCCTCTGCCTTTGGTTCCAACTCTGCTTGTGATGTACTGCGGCTGTCATGTCTCCATTGACATCATGGACTGGGAGATGAAAAAAAAGAAGTCTTAGCATTTTGTTGCGAAGCTGTTGGTTGTAGTTTTGCGAATTTTTTTTCTCACTCTGTGATCAGGTGCCACAAAAACAAGAAAACCTGTTATACTGCCTGTCATCATTAACACAGAAGAGGTAATCATTTGCCAATGTGTTCCGAGCCTATCCCAGAGAGGTGAGAAATGAGTGCATTTAATAGTATAAACCTAGGTTTTCTTACTTATTACGTTTTACACTAATTGAAGACTGCTTACAGGTTACACCACGGAAGGTGGCTTAGCCAAAGAAAGGTAAAAGAAAAATTGAGAGGTTTTGTTTGCTGAGACTGCGAAATCATTGTACATTATGTAAGTGAATTAAGGGTACGTTGCATTATTTTGCTTGTTAGATTCGTATATTTATATGGTCTGGACACCTAATAAAATCGCTTTTGCCTGTTATTGCATTGACGGCCATCTACCGTTTAGCCATTTGTACAATAAAATAAAGGTTACACATTTTTTCCAAACCATTTGCCATACCATGTCTTCGAAGTTTTAATATAGCATGTACTCATACAATTGTTTGCTGGAGTTTGAATGGGCAACATCTATACTTTTCAAAAGGTGAAGTTTTTTTCTAAAACTTTAATTTGCGATTGCATTTTATTTAACTTTTCCCTCTCTTGGTTGCAACCAATTGTGTTGTGGAATAATGAGGAAAACTGCTCTAAAATGGCAGTTATTGGGAAACCAAAGCTGGACTATGAAGCTGGAGAAGTGTTCTGCACGATTCGGGGTGGCACAGTGGTTACGGCACACGACTACTGTTCCCAAGAGTGCAGGATCGAATCCCGGCCTCAGCGGCCGCTTTTTGATGGAGGCGAAAAGCAAGGCGCCCGTGTGCTGTGAGATGTCAGTGCACGTTAAAGAACCCCAGGTGGTCGAAATTTCCACAGTCCTCCACTACGGCGTCTCTCATAGCCTGAGTCACTTTGGCATGTTAAACCGCACAAACCAAACAAAACAAAAATGGCTCCATAGACAGTTTTAATATAAGGAGGTGGGAGTGGTGAATTTTTAGTTTGGAGCAATTAGTTATTTTGTTTGAAAAGCTTCGAAACGAAGCATATACTTTCGGAAGTTTGCAACTGGCAGTGTTAGCAGTAAAAAAAAAAAGGAGGCGTTTCATTAGCATTTGTGGAAAGATATTTACAATAAAAAAATAAAATGAAGCAAAAATGAATATTTTGCAACATACATAAGTAATTTTCAATTTTTAATTCTTAAATATTAAAATTTTCAACATAAATGGTGCTGACATATTTGATGGTGCTGAGTGATTGCACTTTCATAGCACTGCCAGAGAGCATGCTTTGCCTGAACTGTCTGTTACACAAAAGTCTAAACATGTCAGCAAACCAAGAGAGCAACGGATCTGCCTATATATGTGCACCCAAAAAAGGATGGAATGTCCCATTCCTGTAGCATAGCATTTTTCAAACTTTTTGAGACTGTGAATACGTCATGTAGAATTACTATAAGCAAGAAAATTTGGTCCCATAAGGATCCAGAAAGGAGAACCCGGCATCAATGATTTTCGACAGAAATAGACTGTTCATGCTACAGGCATGAACAGGCATGAACAATGTCTGGGTGAGGAGGCTTTGCCCTTGCACTTGTCCTTAGGAGTTTCGCTTGAACAGCCGAAGGGAACAGTTAGCATCGCATTTCAGCATACGGTGTTTCGCGTGGACTGTCTCCACAGTGCACCACGCAGGTGGCAGCTGGTAAATCTTCCGCTATCCCTGCACCCAAAATGCGCGTTCCTGCTGCGGTCATACCCAGCCTGTGGGCTGCATTTATGCTCCATGGCAGCCACCCTGTTTGCACTCGTCAATCCGGCTTCCTTACCAGACAACGGCCATCTTGGGTGCCATGTGTTGCACAGACACCGGGTGTTCGTGTACCACGGCTGGTGCGCATCGGCCTTTAATTGCTCTTATTCCTGGGCTGTAGTGGGATTCGTCGGATACACGACTTTCATGTGAGTGCGCGCTCAGGCGTTAACACCATTTCAATAACTGATGCAGCGATGATGCAATGCAGGTCCTTTCACTATACGAGATTTTTCCTACACAATATGTAGACGAATGGCTATGGTCTCACGGTAAACTGACACTAGAGCATGTCACATGGACCTGTCGTAAAGCAAACTGAAACCTCATCATAGAGAACCCGAGTGATGCAGTGGGAGCACTTGCCGGTCAGCAAGGATGAAGTGCAATGATTTCTCTTGCGCCTAGCGACAATGGCAGCAGTGAAGTGCGGCATTCTGTACCGAGGGTCAACCACGGCACAGAAGTGACTAGTAAGGGTCACGAACGCCTCAGTTCAGTTCAGTTCAGGCGTTCAGTCGTGTCCGACTCTTCGTGACCCTATGGACCATGTCACGCCACGCTTTCCGGTCTCTCACTATCTTCTTAACATCACATAGCTTCATCTGCAATGCCTCGAGAATGCCATCTAACCATCGCGTTCGCTGCCTACCCCTTCTCCGGCGACCCTCAACCTTTCCCAACATCAAATCTTTCTCCAGCGACTCCTCTCTTCTCATCAGATGACCAAAGTAGCTGAGCTTTAACTTTAGAATTTGACCCTCCAATGAGCAGTCAGGGTTTATGGTCGACAATATCGACTGATTTGATCTTCTGGCAGTCCAAGGAACTCTTAAGAGTCTTCGCCAGCACCACAATTCAAACGCGTCAATTCTTCGGCGGTCAGCCTTTTTCACAGTCCAACTCTCGCATCCATACATCACAACTGGAAAGACCATAGCACGGGTTATACGGATCTTGGTTGGCAGACTAATGTCTCTGCTCTTTACTAGGCGGTCAAGGCTAACCATTGCTCTCTTTCCCAGAAGCAGGCGTCTCCTAATTTCATGGCTGCAGTCTCCTTCCGAGGTAATCTTGGCGCCCAAGAACAGAAAATCTGTCACAGCTTCCACTTCTTGTCCATTGATGCTCCAGGACTTGATAGGGCAAGACGCCATGATCTTCGTCTTTTTAATGTTCAGTTTAAGCCCAAACTTCTCACTCTCTTCTTGTACGCGCATCAGAAGTCTCTCGAGTTCCACTTCACTTTCTGCCATTAAAGTGGTATCATCCGCATATCTAAGGTTGTTGATACGTTTTCCAGCAATCTTCACTCCAGCTGAAGACTCGTCCAGACCGGCCTTCCTCATGATGCACTCTGCATATAGGTTAAATAGGCAGGGCGACAGTATGCAGCCTTGCCTCACCCCTTTCTCAATCGGAAACCAATCAGTAAGACCATGCCCAGTTCTGACTGTGGCCTCTTGCCCTTCATACAGGTTCCTGAGGAGACAGATGAGGTGAATTGGAACTCCCATCTCTCGGAGAGCTTGCCACAATCTGCTGTGATCTACGCAGTCAAACGCTTTCGCATAATCAATAAAGCAGAAGTAAATGGGTTTCTGGAACTCTCTTGCTTTTTCCATGATCCAGCGAAGGTTGGCAATTTGGTCTCTAGTTCCTCTGCCCTTGCGAAACCCAGCTTGCACGTCCGGAAGCTCCCGATCCACATACTGCTGCAGCCTACCTTGCAGGATTTTTAACATCACCTTGCTAGCATGCGAAATAAGCGCGATCGTGCGGTAGTTGGAACAATCTTTGGCACTGCCTTTCTTTGGAATGGGGATGTAAACTGACCTCCTCCAATCCTGTGGCCACTGCAGGGTTGTCCAAATCTTTTGACATAATGTATGCAGTGTGTTAACAGCGTCGTGGTTGAGGTTTTGAAGCAACTCAGCTGGAATACCATCAATTCCGCTTGCTTTGTTCTTAGCAAGGCTGGCTAAGGCCCATTCAACTTCACTCTTCAGGATGCCCGGCTCGAGATCAGTAATCACAACCGTCCTATGTTGGGATTGCACATCCGGGTCCTTCTTGTACAGTTCTTCTGTGTATTCCTGCCACCTCTTCTTTATCTCTGAGGCTTCAGTGAGGTCCTTGCCTCGTTTGTCCTTTATCACGCCCAGCTTAGCACAGAAGCTTCCTTTGATATCTTTGATTGTCTTATACAGAGCTCTTGTGTTTCTTAATTGGCTGTTGTCCTCAACTGCTTGACACTGTATGTTCAGGAAGGCATTCTTATCTCTCCTTGCTATTTTCTGAAAATCCGCATTGAGAACCTTGTATCTTTCTCTTTCCCCCATACCTTTTGCCATCCTCCTTTCCTCAGCTATTTGCAAAGCCTCTTCAGATAACCAGTTTGCTTTTTTGCATTTCTTTTGCTTTGGAACTACCTTAGTAGCAACTTCTTGTATTATATCACGAACATCAGTCCACATCTCTTCGGGCTCTTTGTCTTCTAGATCTAATTCTTGAAATCGATTCCTCACTTCCACAGCATATTCTAATGGAATCTGATCCAGATCATACCTGAAAGGCCTTCTAGTTTTCTGCGTTTTCCTCAATCGAAGCTTAATTTTGGCAACAAGAAGCTGATGATCGGTGCCACAATCGGCCCCAGGCCTTGTTTTTACTGCTTGTATAGCGCTTCTCCATCTCTGCCGGCAAATAATATAATCGATCTGATTCCTGTACAGACCGTCCGGTGAAATCCATGTGTACAGGCGCCTCTTGTGCTGTTGAAAATGAGTATTCGCTATGGTCAGGTTGTTTTCTTGACAGAACTCTACTAGCCTCTGCCCAGCTTCATTTGGCTCACCAAGACCGAACTTGCCTGTAATTCCGGATATTTCTTCACTCCCGACCTTAGCATTCCAGTCTCCTATGAGAAAAACGACGTCTGATGATGGGGTGCGGTCTAAAAGGCATTGTAGGTCCGCATAAAATCTCTCAACGTCAGCTTCTTCAGCAGCAGTGGTCGGTGCATAGACTTGGATAACTGTTATGTTGAAAGGGTGACCTTGGATCCGAAGTGAAATCATTCGGTCGTTTTTGGGGTTGTACCCTAGCACTGCTTTGCCCATTCTTCTGTTTACTATGAGAGCGACCCCATTCCTTCTCTTGGATTCGTGCCCACAATAAAAGACATAATGGTCGCCGGAGTTAAATTCTCCCATTCCGGTCCACTTGAGCTCGCTGATACCCAAGATATCAATGTTCAATCTGTCCATTTCTCGCTTGACGATATCCAGTTTACCTTGCGTCATAGATCTTACATTCCATGTTGCTATGTGATATATTTCCTTGCAACATCGGACTTTCCGGTCGCTTCCCGACACATCCACAACTGAGCGTCCTTTTGGCTTTAGCCCAGCCGCTTCATTCGTCCTGGAGCTACTAGGAATCGCCCTTTGTTCATCCCCAGTAACATGTGGGACGCCTTCCAACCTGGGGGGCTCATCTTCCGGCGCCATATCGATAATGGTATTGTGACTGGCCATAGGGTTTTCTTGGCAGGAAATACTGGAGTGGGTTGCCATTACCTTCTCCAGTGAATCACATTTTGCCAGAACTCTCTGCCGTGACCTGTCTATCTTGGGTGGCCCTACACAGCAGAGCTCACGAACACCTCAGATATGTGGAAAATAAAGGTTTTCCATCTATCTGCAAATTTTCAGTCCTACTCCATGAAGCTGCGATATCGTTTTCGGGTGTCGTTTTTGACTGTGGAGCTTGTGACAATATGGGCAACTCCAATAGCATGCCCCAGTGCCTTTTATAGTTTGAATCACTGTAGCATGCTCTTTGTAGCCGCTATCCATTTTGGTCATCGCCAAGAGGGGTCATCGGAACCCTCGCGCTCTACCTGCTTTGCCGTCACATTGCTAGCCTGTCGTGTCTGTATAATGTGCTTGTTATGTTGGCGTGGCTTGCAACCCTCCAACTTTTTTGGCCCATGTGCTCCCTGGATTAATTAGGGCTACTGGGGATGTTGTAGGGAGAAGATGCATTGGTTCTTCACGGCTTCAGCCTCCAGGTGGACGGCTCGTTGCTGGTCAGTGGAACTTCGCTCCGCAGCAGGATCTTCTAGGCTTTGCTACCTTTAATGTTTTCTCTAGCGCCCAGGGATCTAGAGCATTCCAAAATTATGTGGTTTTCACTCACGATTACCTCAGTTTTGGCGGTGGTGGCTGAGTGACGTTATAGCTGTCACATGGTTTCTCCTCGGTTCGAGGTCAAACGTGCACTTGGCGAAGAAGGTACGGAGGACGGAGGGGAGCAGTGGTGGTGGTGGTAAAAATATTTATTGTGGGAACCAGGGTCGATTACAAGGATTGCAAGGATTCCTGATCCTGGTTGGTATCTCAAGCCGTGCCTGGCAGCGACTGCTTCAGCCCAGTCAACTAGCATCTGCTGTGAGGTTGGATCCATGCTGAAGACTGCGATCTCGCAAACCCTCTTAGTCCCTGAAGCCACAATGGGGCAGTGGCGGGAAATCTGTATATAAACATTATATGATCGAAAGTGGCTCTAGGTGTGCCGCATAGAGAGCATATGGGGTCGTACCTGCCCAGGTGTGCCAAGGACAACCAAGCTGGGGAGGGGATGATTTCGGCTTGTAGCTGTCTTCAGATTATTTGCTGGGATTCTGAGAGAGATGTGAGGCGGGGGATAGAAGAGTCGTTCTCAGTAGTGAATAGTTATGATAGGTGAGAATTAGTCTGTCCGCGTGCTTCCCCAGTCTTCGCCATGCCCCGCTCGGTTGACGCGCTCGAGTAGTTGAGTGGGCTTCCTCGTTGCCGGGGTTTCGCGCGTGGCCTGGTACCCAGATGATGTGAATCGGTCGGGGAGCTGTGGAGCCAGGAGTTTTGATGGGCGACTGGATGTATCTTCCCTCTTGTGAAATTTTGGATGGCCAGTTTATAATCGCTGAAAATCAGTGTGGCAGTGGAAGAGGAGATGGCTAGTGCTATAGCTGCCTCTTCGGCCTTTGTAGATGTTTTTGCTTTGACAGTGGCGGAAACTGTGGGATATAAGTTATACTAAAGTACACTGATGGCATATGCCGCGGGTTGACTGTATTCGGCCGCGTCTACGTAGGCCGCTTCGGTGTCAGTCGCATGGACTTTGTGTAACGCCTTGGCTCGAGCCTCCCTTCTTGCCTTGTGAGTAGGATGCGTATTCTCAGGTAGGGTTGTATGATAAGGTTGTCCCGGATGTTTTGGGTGACGAGGCGGCTGTTGTCGAAGGGTGGACCGATCGATTGGAATTTTACTGCGTCCAGGATGTACCTACCCGTATCTGTCGAGGAAAGTGTTGATATGAGAGGGTAAATAGTAAAAGCACTTGCTTTTAGAAATAAAACAAATCGACTCATCTGCGCGGAAAGGTTGGCGCATGACTACTGATAAGCAACGTACAAGCTATGATCAAGATGAAAGCTTTCGGTCGTGCTGCTTTGTACCGGCCACCCATTATTCACTTAAGGGACAGCTAAGGGAGCACCTATTTTTTGATTATTTTTAATTTTACTTATATTTTAATTTCACTTTTTATGATTATTTTTACCGTATATCTTACCATGTTATGTCTCTCTACCGCTTCCCTTTTTATTAATGGGTAATCAATGTATGACTATGTAGGCGGCTTTCACGTGGGCGTGACTTTGTCGGCGCTGTAAAAGAGGAACTGGTTGGTACATCGGGAAAAAGAATGGTGCCATAGGATAGAGCGTCAAGGAAAGGTGTGCAAGTGACGAAATGGTTGATGTGGTTTAATTATATAATCAGTTGGAGCTAATAACAAAAATAATTGGTTCGCAGAAAATGATAAGTGCAATGTCTGTCACACTTGTTCTGTGGACACCTTAACCGAGTGGAAATAGTGAAAGGGGTGGCAATTTCGACCACCTGGGGATATTTAACGTGCGCTTACATCGCAAAGCACACTGACGCATCTTCGTTTCGCCTCCATCGAAGCTTTAATAATTAGAGCCAGTTAAGTGGTTTAAGGAAAGGCCTAGTATCTGTCACTCACGGAAGAAAAACTATAGTTGGTATATCGAAAAAAAAAATGGTACCATCATATAGAGCATCGAGGAAAGATGTGCAAGTGACAAAATGGTTGATATTAGGTACTTAATTAGAGAGAATTAAGTGGTTTACAGGAGAGGAAAGGTCCAGTACCTGTCACTCGCGGAATCCCTCTGACACATCTCGCGGAGAAAACAGCAACGCTTAGGCTTACTCATATTTCTAGTGCAGTGATCTCGGAATTTTTTCCTCTGTTTGTTCAGTGTCTCTGTTTCGGCCTCCGCAACTGAAGTGCCTCCGATTTCATTTTGAATATTCCTTAATAGATCACTTGATGATTATGTTCAACCACCGCGGTGGCTTTGCAGTAGCTAGGGCAGCCGATAATAAGCCGAAGCCCAAGCTAGCATCGAACATTAGAATAATGTTATATGTTACGCGTGTGTGACCTTGAAAGTATTTGGTTGCGAGTTCATAATCTATGGTCGAATTTTTTTCTCACCTGTTTGAGGCGAAAATTGTAACTGGTCTAAATGGTTTAAAGAACAATTCCCAGTTGATACCAGTTATATCCCAGTTTAATCCCAGTTTGATCCAGCTGGGATCTAACTGGTATCAACTGGGAATTGTACCTTAAACCATTTAGGCAGTTACGATTTTCGCCTGGGATGACGTCAAAGCGAAATCAAGGTCACGCCAGGGAAGAAAATAGTGATAAGTTGATTCGTTCGTAGCTTCAATTGACTGCGCCGCTAAATCCAGTCGGCATCAAGAATAGAAGCCACAACGAGAGAAGATGCAGCAATTCCATCGCAGTTTATTTCATCCCTCACTTGTCTACCTATACGAATACCCTTGACGTCACAGCCATCGCTCGGCTGTTCAAACCGGTTCCCCTTGTCCTTTCTAGCTATCGCACTATCGCTCCCATCTGTACTTCCCCTTGCTAACCTCTCCCCATCCCATTTTCTTTCCCGCCGGATGCAGCTCGGGTGCTTTAGATTTTAGATAGCAGTTGCCGCTGCCGGAAACGCTCTTTTCCTGCCTTTTTTCGTTTGATTATGCAATAAACCACAGCTACTACTTCAAACCGGAACAGGTGAAAAATATGCTTCATTAAATCATTTAGCGGTCGTAGGCGTAAACCGCGTGATGGAACATGCAATGTCTTGCGCATCATTACAAGCAAAATGCGACCAGAGTTTAATTTCTATGCTTATTTAATGAAGGGTATCGACCACCAACTACATGACTTTCGTCCCCGAAAGCGGCTAAGCTGATGAATGTCCATATCGCGGAACAAATAGCGCAGATGATTCAGTTGGAACGTCTTATGCGTTTAAAACATGGTACTTGGGGTGCTGTGTTTGCGCTGAACCTCCTGCGCTCTGTTTCGTTTTTTTTTTCTTCAGACAAAATTATATATTTCCCGCGGCGGCCTGCGTGATTTTAGCGAATGTCAAATTTGTTTCAAAATACAGTAGGACGCCCTTATCTCTGGATACGAACTTTGCGTTTGGTTTAATCAAATGCGATAATTAAAATGACAATACTAATGATCTAACAAGCGTCCGCCGGGAGGGCAGTTTGGTCGTGAAAAAAGTTTCATTTTTGATCGTCCTATTTTTGTAACGTTCGGTATAAATGAAATGGCCAGTAACTGAGCTCTACAATCGTTGAATGCCAGATACAAGCTGTACCACAGAGAGAGCCTTATCATATGTATAGTGTTTTTACCCTGATGTTAGTTTGAAACGAAGCTCGATCTTGGAGGCCCTTTAAAACCGAGTGTAATGCGTTGTGTCAAATTAACTTGCTTTATTTTTTTAAGGCTATCGCGAAGGATGTTCTAAACATGTCATGTAGTAAGTGCTAAAATAGAAACAGTCCATGCGCTTTTAGGACGAACCGGATAATAAACCATGCAGACAAATTTTTCCTTCTTAGACCGTCTCGTAACGTTGACGGGTCGTTTATTTCAAAGAGCCCTCAGACGACCTCCCCAGCGACGTCTCGGTAACGTCCTTAGACGCGACGCTGGACCGCTTGAGTCGTGTACCTCCTGACCACCGGCGCCGCTCCGCTTGCGGCTACCCCTTGCGTCACACCCTGCGGGGTTGTTATTTCCACAAGCGTCGGTGTCATGCTGCTCGTAGTTCCTTGCATCGCGTACTGTGGTCCTGTCACCTGAACGTGCGTTGGAGACATGCTTCTGGAACTGTACGAAGCTGGCGACTGCGGCACTGTGTACGCAGATGCCGTATGCGTTTGCGTCGACACGTTTGTTGAATGACCTCTTGGTGACGACGCTGTGAGTGCCATCTGCCCTCCCGGTGCGTACGCCAGCATCCCGGAGCTGGGACCATAGAATCCCACGTTGCTGTAGGACAAAGCAGACTGCTGGCTGGTCCCTGAGTATCTTGCCATAGCTGCGGGAGTCATTGAAGTGCTAGACGCAGCAAGTGCGGCATGTGAGGTGGTTTGCATGGGCAGCGCAAGGGGAGCCATCATCGCCGTCGGGAGTATCATCGGCCGAGATTGTCGTCGGGGCTTTGGGGGATGATCGCAAGGCGGAGGTGTGACGACGACGACAGGAGGCATCGGTGGTGGGAGGAGTTGAGGCATAGGAAGGCGGCGACGGCGCCTTCGCTTCGGTCGGACCATCATAGGCATGGGAACCGGAACTGGCACTTCGATGCGCTCGGGTTCGGGTGGGGGAGGAGGAGGAGGAGGAGGCGGTGGGGGTGGGGGTGGTGGTGGCGGCGGAGGTGGCGGGGATGCTTTTTTCGGTTTCTTTTTCTTCTTCCTCTTTACACGCCTCTTGCGCACCACCTTTTTGGTGATGGTGCTGCGGCTGATATCGCCGACGGCCAAAAATATGATAGCGATGGCACCAGCGGTTAATGCACTCAGCAGTCCGAAGAATACCGACAGCACCAGCGCCATCCAGTGGCCTATCAACTCGTCTGTAAAGAGAGGGCATGCCGCTGTCATATCTGTGTCTATGATTTTATACGGGTAGAAGCAGTCACCGATGGGCTTTCCCTTTGAGGCAGCTGCTGTGTTCTCTGCTGGGGGTGATGGTAGTGGTGGTGGTGACGGCGGCGGCGGCTGTGGCTGCAAAAGCATTTGGCTTGATACGGCGTCCCGCGCAATGGCTAGCGCTTTCTTCTTGACGTCCTTTTTGGGGCATTCGGCCAGGCTTTTGATAGCCGTCGTGTTCTTCACGGAGCACTTTGCTAACAGTGCGCTGGGCACGAGACGGCAGAATGGCTCCGGTCTGTGTGCCAATGGCCATACCCTTGCGACGCCGTCATTCAAAATGCCGTAAGAGCCGTCGCGGTATGGTCCACAGAAGTATGTGTCGGCCAGCACGCAGACGGGCAACCAGCGCGCTATCATGGGCAGCGCCACGGCCAGATGTGTAAGCAGCAGTACCGCTCCGGCTAACAGAACGAAACCCACAAACACGGGGCTGCTGCCGCCTTTTTCCAGGTTCTTGCGGCGCCGATTCCAGGCGCCGCACGCGAGAAGGGCCGACGCCACAGCAACAGCGAGCGCGAATCCCAGAATGCCCATCTGGAGTAGGGACATCGGTCCTACGACCATGTTCTGAAGCGCTGCATATGCGCCGAAGTTGTTCTCCCAGGCGGACATGTTGCCCTGGAGCCAGGTGAGGCCGCTCGTCGTGACAGTTAATGCTTTATCAATGTCCGGGCCTGGGTCTTTAGCCTCCTTGAGTAGCTGCACGGTGAGCTGGGTGTAGTTGCGCAGCAGTCCAAAGGTCCACTCGTAAGCCTCTGGCCATTTGGTTTTTAGTCCGTCGCTCATGCCGTACCAGGTGCTGATCATGGACAGGAGGCAGGCCAGCTGGACACCGGCACAGGCGAGCAGGATGAGCTCGCATAAGAGCCACGGTATGAGGCCTACGCCGGCAACGTAACGCCTGAGACCTAGCGCCCCCAACGGCAAGAGCACGAACAGCTGCAGCAGCACCATGCCCAGCACGATGTAGCAGACGAGGGCGACGGAGCTCACCGAGGGCTGCTCCGTGTCCAGGTAGGAGACCAGTGCGCCAATGGTGCCGTCGCGGGCCAGCTCGGTGAATAGGTCGGCATTCTCCGGCGCGGAGGTTAGGCCGGCCACCGTCGAGCGGCCCTTGGTATTGAACCAAGGGCTGGAGCCGCCCTCACTGAAGTCCATGTCTAGCTGGACCAAGATGGGTCTCTTGGCAGCCGGGACAGGAGCTGCGGGAGGATTGGGAGGTGGGTTGGCCATTGCGCTCGGAGACTGCCTTTCTGTGTTGTGTGGTTCAGAAGGCGGCCTTTCTGTTCTTCGTGGAGACGGGGTTCCGAACGCGCCACAGCGCTGTCCTCCTTCTTCTTCTTCTCGTGCCGCGAGCAGGGCTCTTCCTTTTCGCTTTCAGCTTTGGTTATTTCAGCCATATCAGCTAAATAACTCCTCGCATGAATGAAGGTGTTCACAATTACCCACGGACAAACTCCACGAAATGCAGACCGTTGTTTCCACGTACAAAAGGGAAGCATTTATAACTGCCGACACATATGCCTCTGCCGCATGTTCGATGGCCTAGTCAAGAATAAGATCATCTGGCGGTTCAGTGTTCAGAGTATATCTCTCAATATGACCGGCTGCACAGCCATCGCCGCCGCACTGGAGGTGAACAGGACGCTCTGCTGCATGGAGTTCGGCAGGCCGTCCGCTGATGAGGCGTGCCTCGGTGTTCTCAGTGCGGGCATTGAGAACAATCCTGTGATCCAGACGATTGAGTTGGGCTACACCGCTTCCAGCAGCGCGGGGCTTAAAGTCAGGAAACGTCTCCGCCACAACATGTACTCGATGATGCAAGCCATTGAGTTTGTTTTGGCCCACACAGTTGGCAAGTTAGGAGCCGAAGCATTTGAACTGTTCAAAGAAAGCACATTCTTTCGTTGAGAACTGGGCAAGGCTGGAGCAAGCAGTGGTCATCCGCCGACACTGGCATTGATAAGGGAGGCCGAATGCCTCGTTGAGGACTACTACTTTCGGATTACGGGAGTAGTTCCTTGACAAAGGCCGGATCCCGGCCGAAACGTCGGATTAAAGTTTACTGCTTTTCCACCGTGTGTCACCTCCTTTACGTTTATATATGTATATATTATATTCGCTTTCACGGAAGCCGAATAAACCAGGTTTGCAGCCTTAGGTAATAATTGGTTGATAGGAAGGGAAAGGCCGCTTGTTCCTGTAGATATCTCAACCGCGAGCCGTAAGGAAAGGGATGATGGTGGGAGTGAAAGTGGGAAGAGAGGAAGAGGAGCCGTAGTGGAGGACTACAGAATAATTTTGACAACCTGGGGATCTTTAACGTGCGCTGCCATCACACAGCACACGGACGCCTCTTCGTTTCGCCTCCATCGAAACGCAGCCGCCGGCGGTCGGGATCGAACCCGGGTACTCCGGCACAGCAGTCGGGTGACTTACCACTGCACCACAGCGGCGGGGCTTGCAACCTTAGTTCTGACGCATTTTAGAGGGCAGTTCTTATGTGTCCGTTTGGCTGTTGCGACGCGTCGCCATTGGTGCCGTTATCGTTGTTGTTATGGCTGTAGGAAGAGGGAAAAGAAAATGCACGGGCCTGCTACTGGCTCTGTAGCTGAGCCACATCCGCTGCCTCGTGCGGACAGAAGAGTTTGATTGATTGATTTATAGGAACGGCAAGGCGCGGTAACTGTCTCACTTGTTTTTCTGTGGACACCTCAACCGCGCCGTAAGGGAAGGGAGGAGGGTGGAGTTAAAGTGGAAAGAGAGAAAGAGTAGCCGTAGTGGATGGCTACAGAGTAATTTCGACCACCTGGGGATCTTTAACGTGCGCTGACATCGCATAGCACACGGACGCCACTTCGTTTCGCCTCCATCGAAACGCAGCCGCCGTGGTCGGGTTCGAACCCGGGAACTCCGGCACAGTAGTCGGGCATCTTACCACTGCACCACCCAGGCGGGGCGGATAGAAGAGAGAAAGGATAGAAGAAAGAAAAATAAGAGGGAGAGAAAACGCGCACCGCCGTCGCCCACCTCCGAAGCGGTGGAGGGTGCAATGACGGCCTACAACAGATAAAAATTCGGTGATACAACTGATAAAAATTCGGTGACAGGCTAGCCCCCGCTGCAAGGGGCAGTGACCTACCTGTCCCAGCCCCATCAGGGCCAGGAGCAGCCACCCTCCCTCCTCCGTTGCCGGTGTAACCGAATGAAAGAGAGTCACGGGCTAAGCATAATTTCTCAAAATGAGAGAAAGAGCCTTGAGCTCTGCGCCTTTCGATCCCCCCCATGGCTCTTCTTTCTCTTCTTGTGAGCAGAATCTGAATAAGATGCAGCGAGACATTGCCGCTTAGTTCGTTTTGGCGCTTGGAAGGGTTGTTTTCGCTTATATTTGTTTCAGTAAACAAACACGTGAACGTCTCAAGCAACGATCATTAATATAAGAGCAAACGACGTTTAGACTAATGCTTGTGAAGCAGTCCAATATTACCCATATCCCACAAACCTCAGTGCTATAGGCTCCGCACGGAGCCCATAAAGAGAATCGTGTCCATTTCTTTCGTTGTTATCAGAAACATGAAAGGATGGTCTACGCGGAACACCGTAAAGCGATCCAATTCAACGGCGTTAACGACCATGCCAAGTGTTACCGTAGCGGATGCGGCTTCGGTGCCGTTCTCGTTCACCTGGATGACAGTCTGATGAAAAATATTGGTGACCTTGGGACGTTTATCCAAGAAAATTCCCGTCAGGTCTGCCAGGTCATCCTCGAAGATGTTTTCCACGCCCATCCCTCTGAGGTTGTCCTCCAGATCCAGGCCGAATTCTACTTTGAATTTGGGCACACTGAGCATCACGAATGAATCCTTTTCGAGGCTCCTAAGCAGCGAATTGAGGGTGTGGGTTCTGATATTGGCTTCCAAGAAGGACAGTCCTTCGACGTCGTCCGGAAGGAGGATGACCATGGAAAACTGCCCACCTCGGTACGGCATCTCGAGGGCTCTGCACTTCAGCCTGTCAGAATGACCCACCCTGAACATCGACCCCTGGTACATCATGTAAACCTGCTCGCGGTTTCTATTGTCTAGGTGAAAGTCCTGGAGCTTCGTCTCTCTCACGTCGAACATGAACTGCCAGGAAGCTCTCATGTAGATGGCGTTGATCAGGATCAGCACAGTGTCCGGGTATAGACTGCCAATAGGAAGCAAGTCTCGTATTTTCTGCTCAGTCTGTTCGTACACCCAGTCGTTGATGGCTAATCTAACTGCCTCGCTCTCCTGATAGAAGTCCACGGACTTGACTGTGGCCAGGTAACGACTTTCCAAAAGCGAGAGGTAGTCGGGCCGAACCTTGAGCGAGTTCGCGCTGTATATCCTGTTGGCTATGCGGAATGTGACATCACGGGCGTCGATCAATAATTTGCTGAGGACTTCGGCAAATTCCTCGTGTATCCGCTTGTCGTCTACTCTAGTATGAAGCACTTCAGCCAGTTGCTCCGCCGTTTCGTTTCGGGCCCCGACGAGGAGCATACAGAGCGTTGTACCGACGCTGAAAGGTGAAAAGGCGATGTTCTGTCCTTTGTTCTCATATACCAGATCAGCGTACAGGTCCAATGAAAACTGGAGCAATTGGTAGCTCAGCGCTCTTGGAAACATGGCCCGGCACTTCTGAAAAAAAAAAAATGAAAGAGGGACACTGAGCGTGGAATGAGACTTTGAAAACAAAGACTGGCAGTAAAGTAGAGCTAATAGTAGTCACGAGAATAATATTTTAAAGTAATATTCTAGAAGCATGCAGCCTTGGCTGCATGTATTGTTTGTCTGTTTTTTACACACATGTAAGTTTTTGATACCACCTATCGAATGCGAACCCTAGAAATTCTGGGTTACGCAATCAGAAATGAAATTTTGGCTTTCGGCAAAAAATATGCTTTTTTTCTCTTTCTTTTCTCTCTGCGCTTTAAATTTGGCGCTAATGAATATCTTCTTTTTATTCCTAAGATACCAGTTTACTTGCATCATTAATTGAATTTCCAGTCATGTAAAATACATTAACTGAAACACGTGAAAAAGTTTGTTTGCTCACGTCTTATAGTTGTTGAGAACAATTAAGGCACTTAATTTTCCCCAAATGGTTCTTATTTCGAAAATGCAGCCTAAGGGTTCTGAAAATTTCCACCACTAGCTAAACACGACCACGAAAATGGTCAACAAGCATTTTGCAGTCATATAGAATATCGAAATATGATGTATTTTTATTGGTTTCGGTCTTATGGCGTTTAACGCACCAAAGCGACTCAGGCTATGAGAACTCTGGAAATTTCGACCACTTGGGGATCTTTAGAGTGCGCTGCGTGGCGCCGCACAGCACGCGGGTGCCTTGATTTTTGCTAATATCGAAGATTCGATGCCACATCCTTGAGTACACGAATAGAGCGCCCTAACTAATTCACCACCATGGCTGAGATGATGGTGTATATTTTTAAAGTGCATATTATTTGCTTTTCAGAGGGTTCGTACAGCTGAAATTTTTTTTCGCAAAACGAGAACAATAAAAAAAAAATGCCTACTCTGCCTCGGCGGTTCAGTGGTTACAACGACTGACCACTGACAGCGGCTGCCATGCTTCGATGGCGGCGAAACGCAAGGCAACTGCGCTCTTCGCTGTGTCAGCGCACGGTAAAAGGAGCCTGCAACAGTTTTAGATTTCGATAAGTTTCGAGCGTTGAATGATTATTGCTTGCAGTTTAAACGTGCTAAATACCTTGGCGCTAGCGTTTGAAACAATGGCGCGAATAACAATTAATGCCGCGACGGCTATCAGGCTTCACACTGCACAGCGACTTGTGGGGGAGAGGAGGCACATGATTACGTCATTGAACGTACCGGTACGTTTCCCGCATACACGCTGTTGACGAGGAAGTAAAAACAATACTATCGAAAGCAAGTTTTTAGAAACGTCGTGAGGCAGCGCAGGATGTGGGCGAAAGCAGCAAAGAAATAATAACCGTCCGTGACGTCATCATCGAGCTTCGCCGCAGTCCTACAGTGTTGTGAGGACAAGCTGGAGTTTTAATCGTCGATTACATCATCAGTTTTAATGCTAATAGAAAAACGTTTTGCAAGCGTTGCCAACAGCCGATATAGATGTGAATCCTTGAATATCCCGTAATTCTCGAAAACTGATGGAGCTGTCTTTTAAAGAAACCCTAATAGCCAAAATTGTCCTATGCCCTCCACTGCGGCGTTTCTCTTAGAGCTCTTTTCGGATGTTAAGCCCCACAAGATGAAAGTCATAACAAATCAAACTCTCTGCAATTTCCCGACTTTCTTTTCAACTTCAGCACAAAAAAAAAACAATGAAAAAGGCAGCTTTGAAATCGCGAATACCCAAAGTTTGGTGATCAAGCTGAGATAGGCGTCCGGAAGGAACGATGACGACTACGTGAAGAATAAGGCTAATGCAGCCAGTACTATGAAATAACGTTATCTTGGTGTTGCGAATCGTAACTCGCGGCCACGATTGGCACTGTGTAAATAGTGCGCTTTGCTGCTATAGATCGGCGTACCTTGCCTCGTGCCAGCCGATCCCCACTGATTCATCGTTGTTCCCTACCTTGAACCAGCTCACCATCTTATCTGGTTCCAAAGTGTTCCAAAGACGCGCGCGCGCGCGCGCGCGCGCGTCTTCTCTGCAGAATGTTAACATCATCTGAAAACTTGCAAAATTAGTCACAAGTTAGCACAGTCTGGATGATCGTCGGAACAATGATTCTTGCAACGTAAATGTAGTAAACTTGCAAATATACCCCACTGAACGATTTATAAAGTTCGCGGAACGGCCCCCTGCATCCTTCCTAGATTAGTCCGTTTGCAACAATGAGTCGCGATGAGCCATGGCGCTTTCTCAGCTCACGTTGAACTTCATGAGGTTCAGTGAGCCAAGGCAAGTCCGTAGTCACAAGTTAGCACAGTCTGGATGATCGTCGGAACAATGATTCTTGCAACGTAAATGTAGTAAACTTGCAAATATACCCCACTGAACGATTTATAAAGTTCGCGGAACGGCCCCCTGCATCCTTCCTAGATTAGTCCGTTTGCAACAATGAGTCGCGATGAGCCATGGCGCTTTCTCAGCTCACGTTGAACTTCATGAGGTTCAGTGAGCCAAGGCAAGTCCGTAGTCGATCGTAACTGCGACACTTTCTTTCCGCAGAATTTCCTCGCAGAATATGTACCTAAATACATACTACTCAACCCTCCTTAATCATTCCCCTCCCCTCCTTAGGTTGTGGGAAATGATACTGTTTTCTCCACATAACTGTTTCTCGTTTACCCTCCAGTACCCATGCCGTGCTCCTTACCTGTCGTCAAGAGAAAGTGACCATCCAGCGCGCAACTGGTATAAATATTTACACAGAGGTAGTCGCGAACGGCTGTATAGCGCTGTATATTGCACAAACGCGCAGCCTGTCGGCGTAGCAGCCTGCGCGCCAATGAAAAAACGCTGGTCTACAGATCGGCGCCGTTGGCGAAACTGAGGCCTTTGTCTAGGGAATTTCAAACTACTAGGCACAGGGCTTCGCAGCTGAGGCAGCACTTTTTGTCGGGGATAATACAATAAGCAAGCAACACATGCGGCGCGCAGCAACGAACAATCATTTCCTTGTGCAGGCTTGGGAATTTCCTTGTAGAATGGCGCTAATAAAGGGAAATCCTTTATTGGTGAGGGAAATCCTTTTTATGGCGAGGGAAATTCTTTATTGTGTTAACGTGCGATCACGAAGAACTGGAGGATTCGCTTGCAGCGATGACAACACATATGTTCTTCGGCCGTTGAAGAGCAAATTCGCTGCCCCTGTCGGCTGCACTCATTTATAGGTTGATGAAAAACTTTCGCAGTGAGGCTCGGAAACCACCTAATGTGGTCTGTTCTGAATGGCAGAAATACTGGAGATAAATCTGCTCCCAAGCCGCACAGATATTGGTTGTATTAGTCTCCTCCGAAGGAACCATCGACAGAGGGCTTTGCAGAAACGACAGGTGGGCACAAAAAACCAAACAAACGCGAATAATGCAAAAAATGAGTACTTCTGCAGGTCAAATTCCAACCGTTCATTGGCACAAGATGTACATGACATGTAATGCAACTGCTGGGCGTACCTGGTGCCGCTGTTAGGGTGTCGCTCTGTCTGGACCCGCTTTGATGTTGGGCTCTGCCATTCAACGTTGGATACTATATGAGCAGAACTAACGCGCCTACAAAGAACTGAGAACCTCGATGGTGGTGTAGCCGCAAACGTGCTCGCCACGAAATGTAGTGCAAAGGCAAAATAAGCGATGGTCGGTAAGGGTTACAGTTTGGACTCCAAGAGAAGGCAACAAAGCAGCGAGAGGCAGAAAGTTAAGCGAGCGGATCAGATTACAACTCTGGGGGCATAATGTGGCCGCAACTGGCATAGGACCGGGATGATAGGAAATATATGCGAGAAGCATTTGTCTTGCAGTGGATGTAGTCAGGCTGGTGGAGGTCATGATTTTAAGTTAACTTTTGTCGCGATCACAACAACTTCCCCATTCCGAGAAACAGGCGATGCTTATTGCAGCGGCAAATCCTTGGTTTAACTTTAACTACGTGTTTATTTTTTTCAACGATGCCTTCGAAATTTTTGGTAATTGCAGAGAGTACAGGAACCGTAACGATTGACACGTGTGGAGCACTTCGTCGAAGACTCACGGCCACACAGTGTTTCAGTGTTGCTTTCGAAGTAATGGCTTCATCTCGCGAAAGCGTGAGGAACTTGGCTTGGTTTGGCTTATGGGGCTTAACGTCCCAAAGCACATCAGGCTTTGAGAGACATGACATTGTATTGGAGGACTCCGGAAATTTTGACAATGTGGGGTTCTTTAACGAACACTGACGTTGCAAAGCACACGGGCAGCTCGCTTCTTTCCTCCATCAAAAAGCGGCCGCCGCTGCCGGGATTTAATGATGCATCCTTGGGCACAGCAGTCAAGCGCCATAACCACTGCACCACCAGAGCAGTGCTGATGAGCTTGAATGGATGGTCGAGGACCTCCTGATGCTCCTTCAGGAAATCCGTATCTAAGGTTACGTCACCAAGGCACCGCTGGAGAACTGCAGAACAGGCACGAGGAGTGCCTGCTGACTTCCACACTCACGGCTCATCGTCCTCCTGATGACGTAATGAAGTGGCCTCCCTCCTATTTTTCGGATTTATGGCCGTCTCATGTAGTTGTCACCTTCTTGAGATGCGTGACGAAGGGTCTATTTATGACGGGATAGTCTACTCTAGTATAAACCGAATTAGAATTGTATGGCCATCATAGCCTCTGCCAGGTGTGAGGTTCTGGCTTTCGGTTTGTTCGTCGGTCTCGATGTCGGGTTACACTCATCGTCGAGCGTTGGTAGTGCGGCTGCGTCTCCTCGTTATCATTTGGTGTGGCAGCGTTGTCATCTCGCAAGGTGTGTTGAGACGTTCTCACATTGCTCTTCATCGGCAGTATATCCTCGCAGGGATGCGACAGATTCTGCCTTTACTTCATGCATGCTGGTTTGGCAAGCGCTTTGAACGCCGCTCTAGTGGCGAGCCATGGATCTCCTGCGCGGTATCCACATCAGTTGCTGAAGGCTTGGCTCAAAAAAAAAAAAAAAGAAAGAAAGCCATGCAAGCTTGAAAAAAGTTATGAGCAGAAAAATGTTGAAGTAAGCCAGAAGTGGCACCGTATGTACACAAGATCGCCCATAATGACGAAGAGATACGATGTACTTGCCCTGTTTTCTGCTCCTCACAAGCTCGTCCATCTCTGTTCGCGTATAGTGCCGCTGTTAAATGTATTCTTTGATTGACAATTACATGAAACAAATATTGCTTTGGGTAGGAATATGCTTCTAGGTTTGTTGCCAAGAGCGTAGGATTCTGTATACTTAGTGGTCTACCAGGGGTGGTAAAAATTAACTGTAACAGGCCTACTGTTACAGTTATTGCCCTCTAAGACATGTTACTCCATTCTTATTCGTGTTTAGGATGAAGAGAATTTCTTATTTTCATCATCATCATGATCATCATCAGCCTGACTATACCCACTGCAGGGCGAAGGCCTCTCCCATATTTCTCCACTTAACCCGGTTCTGTGCTAGCTGCATCCACTTGACCCCTGCAAACTTCTTAATCTCATCCGCCCACCTAACTTTGTGCCGCCTTGCGAGCTGATATATCTTTCTAGTCGATTACATACGTAAAGGCTACTCCAATATGATGCAGGACACATTATCCATATTCAACAATAATCGGGAAGTATGAATGAAAAACGCTTATTGTTGCGAAAGAAACACTACGACAGCCAAAGCGAGACTTCGGGTGGCCGTAGCTACGCCGTGAAGAGGTGTAGCTACGGTCTCCTCATTAAGAAATCAGCCTGCCATGGCATTTGATTTCACGTTACTCCTATGCCACGGGCAGGAGCTTCCGACTCGGGTCGCTCCTTTCATATGGGAGGGTGATATCAGAATCAGCCTGCCAGAACCGTTTGCATTCTCGTTACCCCTACGACACGCAGGCACGTCCGCACGGCTTGGTTGAAGCGTGACTTTATATGTGGGCTGGTAGCTTACGCTCTCGCGCCATAACCTTAAAGGACGAGCTTAAAGGGCAACTCCGGGGTTTTTTTGACATTCGAATATTCTAATAAAAATTTTACTGTACATTCTCCTTTCCGTCCTGACGCATTCTACAAAATTTGGGCGCCGTACAATAATCCGTTCGCGCGCAACACGACTTTAAAATATGCTGTTTTCATGGCTTAAATTGAGACTATTTCTGCCGGCAACACTGAGTTTCTGACGTCACAAACAGTATACCGGCGTTGCTGTCCATTTTCCGCATGATTATGAAATTTTGAGGCTTATATTGAACTACCTCAGACATTTTATGCAATGCTTCATGATTTCCATGCTTTATTTTCACCATCCAACGCACGTATGAGTGTTTCTCTAATACTGAGTGTGACGTCACCATTTCGTCACCTGGGACGTCATTTCTGGCCGTGAAAGCAGTTTCGGTTTCGATTTGCTGTTCTTTCTTTTTAAAAATACTTCTAATTGGAATTTCGAAAAACGGTTTTTTATGTTCGAGTCAGGACGTGCCGAGGATTTTAATTCAACCAAAAACACAGAATGATGGAAAAACCACCGGAGTTGACCTTTAAGTGTCCCCAATAATGTAGTACCTTACACGAATAGGGCGTGATAGGGGAATAATGTAGGAGGCAAAAGAAGCTTCCGCCGTTGCTTAAGCAATTAAACTAGGGTTAAACAGAGCTAAACCACAACTATTTTTTTTCTAATGTTTTTTTTTTTTGTCTATGATATAAAACGGGGGCCTATATAAAAAATGAATCTGTTCTTGTGTCTAATCTTGTTTCAATTGATACTGAAGATCTGTCTACACACAGGGACATAAATTCTAGTGCCTTGGAAAACAAACCGCGTATTCAGCAAACACGCTTTTTCGGCTTCATGAAGAAAAAGACTTCCAATGAAAAACATTAGCGCGCAAAACCGTGCGTTAATTTGAAAATATAAGAGATTCTTCCGTAATGAAAGCTGTTGACATTTTGTTAGCGTGATAGATTGTGTAATCACGCGCTGTGTCGTCGGTGTGCCACAAGAGAGCATGCGCCAGGTTTGTGCCGGTGTTTGCTCCAGGTGCGCGGATACCGTACGCCGGCGTAGGCATTTGGGCAGCGGTATTCTTCCAATAAAACGCTTTTTGATTCCGTGCAGGTAGACTCGGCGTCACTTCATAATTGATAGTAACCGCATTTTTTCGCTGCTTGATGTTCGCATAGCTTTTTGCAGATGCTTATACCAGCGAAACAGTACATGCCGCCGATACTCCCCATGTTTCCGGTATGAAGATTATATTCCAGTGATGAAACTCGTGCACGTGAGTTTCTTCTACCGTTGGGCGTTTAACGTAAGGCTATCATTATAATTTAAATAATGAAATTGGTTTTGAAGAAAAAGAGATATGATATCGTTTTTATTTATTTTGGCTCAGACAGCACTTGCTTACCCAGGCTGGATGATCTCTCTCAAATAAAATGAATACTTACAAAAGCTAATAAAGATTCAGAGGTGCCGAGATATTTGAAAGCTAACGTGGTCCTGAAACATTTTTGCCGTATATATAGTACTCGCATAACGATATATATATATATATATATATATATATATATATATATATATATATATATATATATATATATATATATATATATATATATATATATTGTATTTATACACGCCTAACTACTGTTGTTTTGAAAGAGTAGCCGTGGAATCTGTCAGGTTCATTTTTATTTTTTTTTTGTTCCAGCATTCAGTGCTGTCGTCGCTTTATTGGTGCTTTTTTGCAATGTCTTCACATATCTCCGTAGCTCTCTGACGCATTTCTAATGCCAGAGAGAAAATTCGTACGACGGAGCTTAAATCGCTACTCCGCGCACCGAGACTAATGAAAGTTCATCCAGGGTTATGCACCGAGCCCATGAAAAGAACCAGGTTCCCCTCCTTCTTCCTGATGAGAAACATAAAAGGATGATCAACGAGGAACAGTATGAGCTCGCGGTTAGGGCGGCTGTACTTGTTACCGAGCACCGCAGTAGCAGCTGCCGCCACGGTGCCGTTCTCGTCCACTTCCACTAATGCCTGATGCACAATGCTGCTGACCGCCGGGTTTTCATTCTTGAACATTTCCGACAAGTCCGCCATGCTTGGGTCGAACAGATCGTGAACGCCCAGGGCCTCCAGGACATCCTGCACTTGCATCTTGCTCCCAATCTTGAACTTGGGAATCTGGAGCAAGACTTCCTGGCCCACTTTAAGGCTGTCAAGGAGAGACTCTAAGCTATGTTCCGTGATTCGCTCTTCCAGGAAGGACAGCCCATCGAGGTTATCGGGAAGAAGGATTACCATCGAGTATTCTCCCCCGTTATATGGCATTTCCAGGGCGCCGCACTTCAAATCATCAGAATAGGCTACCTCAAAATACGACTTCTGGCGCATCATGTCAACTTTCCGAACGTTCTTGCGGTCGAGGTAGAAGTCAGCGGGACGCGTTTCTGTTGCTCGAAATGGAGACATCCAGGCAGCCTCGAAGTAAATAGCGCTGATCACGATGAACATAGTTTTGGAATTGATGCTTCCGCGTTCAAGCAGATTGGGAATTTTGGATTCAGTCTTTTCGGAAACCCACTTATTGGCTTCACGCCTGATGGCTTCAGCGTTTTTCTTGAAGTCAACTGACTTGATGCTGGCTCCATAGTAATCCTCGAGGAGGTACGCGTACTCTGTCCAGACAGGGTACTGGCGTTCGCTATACAGTCTGTTGACTATGCGTAGAGTCACTTTGTCGGTGGAAAGGTCGTTGAGAGCTTCATAAAACATGTCAACATTACCTTGGCTTGGTGCGACATGTAGCACTTTGGACAGTTCCTCGGCAGTATTGCCGTAAGCTCCAGCGAGAAGCATCGAAAGTGCAGTAGCGATGCTAAACGGCGAGTAGGCGAAGTTTTTGTCCGGGTTTTCTCTGGCAAAGTGTATGTAGAGTTCCACCGAAATGTTGAACAGATAGTATCCGATACCCGGTCCATGCATGGCTTTGATATGTCTGAAAAAGAATAGAGAGGTGATCATAAGCTTCGCACTCCATGTAAATAAACTTTATAACACTGTCAAAGGTGGATATAATTAGATAAGACAAGATGTGCTCACTTTTATTTTTATTGTTATTGAAGTTCTGAATCTCGTGGAAGTATATCGCCTGGATCATGGGTTTGGGGTTCAAGACATTGTCAGTAGAGCGGGAAGAAACGTAAAGTGAGATAGAGAGTAAGCAATGCTGTAATAGTAGCTAGTTGGTTTTTCATCTTCAGGTAGGCGCGCTATACTTTGGCACAAAGACGAATTAGAAGAAACAAGACAAGGTTCATGCACGCACCAGTCTTGTCTTGTTTTTTGTAATTCGTCCTTGTGCCAAAGTACAGCCACCTACCTGAAGAGAGTAACCCGTTCGTTCCGACTAGCAGTCTTACACGTACTCGGGGAGGGGGATGAAGGAAAAAGAAAAGGAAACTAAAACCCGAGCTTTATTAGGCACAATGATAAGAGGATATCCTTGTCTGCTCTCGCTGCCTCTTATGATTATGCATTCTGACCAACAGGCCCAAACCAATATTCTAGTTTATCAGGCTCCGCAACGAATGTGGTATCATATATAGCCGATAGAAGCATGATGTGAATAGTGTGAGAAATTGGTGTGGAAAATATCCTTTCAGAATCACCTATTAGCGTTCCACGATCTCGAACTTACATTTACCTCTTGTGGCCAAGTGGTGCTTACAAAATCATCATGTCGCCTTACGGTCACCTTATATGGCAAACATATGTTCTCTACTACAAAGTGTTTCTTTGCTCCGCGGCATCAGCTGAGAGTCCTCCGCGAGCATGAAAGCGCACATCAGAGTCAGCCCCTATACCTCTACGTTTGACCAGAACACCACACGCGCGCTGCATAGATGAGAGAGAAGCACTCCTGCGGCGAAGGCACGGAAGCCCGGCAAAGCCAAGTTTACAGATGCAGCCCTTCAGACACCGTAGTCGGTATCCATGGCCAGCGTAGGTAATTGCACAATGTAGGCAGTGAGCATAGCACTATGGAGGGGAAGAAAAAGGCAGCTGCAGTTATCGCACTCGCAATGGTCTGCAGCCCGGGCAGGCAAATAACCTGCACCTTAGCCGACTTCAATGTTCCTTGCCGGAATGAGGAAGATGGAAGCACACCCATCTCCACACACTACATCCTAATTAACACACAGTGATTAACTGATTTTTTTTAGGGGGGGACACGCGGTCACGATCCCCTCCACGGAAAGGAGCGCAGCACAATTAGCTCAGTCGTCAGTCCTACTTCTTGCCACATAAACACCTCACCAGGTAGAAAGCGGTAGCATTGAAATAATTCTGAACCAACAACTTCCCACACTTCAACCTGCTTCACTTCATACATCCTGCACGCTTCCCCCCCGAATGCCCACTGTGACGTCTATCCCAACCCATTCATACCTCGTGTGTTTGCCAAAACGTAAAAGCAGCCCCGTAATTTCGGAATTGCACTGAATTGCATAAGAATGGTATACCCGAGGCACATACAAATCGCATGACATCTGTCTGAACAAAGTGAGGAATAAAAATGGCAATCAAATTAAATATAAAACGCTTTTGCTAGGTGGGAAACTGCAACAAAGGAAAATCTCTACTTGTAGGGGAGAAGAAACCGGATATTGGCTGCCACGGGAAGTAACCAGAGGGCAGCCATTATGGACGGAGGAGGTTATGGCACGGGCCGAGGCAACCTGACGGCAGTTGCCACAGTTACCGTGGAAGTTAGTGACAATAGCTGTGCCGCCATGACTATGTGGCAATAGCAGCATTTACGAATCAAATACGCTGAACCAGCAACCTTTCCTCTACAATTTTTAGTAGGGCTTGCGTTTACTTGCAAAATTGCCAGGCGTCTGTTCAGTCTGAAATCATTTCAGTTTTCATGATGGGCGAAATAAGGCGAATATTTTCCGAACACAACGGTGAACCTGAAGCCGAAATTGAGGTCAGACATAAATCTTAGTCTATACGAATAATCGGAGCTCTTCTCAAACAGCGTCCAGAAGAAAAAAAAAATGCCTGCCATGTTTTGTCCCCAGCAGGATTCCAACCTTTGGTGACACGGACTGTTAGAAACTTCATTTCCCGGTGGCTTATAGACTCCTCGCCCAAATGACTAGATAAGTGCCGTAACCTCTTGTCTTACGTGACCTGAGTGGCACCCTATCGATTTGGCCGTTTGAAACTTTTCTGTTTGTCATATTGAATTCGCCTTTTTATGCACTGGGGCTGTTCTCTAACGCTGTGAAGAACAGGCGAGCTCCACGGTGCGGAAAACTGCAAAAGGAGCACGGCAAGCTAAGTGCGCAGTCCAGCACACACGAAAAATTCGCTAAATATAGGGTGTGTGAAGCGCCGCAACCTTCGAAGAAATCCAAGCGCACTGTGCAGTTTATAAAAAGCGGCTGATATCGGAAGCTCTCGAAGTCGCCAAAGTAGGCAAAGAAACTCTGCACGCCAGCTATCTAGATGAATCGAACTGAGAGAAAGAGGGTCGAGTTCAGTGCCCAAGATATCGGCTCACAAGACTACATAATATGACGGAGCTGAGAGGAGCTGCCGACTTGTGTTGCTCGTCTGAGATGAGAATCAGTCTTCCGAAACCCTTGGATTCCATATCAGGCACGGTACCTTTAGGCCAATCAGGCAGTTCGTGGGGCTTGCAATAGTTAAAGCGGCACTTTATGTTGACTGGTCCCTCACACAATGTGGCAGCTTATGATTGTACGCATATTAGTATGCGTTTGGTTTGGTTTGAGGGGTTTAAAATCCCAAAGCGACTAAGACTATGAGAGACGCCGTAGTGGAGGGCTCCGGAAATTCCGATTACTTGGTGTTTTTTAACGTGCACTGACATCGCACAGCACAGGGGCACATTGTTTTTCGTCTTCGTCTAAAAGCGGCCGCTGCGGCTGTGATTCGATCCCGTATCCTTGAGCACAGAAGTCGAGTGCCCTAACCACTGCACCACCGCGGCGGGGTTATTAGTGCGTTTGCGATAGCAGGACTATGAATTAAGGGTCAGTGATTGAGCTAATAGCAATGAGCATATGCGTAAACGAGGTCCTCAAAAGCAGCCACATACGGTAGCCATTAACGATGTCGCGTCATGCACTTAAAGGGACAGCTTAGGTGTCTCTTTAAGGTATTTAAGGTTAAGTTGTTTAAGGTGTCAGCTCCCAAAGTATGTTTCAGCCCTTTGAAACACCTGCGTAGAATTTAGGTAGAACGAAAGGAAGAAGGTGGTTTGCAAGGTATGAAGAAGAACTGAACAAGGGTACATGAGGTACGCCTCAGTTCGCAGATGAGCCAACGTTTCGACAAGTGGACTTGTCTTCGTCTGGGCAGACGAAGCTAATTGACTGCGCTGGACTTTTATCGAGACAGGAAACTTCAAGCTGTGTAAAACAACTCGAGTTTCGTGGATGAGCTGAAGGCTGTTTGAGTTAACCAAGGAAAGGAGGGCGAGAAGTTAAGTATGGCTCATTTCAAATTATACGAAGGCTGAAAGGAAATATCACCGTCCAATTAATGGCAGACGCACTGCAGCCAACTCACCTACTGTGAGATTAAAGCCTAGAGGAGTCCGCTGTGTAAGAATAACGATACTGTCTGTTTCACGAAATTTCTGCTCGCAACGGAGATAACCTTTCGCAGCTGTCTGATTTCACAAGTGTTGTTCTATTGTATACCTCGCGACGAGTGTGGCTCTATATGCAGCTCTAAATATGTAAACCATCTGCACGCTGCTGTGAAAGCAGGTTATAAGATTAGTTTTATTGTGAATAGCAGCTTTGTGGAAATAGATATGACTACATAAAAACCCTGAACATTTGTGTCTGCAGGGCCTTTTGCATACACATTGTGGTGACCATAAATTGTTCGCAAACTCTAAGGCTTTTTTTTTTTTTTCCGAGACACGAGAATATTTGTCTCATAGTCAGAGGGATGCTGAACCAAGCAGAGAAGGTTAGGTGCGTTATGATCTGCCAAGAGCACTCTTTCTTCGCAATCTTGGAGCTCTCTGGTTTGGGTGACGCTTCAAATATTATCAAGAGTTGGTGATAGAGGTAGCGTTTTAATGGCAACGTAACACCCCTTGTTGCGAAAAATGAATGCTTTTTGATTTACATATTTAAGCTAGAAGCAGACTATCATGCTTCCTTTTGAGACGACTGCTCTCTGTTTCAGGTTTTTCTCTAAATTACTTTGCGAGCGCAAGTAATGTCGTTTGAGTTATTAGAAGTTACTTAGATGTTTTACCGGCTGAAAAGGCATCCGCAGTAGGTTAGTGGGTTTCTAGAGGAAGTGAAACAATCCCCAGACCACGGTACTATAGATTGACCCAAACAAAGAAAATACCCTGGTCTACATAAATAAGGACACCAAAAACGAGGTTTTCGAAAGTTCCCCACCCAGAATGCCAACAGAAGACAGGTAATATAGGATAGAAATAAGATTTATTCAAAAATGTATATGGATCCGTGTTTAAAGCAGGCCACATGCTAAAAGCTAAGAACAAAAGCTGTGAAGGTGAGGACTTTTTCAGCTCCAGCTGCGTCTACACGTAGTAACGCATGCAAACACGATCCTTTGCTTCTCTATCTTCCCCTTCTATGATGCAAAAAAAAAAAAAAAAAAAAACAGAAAAAGATAATGTATTTGTATAAGTCGATGGTTTATAAACAAGCGACCTTGAAGAGCATAAGAACGGCTGCGTGAAAGTTTTTTTTCTCCAAATTACTGAGTTTGAAATCAAGAAAGAACGCATATTGTGCTGCCTCTCATCATCATCATCATCAGCTGGCTCTATGCCTCACGATGGCGTAGCAGTCATGCAGGCATGACAACTTGCTATATACTGAAGTGAGCAATAACAGTCGCTTAATAAACTTCGACGATTCTTGTGTTGCAAACTTAAATATAACGTTTGCGGGCACTTCCGTACGGATCAATACACATCACTCATTCCTCAAACAGGGAACGTGTCGGACTCATTAAATACACTTCGCGTTTCCTCCGGTTACTTGTCCGAAAATTGTATAATGGCTACACAACAGCTGCGTATGGCCACTTCTCCCAATCCTTTTGTCGCCTTTTTTTTATCATGCAGCTCTTACGGGCAACTTTTGAAGCAGCCCTCCAGATGGTCAGTTGTTCAGTGCAATAGAATATGAGGCGCACACGACGAGGAACAACACCACGGCCATTCAACCGAAGGCTAGTCAGCAGTCACCTTTTTTCTAGTTTCGCTGGTTGGCTGTAAACCTCGTTAAGCGCCCGCATAAGAAATTAAGCCTGTCATATAAAGGTACGTGGCTTTGTTTGTATGATGCCTACTCGCGCTTGTCTGGTGGTACATTTCTTGCGTTTGCATTTCTTGACGTGCGGATAGGGTGGGGTGGAATTCCGGCGTAACTAGAAGTGGAATTTCTAATTCGGCTTTTTTAAGAAAAGCGAACGCGGGGAGTACCGTTTTTAAAAATGTGAATTTGTTCTAAATTTACAATAAAGAATCGCAATGAACAGTATTGCGCTTCCAGCCCACATTTTAGTTGTAAAAATAGTGGTGGACACTGAAGCTCCCCCTTCAATGGCATGATGTGACAGCATTAGGCACTCCTGCCATCGACTCGTCTTCCGGACCCTCGTTCGTATTTCACTATCTCTCACCGATATACTACGCGCGTATTCACTATTATCTTAATTAGTGCCTCTATAATCTCACATATACTTATTAGCGTAATGTCATAGGTTGCCATTTTATGTGAACGATCACACGATGACTTAGACGCATAGCCTCATAGTCCTTTCCATTTAGCTTTTGCAGGCTCTACAAAACTGGCCATTTTTAATTAGCAGTCTTCCTTCAGGAGATATTGGTGAGAGCATACATTAGAAATTGCCACTAATGAAATTTAAGCTAAAAAAAAAAGAACCCATTGCTGTGCCCTTACACATAAGAATGTCCAACGCATGACTGCTCCCCCGCAATAACCCGCCAATCCAAGCGCCTCAATTTCCTTCGCGCAGGAGTTGGTGTTGCGGCATCTTTTCATTGTCCATCTGGCCGTCGCATGTTGTTAACATGATGTTAACATTAACATGAAGTAGACAGCGTGTTGAGGATGTCTCATACCAATATAAATTATCCTGAGGAATATCATAAGCAAATATATAGTTTTAGTCGACCATTGGCTGTAAATAAGGATTAGCACTAGTCAATGCTAGAAACCTTGGCTGCTTCACTTAAATTATTTCGAAGATAATTTTAAAAAGAGCACTTGGTGCTCAATGGTAAGTAAAATTCCGGCATGTAAACTTATGATTCGCAGTTACCGTGGCAAAATAAACTCCCAACTACCATCAAGTGGTTTGACGAACGTGGAAACCTTGATATTTTAAGTACTGTCACATTAAAGATAAAGCTGTCTACCATCAGCAGAAATATAGTAATGTTGGTTTAACACTTTAGCAAAAAGAAGAGCAAAAAGAGATGAGAAAAGAGAGCGAAGAAGAGAAAGATCTGTTAGCTTGTGACCACAGCGCTAAGGAACCCAAACAGTCCACGTGCCTCAGTTCGCACCTCTAAGACAAGAAAAGTACCAACACACAATGTGCTGCGTTATTCGAGCACGGAATGTTTTCAGCACAATCTTTTTTTCGCACGTGCTATTCTTACGCGCTCTCCTTAACCTAAATATGAATATTTAAAAGAGCTTCCTCAACTCTGTGAGAACATTACCATGCGGGCACACGCATATGTGCACAGCCCTAACATCCACACAGATATATAATTAATAACTAATTTCGTTCCATTAAAAACTAATTTTGTTAAGGGGAAAAATTCGGACTGACGTCACGCAAATGTGTTTTCTGTCGCCAAGAACCTGTTTGATTCTATGGTTCCAGGCAAGGCTTGTCTTTCCTTGTTGATTTTTCCTTTCGGGACAGCGATAAAAAATTTTACGAGCTCGGTCCGTCTCCGAAGCAGCCCGGCATTCTGCCGCGAAAGGCTTTTTGCCAGAAAAAAAAAGAACGAGGAACAAAAACCAAACTCGAAATGCATCAATCTCCGCACATGCACTGGGCCGAAAGATGTGCGGAGATTGCAGTGTGGAACAGGCGTCATGTGGATCACCGATACCGGTACTTAGATTTCGAATAGGCTTTTAGCATTTTTAAACACTCAAGCAAACGCTGAAAGAACGAGAGATCGGTTGATATCCTCAACTGAGAAGAGTACGGGAAAATCACTCGAAACAGGGCTTGTGTTTGTCTTCTGCCCCAATATGCGGTTTAGGCAGTTCATTCCTTGCTTGCTTCAAAGTGCCCGTAGCAGCAGTCTCTACTTGCACTGCGTTCGCATTTCAATGCGACATAGAAGCTCGTTGGCACAGAGACGTTATTAGCATCCTGAGTCGCTTCGGCCCTCAAAGGCATCGCACGTTCTCTGGCGCTGAGGTCGCAGGAGTGCAGTCAGCCGTTTGCCACGATGGTTTAGTTGTAAAGCCAGGAAACCGCATCCATGAAGGCTGCAAACGATGCGACAGCTGCGGTTCGCGATATCTTTAGTTTCGGTGGTTACTAGACTACACCGCTCGCCACCTGGCAGCAACCACTGAGTCCGCCTGCGTTTATATCATGGTTTGCGTCCTTCCCTTCCTCATTGTGTCACATGCGAAAACCGAGTGTGAATAACAACAGGGGAAAGGCCTTTTCAGCCTCCAGTTAAAACATCTCAGCGATAAGTGCATTTTGTTACTACGCAAACGAAAGCAAAAGCAAGAAATGCAAAACTATCAGATTTTTATGATGTAAAACTTTTCATTGTACTGCCTGCACTATCACGCCAAGATGTAAAGTAGAAGGCCAGCTGACGAATCTAGCGCCTCTGCTTGACACTAAGGCTGCACACTTTCTACTCGGGACTTCGGTTTGTTAACAATATGAATATTTTACTACGCACTATACGGCTGGCAACTATCCATTACAGTATTATCGCCCTTTCCATTTCAGGGCTTCTTTTTTTTAATGAGAGTTGTTGATTTCTTGGTTATGGCAAACATGAAGTAAATTAACACGAGATGGGGTCCCAACCACGTGAGGCCTAGCTGCTCTTGATTACATGCTGAATAGAAACTTTACTCTGAACGTTTGTACGGTTTACGCCATGCATTTTGTTTGTTTGTTTCTTCCAGAACCGGCCAAATCATGACAGGACCAGGGCTCGGATACTTTATGTTCAATGTTTCGCTGGAAATGTACTCACGTATCTCCCCCGAAAATTCTGGCCAAGATATCGTCTATTCACTCTTCAGCATCGCTACCGTGCTTATGATGACCCTCGCCGGAGCGGGTGGCAACACCGCGCCTTGGAACTGTCCAAGGTTCTACATATCGAAAACGGAGAAGAGAATATACGACGCCTATCAAAACTTTTCACCGGTCTCTCAACAAGACAAGTCATCTTCCGCGTCGCAAACAGAATGTACAGTGCGCGTCAATTCCCGCCTCGGAAAGAGTATGTGACACTTATGGAGGAGGTTTACAAGACGTCCATAAAATCGGTCGACATCGAGCACAGCACCGCAGCTTTCCGGCTAGAAGCCAACGCGTGGGGTGTCGAAGAATACCGAGCACAAAATCAAGGAGCTACTTCCACCTGGTAGCGTCAAGGCTGGAGCTGAATGCCTTTTAATTAACGCTATTTATTTCAAGGCTAATTTGGAAGAGTTCTTCGATTGCAGAGCAACTAGTTCGGAGGACTTCTATCTCAACTCTGCGAATAGTATAAAGATAAACATGATGACCGACGATTCGAGCTATAAAATTGGCTGCTCCGACGACGTGAAACGCAGGGCTCTTGAGAAGCCGTACTAAGGATGACAGTACTCCATGGTGATCCTTCTTCCAGATGAAGCCGATGGATTGTCCCTCTTGCAACAGCGACTAACGGATCACGACCTACGCTCTCTTCTAGAAAGCCTCAAAATGGTTGAGCTCGTATAGCTGTCTCTTCCCAAGTTCAAGATCGAGAGCAGAATGAGCGTGGACGATGCTCTTAAAGCTCTAGGTGTCAATGATCTGTTCGAACCAGCTAGTGCGAACCTGTCGGGAATGTTCGAGAGTGGTAGTCTGGCGGTCAACGTTATTTTTCACCAAGCGTTAGTAGAAGTCAACGAAAACGGGACAGAGGCCGCGGCTGCTACAGCCGAACAAATGGATGAGTCTGATTTTTTAAATGAGAAGCATGAAATTACCAAGTTAGTCGTGGATCATCCTTTCATGTTTCTGATCAAGAGCAATAATCACAATTTGATCTTATTTATGGGATCGGTACGTAATCCAGCGTAAGCTTGCTGAAGCATCGGACAGGGATGTTGAAGCCAAAGACCCATTCAGCTAGATGAGTAGCATCTTACTGTGTTCGGGCAGAAAGATTCGGTCGCCTTCGAAGTGTTTGTGAGATAAAGGGATAATAAAACCAAGAGGATAGACTCCGGTGAACAGTATAAATATCCGAATTCTTGTGACTCGTCTTATAACTAACGAAACGTTTTTGATACGTTGAACTTCGAAACTACAAGATGATTACATGTATCTACACGCCCGAAACAAAGTTTACGTTTATAAACTCTTGTTTCGAAGTGTATTGCTTTCTTTCGAAGCACGGCAAGCCGTACGGCGCCTTCATCCGGTATCATTGACGTGAAACCATGGATGAATAAAGCATGGATGAAAGTTAATGACCAGAAACCTGCTATAAGACGTGAAATTTAAAAGTAATCATCCAGAAGTGATTTTGGAATTAAGCTAGCGTTTCATGTATTTCAGTTTATAGATTATTCTTCTCTCCCTGGAGCTTCAGAGGCCGTTAGAGGCTTAAGGTTTATAAATGTATTTAATGCAATGTAAAGCAGCAAAAATCGTAAATATGTGGCAGTGAATCAATAAATTTGAACATTTTTAATGAATGTTAGGGAGATTACGGCACAAGAACACATGAAGATAAAAATTTCCGTACATGCCCGTTAGGTTTAGCCAGTGAAAACGATGATCCGGGGAGTGTGTGATCATAAGCGGCCAAATCAGCGCACCCTTCCAGTCACGGCGTTAAAACCATTGAATCACTTATCTTACGTATAAATATTGCGCGACATTTGAAACTTCAACTGAATGTATTGGGCAACAACAGAATACAATCCATGTGTTCCGCCAGAACTCTGATGATAATGAAGGTACCAAAATTAGCCATACAAAGCTAAAGTAAATGTGGCATCTTGGCACAAACAAAACTTGAAGAGAATTTAAAAATCCGTGCAATGATTTAGGGTGAATGTAAGAATAGAAAATGATAGTCCAAGTAACAGGAGCCTCGAACAAGCCTGACTGCAACTAACTCACTAGAAACCCACTAGTTTATTTCTTTTTAACCTGGAGCCGTGAAAAATAAGCAAGCGGGAATCTTACTCCCCAGCATGGAGTGGTGCGTGAAAGAACACCGGCACCACTGGCTAAGGTTATTCTGTGTTCTTTGATGGCGCTTGAGAACCTGATATGTTGCGAATCTGCGCAGACTTTTGAAAATGCATGCGAGGACGACAATACTATCTATTGCTGCCACCATTCTTTTTCCTGGTATCGGATACATCTGCCTGAGTTTCTAAAATGTGGAACTACCGAGGAGCTTTTTTTACTCGTACTTTACAAACCTAACGTCGACGCGCGTAAATAAATATGACAGCAGTGATCACTGAGCAATTAGAGCTCATGCTATTAGCATAGCCATCGCCAAATGAGTTTAAAATAGTAGTCTTCAGACCAGAGTAGGAGCCTTGAACCGAGACCCGTTCGCGCGTACTTTCAGACCCATGCACCATGCAAAAACGGTAGTGCGTTGTGACCTCGGCGCACAAACACATCCGTGTCATGCTCCTGAAAGCACGAGAGGTCATGTGATTCTGCTCAATTGTCTACGGGGGCCGAACAAACCGAAGAAAAGCGGCTGTAGTTTTGAGTGCTGTGTGCGACATATTCCGCATTTGTTGAGAACTCTGCCGTTGCGGAGCATTCAGCCTGCATTCTGCTCCATGAAGTGTTAAAAAATACGACTTCCGTCATAAATGGATGTCTGTGGTGCACAGGAAAATCTCGAACACGTGTTTACCTTGTGTATGTTTGCATCGCGCATATGTTTACCATTCAGAGACCGCATTATACGAAACGTCTATACATGTTCTCAGGATTTTAGCTAGCAAGCATCGAACGATCAAAACATGTGTGTGTGTGTGTGTGTGTGTGTGTGTGTGTGTGTGTGTGTGTGTGTGTGTGTGTGTGTGTGTGTGTGTGTGTGTGTGTGTGTGTGTGTGTGTGTGTGTGTGTGTGTGTGTGTGTGTGTGTGTGTGTGTGTGTGTGTGTGTGTGTGTGTGTGTGTGTGTGTGTGTGTGTGTGTGTGTGTGTGTGTGTGTGTGTGTGTGTGTGTGTGTGTGTGTGTGTGTGTGTGTGTGTGTGTGTGTGTGTGTGTGTGTGTGTGTGTGTGTGTGTGTGTGTGTTAATTCTGCTTTTTGGCTACACTAGAAAAAATAGAGGAGCCCGCAGCTGTGGTGATTATTTGCTGCGTTTACATATTAGCGAAATTTATCTGTGCTGAAACATTGAAATAACACGGTGGTTAGTAGCACGACCAATAGAAACCAACTAGTTCGATCGAGTGAAGTGATCCATCAGCCCATTTTGGTCGTTAGAACTACCTGTTTTGCTTTCCTTTAATTTTTGCAGTCCACGCATTTCGTAAACTTGCGACCAAGCAAGCGCGTTCATTGAGCAATTTGTAACTTGCAACAGGTAGCAGGAGGGTTTCAGATAATTGTTTGACAAACCCATACCAGTCTTGCTATATGTACCGACACTCCCGCGTCATTTTGAAAAGGGCAGGGGTGCAGAAGAAGGGTTTCGGGTAGTTCTAATGATCAGTCATTGGCCATTCATAGGCTCCTCCTCCACTCGCTCTGTTGGGTGGCGAATCTGAAATACCCGTCGCAAAGACTGCCGCCGGTGCACCGGAATCAGTTTGAATTACCCGCGTGATGTCACGTGGTTGTGACCACGCGAAAAAGCCCAGCCAATCACAGCGACGGCATAAAAATATGCTCGGATATTTTTCTTGGTCGGTGGTGACGAAGTATAAGCGCTTCCGCACTATATACGTTCTGAATCCCCTTAATTACGTCATCACAGGGCTGCAGCGCATATTTCCTGCATCGGGACCTTTTTACCAGGATTTGCGGAATTTGAACATTCTTTACCGCCTAGCGCCGAGGAAGGTATACTGGGACTCGAAAAGCAGTTGCCAACACAGTATATGGGCAGCCAGATCGAGCACAACAGCGATAGTAATTCCGCGGACAGGAATGTTCTAAATGTTTTCTTCCTCTTTACGTATCTAATTTTAGGTCGCGTAATTTTTTGTGTTTGGCATAAAGAGAAAAATCAGTGAGGCACCACCTTTTTCTGTAGCGGGATATAGAAGCATAAACCCGCGATCGCTTTTGACTTTGGTATCCGGCTGCTGTTCCCATGTTCGCGGGATAGAATTTAAATCACAGCGGCCGTGTTTCGCTTGAGGCTTATTACAAAGACCGTACTGCGTACTTTTATTGCGAAAGCAATACTACTTTCACTTTCAAGCCTTTGCGGTGCGACGGCGGTGCACATGAAATGACCTTTCGCATGACCTTTGTGTGACGTCACGCCTCAAAGCTAGGCGACCAACTCACGCCGTCCGTGAGAGACGGCGGTGCGCATGAACGGCGGGCTAACTCCCGCTCTCTCCGCCAGGAGCGCCACAGGTGTTGTGACGTTATACAGCTGCATAAAGCGGCGACCGACTCGCGCCGTCCGTGAGAGACGGCGGTGCGCATGACTACGATGCCGCCTACTGCTAAGGATGCTTTCGCAACCTACCGGGCTTAACCAAGCTAAGCCTCTGTCATATTTTCAGCTGGAATTCGACGAATGCAATCTAAATCAATTGGCCATTCCTCGCAACAACTTTCATCGTAGCTTATGACGTCGTTTCGGAACTAAAGCCGACTTGACGAAAGCTACGAAGTAGTCTGAAACGTCTAGTACGATCATCCAACTTCTTGCATGTATACAATATACCTTCTCAGCATCCCCAGTCGGTCCCAATGTAAGGAATGTGGCGCCCCCTTGACCTCGCTTTTTACATTTTCAGCATTTTTCTTTTCATGCACTATACACGCACTGTAAGGAAAGGTTTGATGCTCCGTGTTTACTTCAATTGGAACGATATTGTGTTCACTAAAGCATGAGGTAACTTTTAATCCTTGCGTATTACCTACTACTCCCATCTGTATATTCCTCTTTCTTGGGCATCACCTTTAAATCTGAGGCAACTGCAAAATATTTTATGGGACTGTAAATAATATATTGATGATAATTTTTTAATTTCACTGTGCGTAGGAAATTGTTGATTGCAATGCTTACTGTATCAATTGAAAACCGCCACGGAAAAAGGACAGGGTGCCTTTTTCGGTGTAAACGTGAGAAGACTACAACCATCCCGAGGGAGATGCTGCGGGCGTATTGTTGGTTATGGTGGAACTTTATGACGTGCGGAAAGCTGAGTTCATAAACAATTTTTCCTGCTGAAAGATACGCTCCTGACGCACTTCCCAACGCAAGGCCTCTTCAGCATTTTACAACATCGCACGGTCTATACCGCTGGTTGCGTTTTTTAACTACTGAACCCCTTCTTACAATAAGACGTCAGTTCACCCACAAAAAGCAAGTTTCTGTCAAATTACGACGGTGACGAGGGCGCCCAATGCGACAAAAGTTTTATATAGCGTTTTTTTTTTTTACTTATTTCCAAATTGAATACGTTTTAACGCCTGCTTTCCATACAGTTTCCCAATCCTTTTATTGTTTGCGGAATTACTATTCAGGACGTGGCAGTCGGCACTTCGGGGCTTGGTTCTAGACGGTCAAGTATTCAAGGTAAACTATCTCGAGGCGAGACAAAAAAGCAACAATGCATCAAGACAAAGGGTTTTAAAAGAACACTTTGCAAGCAAACGCTACAGGACAAGAACAGGCGCACGCGACTGGCGACTGGCAGCGGAACGAATTTATTACGCGAGAGCATAATACATGGGAAAAAGAATAATGCGCTTGGTATTTTTTCTCATGTACTTATATTCGCTCGCGTAACAAATGTATTCAGCTGCCAGTCACCGGTTGCGTGCTTTACTCCTATCTTATTTATTAGCGCTCTGTTATTTATTCGTGCAGCGTGTACATTAATAGAGGAAAAGAGTTCTCGCAGTAAATAAATCCTGGACCGCAAAATCTTGTTGCCAGTGCCCCTCAGTTTGCTTTACGCTGGAGATCGGCTCATTTTTCAGGCTGCGATCTGCAGCCGAGTTGCTTGTTTGGAGCGTGTCTACCATCCGTAAGGTGATGCTCATTTTGATTTCGTGAATTTACTTCCAAGCATGCAATGAGACGCCATAAGAATGTTAAAACGCTAACCGACGTGACGGAAGACGAAACAGACAGATGCGGTTTATTTCCCCTTTTCTGTTAGCAGTTGCATTTATATTACGCCAACAAGAACAAATCAGCACGCATCAGTCCTCTTTTAGAGTATATCCCTTGCGTATTTGAGATTTTATTCTCCTCCTTTTGACACGGTTTAGTAGCCGGTATTCAGTTAACGGTAGCAATGTAGAAAGAATACCACATTGAAGTTAATGTTTTAAAATTATGATTTAGTTCTCCTGTAGTGTCTGCACTATTGCCGAATTTTGGTAAAAATGACTTTTTAGTAAAGGCGATGATATACGAAGTTCATTGGCCATGAAAAAAAATGGATAGTGCTTCTCAGTATCACCAAAAAAAAAAAAGAGAAAGTGGTCCTTATATTTCATAATATTCTTCCTATGGTGAAAAAACCAATTGCTTTGGTGCTGACATCTGAGCAATAGTGCACGTAGACTGGTCGTATACTGAAATTCCGAGAGCACTGCGGAATCTACACGGCAGAAATGCGAAAGCTTAAGCGTTGCTGGTAGACATGGTGCATCACATTTGCTCGCATTATCATTATCAACTAAATGTGGCGTCATTATCGTTGCTTTTATCATCATTGTCATTATCACTAATTGCAGCTTTATTGTCATCGCTAGTATCATCAAGGTAGACCAGGAAAATTTATAACGTGCGTTTCACGATCCCGGGCGTGGCGCAGTTGGTTAAAGCGCTCGGCTGGAGATGTAAGGTTGAGGTTCGATTCCCCGTGGAGACAGGATTTATTAAATTTTAACTATCTTCTTGATGGTAGACAAGGAGAATTAGGAGGTGCGTTTCAGTTGATGACGTCATTTGATTGGCAGCTATAGTCAGGAAGTGGGATAGGATGCTGGACGCCATGAGTGTAGGCCATTAAACGCTTTCGCCTTAAAATAGGAGTTCGTGTTCTCGGCGTACCGCAGGCTATATTAATATTGATCCTCTCTGTTAACGCTCTGGTACCCACGAGCTGCGTTGTCGCCGCAGCACGGCCTGCGTCAACAACAGTCTCTAGAACGTGCTATGCCGGTTACGGTGTATGTGCGGGCCATACAACTTATCCGAGCGTCGTAGTTTTGAAAACAGGTGCATCCCACCCTGCACAGTTAGTTTAAATGACCGCTCTAGCAACAGTTATTCCAACTTTCTCCCTGCATCTAAAGAAATACAGAAAAGTAAACTAGACGCATTGTAGCAACCAGACTGCCTAAGTGATTGCTGCTTCAAGAAACACCCTTGATCTCTCCTCTTAAGTCGTTGTAATTTCGTTTGGTAGTCAGAACATGTTGGGAACAGCGTTGGCATAGGACGGAGTGAGAACACAACACAGCGCATGGAGCGAGAACACAACACAGCGCCTGTGTTGTGTTCTCGCTCCGTCTTGTATAAGCGCTGTTCCCAACATGATCGTAAACCAAAAACTCCAGCTCCCCACTCTTCTGAAATTATAGAAGCTTGCGAAAAAGGAAACCTGCTCACGGCCTAGGTCTGCTGCAATAAGAGGGACAAAGATAACAGCGCTGCTAAAACCTGGCTGCAAGTTTTTGCACAGAAAAGGGAAGGAATGAAAACAAAGGAATATACAAAATACCGTGCGTTTACGTGCCAATTAGCACTCGTTGATTAACTTTCACCGCGCTTTTGCTCTCCTTATATCGTTCGTAGCAGAGCGACACGTTTTGAGGAAAATAAAGGCAGAGTAAACATTTGTTTGGAGGAAGCCCGTTCATATACAAGGTGTCCCAGCTTAGATGAAACAAAACAACCTGAGCGTTCCTCCCAATTTAAATTAAGTGAGTCTTTTTAGGAGTCATTTAAGTGCCCTCTGGTATTTCTTTATTTCCGTCTACTTGAACAATTATTAAGTGCTACCTATAATTTGCTTCTCAAATATCTCTCTCAACGCCAAGGTATGAATATAGGGAAATGGTCGGGAGCCAAGAATATATTCCAATTTAAGTGTTTTGGACGAGGTAGCCTTAGCGTAGCCCTTTTTATTCGTGAATAGTAAATGCCTGCGAAGTTTAAAAATGCCATGTGGTAGCGCAGAATGTGTCGGTAACAGCGCTTTCGAACTGGACTAAGGCTGCTAGTATATATAAGAATAAATTAACGCTAACACTTGGACGAGGACAGAAGAAAACACACACGACGATTGACAAGCGCTTGTCAATCATCGTGTGTTTTTTTCTGTCCTCGTTCGAGTGTTAGCGCTAATTTCTTCTTAAATATGCAGAACCAACTAGCCCGACAACACGCACTCCTAAGGCTGCCAGATTTGAGCCTTCCGCATGACCACAAACGAGCTTTGCGTTGCCGCTGGCTCGGAGATAAGCGCCAGCTAGAGCTGCAGCTGAGGAAATGTCAATGGCTGAGGAGCTAAACAACGAAATGTCAGCAGTCATGGACATTACCTCGTGACTGCGAATGGACTTTTCTGGTATGTAGACGGCTTGTGCGATTAAACTGTACCACTCTTTGTGGAAATCGGAAAACAAGTGGCAACGTATGCTAGTAAATTGGTTAATAAATTGCTGATAATCCACTTTTCAAATATAAAAGTAAGGTATCAAGTCTTAATTAGGAACTTTTAGCCCTCCATTATATAGCCATGTAAGTTATTAGAATTTCGAAAACGCGATTGCCCTTGACGCTGCGCGGCTCAACAGCTTTTGGCCAACTCGTGCCAAAAGCCGCAAGTTTTTGAAAATCCCGCGTTCTAAGCACCGCCCTTGCACCGTCAATCAACGGTGAAAGTACCATCTTTCCTTGTTTGTACCGTCTTTGCTGCGGTGTTCGACAGGGGAGTAAAGCTAGGCCCGAGGTCCACGCTTGAGCGCTATCTTACAGTTCTCATGCTTGCCAGACAACTTGTGAAGCAAAGGATTTACCGCGCCATATATAAAGATAAGCTCGCCGTGCAGAGCCGGAGCCGCTACTGCGCATGCGCCGAGCAATAGGTGCGCCCAACACCACCTTCTAGGTGGTGTTGGTGCGCCGCGCCTGACGTCACAGTTGCAGCCCCGCCGCTGCCACCAACGTTACAGGTTAGCTGGTCAGTTTGCAAACTCCGCTGCAGTTTGGCGGCCAAACGTGGTCCCGTTCGTCGCACTCTCATGAGGTGGCGCTTTTAACGCTTTTTGCGGTCCGGCCGGCCTCTCGCCGGACGAACTATCGCTGCGAGAAATTCGCGACGTGTTTCACGCACTTCGCGCCGGTAATTACCGTTTAACTAAAATATTTCCAATATAGTGCACAGGTATTATTCTGAATGTGCAGCGACAGTGACATTAGGCTGCGAGAATGGTTCTGATTATTAGCTAATTCGAGGAGACATCTGGATCTAGGTCGGGTATGGTTTTTGTTTATTTACTTCCCTAGAAACTAAACGACTCTTTGCTTACGGTGAGCCACAAAACGGTAGACGAATAGTATGTGAAAATATTGAAAGCTAAAGCTAACTACGATCGGCTGAAACAAGGCAGTTAACGCTTGCATACGGGTATTTTAAAGGGAGATGCAGCACTACTGCCGTGAAACCTTGACGTTATTAAGGACAAAACTCGAAAAATATCAGTAATGGCAAAAGGAAAGCAATTTATTCAAACCATATAGAAAAACACACACATCGTAATGGGAGCCGCTCTTACTGGGCCAAACAGTTAAGAGGCGTTCCTTTTTGTTCGCAACAACCACCTTCTCCTTGCCATCTGCATGAAAGATTATCCACTGAGGGAAGAAGGCGCTTTGACTTGCCAGTATTCCCTTTGAGTTACGTTTGATGTCTCTTTCTGGCAACTTAATATTCAAAGCATAGAAAAAGTCATTCACCATTCTGATTGGTCCTTCTGTGCCCTGAGAACCAGTCATGCCTTCTCCATTATCTTCCCGTTATATGAGAACGCCAACGGCGGTCCCACAGCTGATTGTATGTAAAAAGTTCATTGGCGCATTAGTTACAGCAGTAGCCAGAAAGTATAAGCTGTTTTATAAACAGTGCCACCTGGTTAGCAAGCCGGACGCTCATCTTTTGCAGGTTGTCTGGGGCTACATGTATTCTTGTGAGCTTTGGCACAACTCTGCTGTCCTGTACGGCTTCGTATACAGCGCGACGTAGTGTGAGAAGTTGATCTGATGAACACCAGCCTGAAAGAACGAAACAAAACAGCATTTCAATTTCATTGCACCCGAATGTACACGTTATTTCTTACCATTCCATACGTGAGCTTTTTCGAATGATTCGTAATGCATTTGACGATGTGGGGAACATCAACGACGAAGAATTTCTGCGAAGACTCTCAGGGGAGCTCTGTGTAGTTACATGGTCACATAATTTTTCCTGAAATTCCCAGGCTCGTCCATATTGGACGGTTGTTTCCAGCTACATCGCGTACAACCGCAAGCACTGAAGCATCATTCTTGTGCAGCTGCAGCACATCACTCAGCATAAGCTTTGCGAAGATCCGCCCAAGTGCTGCTCCTTTTGTAGGAAAACATGCTATAGGCTGAACCCAACCCTCAAAAAGTGGCAAAAACATCAGTACAAGCGCATGATCAACGAGTTGGTCATTCCCTGCATCTATCATATATCACCAGGATCCACAAATCCACCTATTTTATGGGATGCTTTGCTTAAAGAAACAGCTTGATTTAGCTTCACTTCATCAACAAATAGGACACCGCACCTTCTCAGTTGGCTTTTCCCGTGAAAATGTTCTTTGATGCTTTTCAGTGATACCTCATTTATTCCGCACCTGCAGGGTATGTCACTGATGATCTGACAGAGCTGTAATCTTGTAAGAAGTGGCAACAGCTGCGTATTAGTTAGTAGCTTGTAAATCTTTATACTTGAAATATCCAGCACGCCATCAGCCACTGTTCTGTGTAGCGCCTTCCATTTCTTATTTTGATTTTGCTGTTTCAACAGCAGTCCGCTCAACGGCTGTGTGGTTTTGAACAGCGCGCGAGACGTCAAGAATGTGCTGCTGCAGTGCGAAGTGTAATCGTGTTTTGAATTATGAAGTGAATACATATATGTCATAAGAAATGAACACAGCGAACCTGTAATTGCAGCCAGCTTGATGAGTATAACCATAAAGTCTATAATTCTATTACAATTTATGTTTTCGAGGTACCTATCAATATTCACGCGCTTTCTTGGGGCTGTCATTGCTGGTAATAATTTATCGCAAGGACGTTATTGTCAATAAAATACTAATCTTTAAATAATATTACTGGCTTTAGCTGAAGCGCCGTGTGCACAAGGAGTAACTGAACAATGTACGGAGCAGTTCAGGAATAATAAGGCTGGTAGTGACTTAGTATCTGAAGGAAGACTGATTTAGAACACTGGCTATGAGAGCCAAATGCGCACATTCAACATCGATCCTCTCACGCTGTCTGTGATAAGGCACCTTTCTTCTTGGAATGTCTTAGTATATACAAGTAGAGGGTTTCGCTTAATTCTCTGAGCAAAGTTTAAAGATAAGCTTCTAGAAGAAAGCTTTCGTTGGCAAAACACTGTCAGTGGTGTATTGCATCAATCTGCCAGTAAGAAGCGTTAAGTAATTTTTATAAGTCACTTTCAATATTACACGTACGCTCCTCATTTGCTGAGAGGTTTGTAGCGCGCCGTAAATGCATTACGCTGTTTTCTAACTAAAACAGATTAAAAAATTAAACAGAACGGCAGAATCTGCATTGGAGTAACGCGAAAGCACGGGTGCTGCTATTGGTTGCTATTGGTTGCTCCTGGTTGCTTAATTCACTTTGTGTTTTACCATTTTAGTCTTAGGCACTTTAAAATTGCGCGCCAATAATTTCCTATGCCCTTTTTCGGCTCCATTTCCGGTTGCGTGACGTCACAACTTTGACGTCACTATAATTCACTTGGCTCGACCTTAGGTTGCGTTGACGTCACCTTAATTGTCTAATTTAATTAACTATTTTAGTATTTGATAAATTAAAATGTGGCGCCAAGCCAATGACTAATGAGACCATTTTCGCCTTTACGTTTTCATTTTTTGCCTCTAAATAATTACCTGATTAACTTATTGGCCTAATTATTTTGCAGGACACAACATCACGTCACCCTCTATCGACTGACATCACTCATTAACCTCTAATACTTCTCAATTACTCACAATTGCTGCGGACATGATTTTGCGGACGCGGTCGGCGGATAGAAATGTGTGAACATGGCGAAATAATGGTTTCGCATTAATAAAAAAATGACATTTTTCGAGACAGCTATTCTTGTAGCCGTAGCCCCACAAGTAATTCCAGGCCGGCTTACGCACGCAAGTAAAACCAATGGCCGCAAATAGCGTTTATACATACTCCGGCTTATGTATATATCACGAAAAAAGAAAAAAAAAACAGCAATTACTAAAATGTCTTTATCGGCCTAAGCTCCTGTGAGTAAGTGAGGGCTCCTTGCCTGGCTTCTTTCTGCTGGTAATATATTCATCATCTAACGGAAGACAGAATATTCAGTGGTTTATTATTACAGTATTGCGACTGAATATAACTGATAGAGCAGCGAACGAATTTCTGTAACCCGTGTAACTGTGTTTTAAATCGTCGGGACGATATACCGTTTTAGTCTAGTGATAATTACACGTTAATGTATTTTCGAAACACAAGAAGTCGAAGCACTTGACGCGAAAACTCAGCTCGGTAGTTTTGAAGGTTCACTAGATGCTACATACGATACATAGATGATATACTACTGAGCTTTTTTCGGTGAAAAGAGCCATCCTGCCCGCACTGAAATGCATGCCCCGCTATCGTTTCCCGAGAATCGCTTATTTAAGCTTCTCTTTATTGCGACGCGGTGTCAACCGCTGGCGACCAGCAGATGCGGTTGCTTGTTATCGTCATAGAAAGACAGGGTATTCCGTGCCTGTCTGTTTACTGGCTGACTGTGAAGCCGGCAACTGATTACCTGCATATTCTATGCGATGTCGTCATCAGATGTAGGCTCACGTTGTATGGTCATCTGTTCCAGCATCTCTCAAACACGCACGCACGCACGCACGCACGCACGCACGCACGCACACACACACGCACGCACGCACGCACGCACGCACGCACGCACGCACGCACGCACGCACGCACGCACACACACACACACACACACACACACACACACACACACACACACACACACACACACACACACACACACACACACACACACACACACACACACACACACACACACACCACACACACACACACACACACACACACACACACACACACACACACACACACACACACACACACACACACACACACACACACACACACACACACACACACACACACACACACACACACACACACACACACACACACACACACACACACACACACACACACACACACACACACACACACACACACACACACACACACACACACACACACACACACACACACACACACACACACACACACACACACACACACACACACACACACACACACACACACACACACACACACACACACACACACACACACACACACACACACACACACACACACACACACACACACACACACACACACACACACACACACACACACACACACACACACACACACACACACACACACACACACACACACACACACACACACACACACACACACACACACACACACACACACACACACACACACACACACACACACACACACACACACACACACACACACACACACACACACACACACACACACACACACACACACACACACACACACACACACACACACACACACACACACACACACACACACACACATACCGAGTGTCGAGCGAGCTTTCTAAAACTCCTGCAATTAGTGAATTTTAAATAGCAAGACATCTACAGGAATAAACATGCTGTGAAACTCTTCTAAGCCTTCAGGTAATTAACAAAGACCACTAATTACCACTTTAACTGTCGCAGTTGTATGGGTAGTCCTAAGAGTGAATTTGAAGCCGTGAACAAGACGATGATAAATCAGTTTGGGTAACCAAGAAAAACTCAATTTTAGGTAATTAACAAAGACCACTAATTACCACTTTAACTGTCGCAGTTGTATGGCTAGTCCTAAGAGTGAATTTGAAGCCGTGAACAAGACGATGATAAATCAGTTTGGGTAACCAAGAAAAACTCAATTTTTTAGAGCCCTGCAGCGTGAGATCCGACGCTTCGTCTAGTGTATCGCGCTACTTTACAATTAATCCTTTCCCAACTCGGCCAGTTTTCTGCTCTAGTTATATGAGACATCGGTATATATGATCACACAAACGAACCAGGTGGTTGACTTCGAGGAAGGTCATTGCAAAACGATGACGCATTCGCAAACTTTAAGCCTCATATACGTATAGTTATAGATGAGGGCTCCAAAATAGGAGTCGTATTAAACATGCCCTTTATTGTTTTCCAGAACGAGCAAGACTATGGCGGCGCCAGGACTCGGAGTTTTCTTTTCAACATTTCCTTGGAGCTCTACACTCACTTAGCGAATAATAATGCGAAGGGCAACATCGTCTATTCACCGTTCAGCATCGCAACTTCGCTTTCAATGATTCTCGCCGGAGCCCGTGGCGACACTGCGCACGAACTGTCGAACGTGCTCCACCTCGGGAACAAAGGGGACAATATACAGAAGTTCTCTCGAGCTCTCCAGCGCCTCTCTTCTCAGGACGTCATCATCCGCATGGCCAACAGACTCTATAGTGCAATACAGCGACCGGTCCAGAAGAAGTACGCGAAACTTCTGAGAAAATTCTACACATCCAGCATAAAGTCAGTCGACTTCGCTCGCAACTCCGATGTCATCAGACGCAAAGTCAACGATTGGGTTTCGAAGAAGACCAATTATAAAATTCAGAACCTTCTTGACCGTGCAAGCGTCAATTCTGGAACTGAGTTTATCCTGGTCAATGTCATGTATTTCAAGGCTGACTGGAAATTTAGTTTCAGTCCAAGGAATACGCGACCAGCCGATTTCCATCTCGACTCTAAAAACACTGTCAAGGTCAACATGATGGCCCTGACGGCGGAATACAAAGTAGCGCATTCAGAGGAGTTGAAATGCAGGGCTCTGGATATGCCATACAAGGGAGGTGAATACTCTATGGTTATCCTTCTTCCGACAGAAGTCGATGGCTTGGCCCAAGTAGAAAAGCGATTGACAGAACATTTTCTACAGTCGCTCTTCGATAGCCTTGAAATACAATCCTCTGTTCATCTTTCTCTTCCAAAGTTCAAGGTTCAGCTAAAAAGAAGTCTCAAGGGAGTTCTTGGCGCAATGGGTGTCAACGAACTCTTCGACGAAAGCAAGGTGGACTTGTCGGGAATGTTCGACGGCAAGAGCCCGGCGGTCTCCAATATTATTCACGAAGCGGTTGTCGAAATCAACGAGAAGGGTACAGAGGCTGCTGCTGCAACGGCAACCGTTATGAGTTTAGGTTCTCTACCAGCTGAAATCGTCAATTTTTGCGTAGATCGTCCTTTCATGTTTCTCATTAAAAGAAACGTCGACAATTTGATCTTATTTATGGGATCGGTGCGCACACCTTAACAAAGCTTAAGAAGTGACGAAGCTTACAGTCCAAGTTCTGCTTCTGTCCTGATAGCTCGGCGAAATGGTTATTTTGGCTCTGAAAGTGCAAGAAATTGAGACAATAAAGAGCACCTGCGATACGCAACAAGATTGTGCACTGTTTCTTACTTAGAAAAGAGGAAATTTCCTTGAAGTGATACAGGTTTTCCTGGAGAATTTTCCCTGTCTTGTGTATTTTCCGCGATCGTTTGACATATCTAAAAGCGCAGTCTTTGCCAAAAGTGTATAGCGCAAGGGGTTAGCTTTTGAGCCATTTCGTGGGGCTAATGCATTTCCAGTGCTCCTAATATCGTGAACGTGAAAAGTTTATCCTACCCTCTACAGTGGCAAGGACGCTCAGCCATGCCAAATCAGCGCCACAACAAGGCTCAGAAACAGACCCCCCCCCCCCCCCCCCCCCCCGAGCCCTACACCTTTGACAAAGGCTGTACTATACTCCATGTGTCACTTTCTAGGGTTTAGCACGACACCCATATTATTTGTCAGTCGTTCTTGTGCGGCAAACCAGCATCGCAAAATGAAATCGGCGATATGGCAACGGGCTAGTCGAAAGGTGAAAGTAAAATTGTTCAAAGCAGCGCCAGAAAGCTGTAAAGACATGAAACGTGGAAGTCTACTTTTAAAAGAATGGCACTACGCGAATGGGAAGGAGGTAAAGAAGCCTATGTCAATTTCAATTTCAATTACCAATTTATTTATTTCCCATGTTACATGATGAGGGTCGAAGGAAAAATGCCAGAAAATGTGGCTTTACATGCGTCTTGACTCCTACATTGCAGGGCAGTAGGAAACTTTCAAATTACGTTCACGAGTAACATCGCGAAACGCAAAACAGGGTTGTTAAAAAACAACAGCTGGATACAGAATTAAAAATAAAAAAGAAGGCAAGGAATTGAAGCGCACACAAAAAAGGATAACAAAAAGCAACAAAAATACAATTCATAGAAAACAGGTGTTTCGTTATTCAAAACAGGTCAACAGGTCAAAGAGATAAAGGACTAAAGTAAGCATGTTCAAATCTAAAAAGCAGCACATACATCCTGCATACTTTTGCGGCATGCTCGAGATATATCAACTTTTGCAGCATGGAATTTGTTCATATCTGACAGCAGCTACACGCCTGTACAGTCGCGTCGCCTGAAAAGGAAGCTGCGCCGAACATCAACAACGATTGAGTCACACATAAGGAATGCTGACAAGCGAGGAATCTTGCCTTTGTACGAACAACGGCAACGGCAAATCTGAATGTTATAAACAGACAGCACCTGACCCAGTTTTCGACCAGCTTGTTCCTGGTGAAGTTGACGAGGTCAGAATTAATCCCTGGAAGAATGTCCTCACGGTGGATGTCAAATCCCAGGCTGCGGTGGACAAGCTGGACGGAAGTGGTGCGCTAGGCAACATGACGGTCTGTTCCTTTCTTGCACATGGTAAAACGACTACAGCAGGTGTAATCACGGACGTTGACCCCGAGATAAGTGAAAGCGATCTCTGCGCGCTGATCAAATCTACGGCAAGCATTGTGGATGTTCATCGTTTCGGCCGCTCGAAGTGCGTTAAATTAGTCTTTGAAACTGAATCCCTCCCATCCCACGTTAAAGTGGGCTATGTGAGACATCCAGTTCGGATGTATGTTCCAAGACCTGTTCAGTGCCATAAATGCAACAAGATCGGACATGTGAGTGCCGTTTGTCAAAACGAGGTATCCTGCCGTCGATGCGGCGGTACGCACCCTCATGACACATGCCAGACGGAGACTGTCAAGTGTGCTAACTGCCCGGGTGCCCATGAGGCGACGGCTAAGGACTGTCCTAAAATTCGGAACGGAAGACTTATACTAAAGAAGATGGTGCGAGATAATTCGACTCATCAAGAAGCGGCTGCGTCTATTCGTTGCCGCAAGCAACGTTCCCGACGCCGACACAAGGAATCAGAAGGCAAACCTAGCCTGGATAAGTCAATTTCACAGTTTACGTCAGCTCAGGTGCAACAACAGATTGAGCCTAATCCTGCTAAGAATACTCTGCCTGTAATGTCACAGGCAATGTCATAGGCAAAGGAGCAGTCAGAAGCTGTTGTATTACCTGCCGCCTCTGATGTTGAGTGGCCTGCATGCTATACCATCAAATGCCACCGCCAGGCCTCATTCCAGTTTGGTTGCCACAATGCTGAAAATTCCGACAACCCCGACAGTCAGCAGGTGAAAGAAATGCTGAAACAGCTTGTTAGTTCAATGCGGGTGCTGCTCTCTAGCATTAACACGCAAACAGCAAAGTTTTCTGTTCAGTTTTTGGACGCATTTGAGCCGCTATTGGCGGCATTGCAATAATTCACAATGGCGCAACAAACTAACGCCACCTCTGTGACGATGCACTTGCGCAGCAGTGTAGTGATGCAATGGAATGCCCGAGGCCTGCGTGGTCATCTGAGTGACTTCCGACAGTGGGTACAGAAGTACCGCTTTCCTGTGATTGTGATCTGTGAACCCAGCATGCCGGCTGCTTTTCGCTATTTCTGGATATGTTCTGCTATGGTCTCGAGAAGCAGACGAAACAAGCAAAGTGCTGATGTGTGTACGCCAAGGCATTGCACACGTCCGCCATGCTCTACAACCCCACAACACGAATCACTCATCTGTTTGACATTAATTCTGAAAGGACGCGTATGTTCTGTATTTGGCGCTTATATTCCATCGAGGGATGGCTTGGACAAGTGATATCTATTTTCAAGAGTCCAGTGTTGTGCAGCTCCTCATATTATTGTGGGTGTCTTTAATGCTCACCACCCTCAGTGGGGTAGTGCCATAATGAGCAATCGAGGAAGAGACCTCGCAGACTTTATGCATACTCAAGGTCTCGTCAATATAAACGACGGCTCACCGACTTTTTTACGCGGAACAACCTACAGCAGCTGCTTGGATGCGGCGTTTGTTTCCAGAAGACATCCATACCTCAGTTTCTTTGTGTATATGATGCGGAAACGCATGGGAGTGATCACATACCAACGTACGTATGCATCAAGTGGTTCGCACCTTCCACTTCACCTCGTGTGCAATACACAGACTGGCCCGCCTTTAGGGCATCGGTGGAGACTTCCAGCGTCGATCTCCAGTCACCACCTCAAATAGAGGGTCTCATTACTTCCTCTCTTAGGGAGAACACTCGATATGTTTGTGTGCCGGCGTCGGTGTCCAGCATCGACGTGGAATTCGAGCGGCTTCGCGCGGTCCGTCGGCGGGCTAAAAGGAAGTACAGAAGAACGAAATCCGCGCAAGATCTCGAACTTTCTTGCAAAGCTAAAAGACAAGTTTTACGCCACCTGGAGAGGTTAGGACGACAACGTTGGAGGCAGTTCTGCTCATCACTGGATCCCCGTAAGCCCCTGTCGCGTATCTGGCATGTTGCGAGAAGCTTGCGCACACCTCCGCAAGAAAGGCACCCTTTTCGTGCCCTGGCCATTTTTGAACGCCGCAATGAAATTGCAGTAGCTCAAGATTTTTGTAAAATGGTTGTGGACACAAACCAGCCACAGTTACCAATTTCAGAGGTTTTTGCGCCACCTTCGCCGAATTATCAATACGACTTGCCCTTTTCAATAGCTGAATTAGACGCCGCTCTTGCTTCTTGTCGGCATTCATCTGCACCTGGTCCTGACGGGATTACTTATTCAACATTATCAAACCTAGGCAAATATAGTAGAACTGCACTACTTAATTATTTCAATGATATATGGGCTTCTAGTACTGTTCCTGAACACTGGAAGATTAGCCGCCTGGTTGCTCTTTTGAAGATAGGAAAGCCCCCTTTTGAACTTACCTCATACCGGCCAGTTGCCCTGGCAAACTGTGTTGGAAAAGGTATGGAGCGAATAGATGCTGGCAAGACTTGAGTGGTTCCTAGAGTGTAATAATATTTATCCGAATGTGATGACTGAATTTCGCCGGGGACGCTCTTCCATCGACAGCGTCATCGACCTTGTGGCGACAGTAGAACACGAAAAATGTCACCGTCCACCAGTAGCTGCTGTCTTTTTAGATATAAAAGGGGCTTATGACAACGTCCTCCATGATGCTATTCTTGATGGACTTGACGACGTGGTAGTTGGTGGCCGGCAGTACTTATGGATTGTGAGCTATCTCAGTGGCCGGTCTGTTTGCATGACTATGCCTGAAGGAGATACTACCCGCTTTCAGGTCGGTCGTGGAGTTCCACAGGGAGGAGTCCTCAGCCCAACTTTATTTAACGTTGCGCTATTGGCCTGGTGAGTGAACTGCCAACTAAAATTCACATCAGTGCATATGCTGACGACATCTGCATCTGGGCTTCTGGTTCGACGCGCCCACAACTACGTGCGAGATTGCAACGAGCTGTGTCATCGACATCGATGTACCTACGGCGTCAAGGTTTACTTTTAGCGGCAGGAAAGTGTACAGCGATCGCATTTACGGGAAAATGTGTCAGCCGCTACCCGATTACTCTTCATGGAGTCGTAATACCGTACGTATCAAGGCACAGATTCTTGGGGGTAATTATTGACCACCGACTATCTTGGTCAAAACATATTACTATAGTGAAGAAAAGGCTAATTAATTTTTGCCATGTACTTCGTTTCACAGCTGGTATGAAATGGGGACCAACTGAGCTCTCCTTAATACGGCTTTACGAGACTCTGTTTGTTGGCTACATCCGGTACAGTCTCCCAGTACTCTGTAGTATGAGCATTTCCTGCTTGCGGACTTTAGAGAGCGTGCAAGCGCAGGCACTGAAAATATACCTTGGACTGCCCAGATGCACCTTTAACAAAGGCACAATTGAAGAGGCACATGCTCGCCCAATATAAATATGCTTGTCACACGAACCACTTTGTGTATATTTTTCGAGCCCTTACAAGACACCGTTTTCACCCACTCAGCAAGATTCTGGATGAGAGGCCGGACTGCAGTTTTACAAGTGTACTCCGTTGCCATCAGTCGCAAGTACCGACAGGATATGCCCTCCCATATCGTCCCGCCCAACCACCATGGACGATGGATAAACCTTTGGTGCACCTTCGTGTTCCTGAAATACTAATGAAATCAATGGTACCAATTAGTGGGCTCAAACAACTTACTCTGGCACACATCTGGTCAGAATATCCTAATTATATTCACATATACACCGATGGATCTGTGTCAGCACACGCATCCGCTGCAGCTGTGGTCATACCAGCTCAGAAAACTACTCTCATTTCTTTTTAGGACAAAGTTCAACATCAACCGCTGCTGAACTTGTAGCCATTCGGGAATCTATTCGCTACATATGTGGGGAGCCACTTAAAAAATGGTGTATATTAATGAACTCAAAGACTGCATTGCAAATTTTGGAAAACTTCTTACGCCACACTGCCTACCAGTCCCTGCCACTAAACATTATGGAGCTCCTCACATCTGCCCAGCTCCAAGGTCACAGGATAATGTTTCAATGGATCCCTGACCAGTGCGGGCTCGATGGGAATGAACAGGCCGATGTTGAAGCGAAAAGCGTACTCAGCAATGGCCTCCAAACAGCTGTGCCTTTTTCAAGAGCGGATACGACATGCCTTTTTACGAATTGTATGGAGAATGCTACAGCAGCTTACTGGGCCCAGCCAGACGCCCGACACATTCGTCTAAAAAGGCTCGATCGAACATTGAAATTTTATGTTCCGCGTGATATTCAGCGTCATCAGGCATGCTTGGTACATAGACTTCATTTAAACGTGGCTTTCACGCGCAAGTACTTGCATTTAATTGGACAGGTGAACTCGCCGGAATGTTCAACTTGTGGCATCCCAGAGACTGTGGACCATATATTATTGGTGTGCCCAGTGTATGCGGGCGAAAGAAGTGTGCTAGACGCTTCCTTGAAGCGTTCGGACAAGAGACCTTTGTCGAGGGAACTGCTGCGGGGCGCTTGGCAGGACAAGGAGAACGGTGTCCAAGCTGTGCGTGCTCTTTGCCGTTTTTTGTGCGCCAGCGGGCTTGATTCGCGCTTGTGAGGCAAGCTACTGTGCCTGTATTTATATTTCATATGCCTTTTCCCACATCGTCACCCATCATGATCTTCTTTCTTCTCCCCTTCCCCTTCCGCAGTGCAGAGTAGCAGGCCAGATTTGAATTATTCCGGCCGACCTCTCTACTTTTCCTTTCAATAAATCCATCTAGCTGTCTCGTTCAAAAGCTGGAGCAACGTATTTGCTAAGCTATATGTACCGTATATTGTGCGGCATGTTGTAATATGTATTGGCGTTCCTAATAAATATTCGGTTTTGACCCGAATTCACGAATAATTCTTGAAATGACATCATGCATGGAAGCATTCTAAGTTTATCAATCCGTGATATTAAAACATCATGGAAGCATATTAAGATTTACAAACCGTGATATTAAAACAGTTTTTTGACTGACGCTATTCTTTCTAATGCAGAAAAGAAAGCCCAAAAGAGGGAGGCAACTTTCAGTCCCCTGTTTTATTCTTATTCGCTTTGATTTACGGCTGCCTTTAGGGTCGTCTATGAATATTTCTCGGACCCCAATTTGGGGACGGAATGTTTTGTGGTTTATTATTCAGAAGCACAAAGAAGTGAAACCAGGGCTGCTTAAATCTCTGAGAATTTAGACACAGCAGACGGGGCTGGGTTTGTCGAAAAATCTCCACCCCAACCGTTCCGTTACGTTTAAAAACAACTCTCGCTGGTTCGCACAAAATTTACGATAAGTGGCTTCGTTGTCAGCCATAGAAAATTAGGAGGACGCTTAAGAGTCGCCTCTAGGACAGACTTCAAAACATGCACATTCATTGACCCATTTCTAATGCTCGTAGCTCGGTATCCCGCCTTCGCTTCAATCGTCTAGCTGCCTTATAGCGAACGTTCCTGAGAATTCTCGGGATCCGTCTTACGAAGCCTCACTGGTAGTCGACAACCACCATCATGAGACTGCACGCCGTCAATGAAGTCCCTAGGGTGCCTCCACGCGCGCCTCGTCTCCTAGGGTGGAGACAACTTCGTCGTCTGCTACGCAGTCCGCCATATTTGAGCCCACCCTTCTCATAGTGCTTCAGGAGTGCGTACTGGGGCCGAACGCTCTTCCTAGAAAGTAAGCTTCTTTGCTCACGGAGCGCCACATATCAAAATAAATATTAGGCGGATGCAGGAGTACACGCACAAACGATGCTATAGTGTGGTATTTCGCATGTATCTGCGGCATTCAATATTATACCATATTTTTCGAAACATGTTCATGTAAAGTGGGATCTCTTATCGGACCTTATAAATGATAATAATTGCAGTTATAGGAAATAATTCCTGCCTAATGAGTTTACTTTGGCAAAACGTTCGCGTCGCGTTAAGTAAATATTTATTATTTAATTACAACAAACCGTATGTGGAAATCACTGAAAGCATATACAGAAAGCACAGTGTAGTGATAACAAAGCTTTGCAGCCCCATTCCATGAAATTTATTGCAAGAACAGCAGGAAAATAGGGCAAATGCTCTAGAGAGAAGTGGTGTAAAGTACACACAAGCTTTATGTACCGTGTCAAAATTGTGGTGTCACTGTAAGTTGACTCCAGCACACGATTTGTGGTGTCACTGTAAGTTGACTCCAGCACACGATTTGCTTCCGCGGCCATTGCCCTTTTTTTTTTCAAGCTGACGCAGGTGGATGCGTAACTTCATTCTGGCATAGGGGAAATCAAAATCTTCTGAACGGTTGCGTTGTGTACTTGGCAAGCTCTCGCATTGCACTTCGCCATCTTTTTCAAGCACGTAGCAACATCCTGTAGAGGAGATTGTACCGTAAGAAGGCGTTCGGTCCATTCCGTAATGCCGGTGAAAAGTTCCTCGCATGACTTAAGGAAACTCATTACTTGAGCACTGGGGTAATGTAGGCTGTCGCCGCTCCGAATATATTAATTCAGCCTTGTTAGGTATGAATGCTGACTGTCAGTTGAACCTAGCAAAGCAGCTTCGCAGTGCTCACAACCGTTTATCTCTTTGATAATTCCTTTCATGAAGAATCCTGCAATATGAAACAGGATGCTACATTCTGTAGATGTCAACTCCTCAATGAAGAGTATTTCAGAGTCTTCGATTTCATATGGGTCCGACTAAGCTAGCTCACGCTTGCCATGTGTTAGAAGATCCAACAGATACTCTGAATCATCGACAGCATAGTTGGTTGTCTTCGGCGTACGCAAAAACTGGCTAATGCACACAAGTTTGAAAGTACATTTCACGTCCAAAACTTCTGGAACCGGCTTCTTCAGGCCAACAACTGAGAAATGGTTTTCAAGGCAATCTTGCAGTATTCTGCAGGTGAGAAATAAAGTGTAACCTCTTCAGCTCAAACGAATATTCTGGAGTTGAAGTACAGCAGTGGTGGTGATTAAAAGTGCTGCCTGTGATGGCTTCCATTGCGAAGTGCTGCCCATGTTCATGCCTTAAAAAGGTTTCATTGTCAGCTTGAGAGTACAGACAGCTTCATAATGCTTCACCACGTCTTGAATGCTTAGAGAAACGGATGGGTGATGCGATGACATAAGAGCTTACCACTTTGACACAAGTTCTAAAAACCATGCTGTGGTTTCAGCTTCTTTCACCAAGTACCGGATTGCAGCGGGAGCCTCTCTGAAGAACTGCACCGCAAGTCCCAGTTTCATCTTTTTAAAATGTCCACAGGAAACATGAGCCCCAGTAAGCTTTGGTGCGAGCTTCAATTCCCTTTCTTTGTCGAACTCTAGAATAGCACGTACGTGCTCTAATTTCACATCCTGCGAAGGCAGGTTGTGCTCGCTGACTGTTGCATCATTTAATGTCAACACTATGGAGTTTATAAGCTGACCCTTGATATTCTTGAGTTCATGAGCAGCGTCTGCAGTGAAAATTAACTCCATTTCACTAAATCATAGATGTGTTACAGAGCAGGTAGTTTTGGAGTTTCGGTGGCTGGAAAACCCAAGCTCGCGCCACATCGCTCGGTTTGATGCGCCCATATTCGACGTTACTACGTGAACTGAGAGAGAAATATGTGATCACAGGCGGAGAATTTCCTGAACGCAGTTCTTGAGAGTATTCCCGTCGACGTGGCTACCTGCCAAGTGGTATGCAACCACTTGTTTCCATCGCTGATTCAGACCTCCTACCATGAACACCAGTGCATGATTAGCGGGATTACCTGGCTTGGATGGAAGCGTAACTCCTCCGAACACACTGTCTTCGGCTCGGTCAAACTGAAGCTCTTGCGCTACCTCCATTTCATCGAGGAACAAAACACAGTATTTTTCAATGTTTTCCATGCCTTGCGCTTTGGTCCTCAGGAGTTAAACAACATCATTCAGAATTCCTGGCGAGGATTTTAACCCCTGCAGGCGACGATTCAGTGTTCTATCTGTTGGCAGTGGATACCCAAGTTGTATCAGAGTTCTGTAACCCGACTTATCGCAAGCAAACTTCAGTTGCAGCCCCAGTTTAATTGTCTGCAGCGACCACGTGCAATCTTGATTGCTGCTTCTCGGAAGCGCCTGCACTTAATCTTCACTAAAAAATTTTATTCATTTTTCGAAAATTTCAATTTTACTTTATAGTTTTCGCACCTTCTTTTTCAGCGATTGAATAGTCAGGCTAGCCTTTTTGTGAACTTCTTGAAGCTGCATGTAGCTTTGTCTCGCATCGTCTATTTGCTTTTTTAGCTCGGTACAAGTGCTTGAGGAAGAATGTAGCTTGCATACTTGTGCTTGCGCCTCATTGCACACTGCCTCCTGACTGGCCTTCGCGCTGGCACGTGTGTTGCCAGAGCTGCTTGGCGAATAATCTACATGTGACGCTGAAGCCCCCTGAAAGTCTCCAGAAACGTCGTATTCTTCTTGTGGCACCCTTGTGTTCGGTGCAGATGGTAGAATAGACGTGCTTCTTTCCTTCGGCGCCTTTCGGTACTAAACCATAGCTGCACAGTAAATAGCAACTGTATATTTAGAGCTTATCAGAGTCAGTCAATAGCTTCGATGGCTTCGTATCTTCCTTTAGGTATTTGTGAAACAGCGCGTACCCCACATATACAGAAAAGTGAGAAGCCTCCTGATAATGATGGAGGCGTACATAAGCCGAACATGCTACGCCAGACCGTTCTTCAAAATCAGGACCAATGAAAAAGATAAGATAGGCGCGCTCATCAGCAGTTACGTCAAGAAGACGCTGGCTCTACCCATCCCTTCCTCTGTGCGGACGCCTGCTAGAAATGGGGGTGCATAACAGCTGAACGGAACTTGCTGAAGCAGTAAGAATCGCCAAACACGAAGGTAGGACAAGCATAGGTCTAACCATGCTGGAATGGGTGGGCAGAAAAACTGATTGGGGCAAAGGAGACCAGGTCGCCCTACCGCCACAATGTCGCGAGATCATAGTCCCTCCTCTCCGCAACATGCACCCCAAATAAAACAAGGAAAGGAGGGAAAAGAGAGCAGATGCGCTGGTTAAAAGAGTATAAAATTAACGAGTATAAGAGGTAGTCGGCTGCAAGCGGCCTTTCGGAGGCCGAAGTCGCCGCGGTAATATATGGTAGCGGTGCACCAGTCGTCTTTGCCACCATCCGGGGCAGAAACATAGACACGGTTGAATAGGTCGCAATAGCCCTCGCTTGCGTCCCAACCAAAGGTAGCTTGACTCTTAGCGATCGTAAAACTGCTATCTGGAATATTGGAGAAAGCAGGGTCTTTAGGTAAACCACCCACCTTTTATCAACAGCTGATATCGATCGCAAAATCACCCGAATTAGGGTCCAATACACACATCCGTCCCCGACAACGAGAAGGCCCACGCATTAGCCCGAGATCTCTACTTCCGGGCGAACGCGGACCCGCACGACTGCCAGGAGATGGACGATCGTTTGCAAACTTATACAGAAATCGTCGAAAATTATAGACTACAGGAAGACATCTGATGCCACCACTAGATCCTAGCTTAAAAAATAGAGGCCATAGCCTGGCGGCGATTACAAGCCGCAAACTTCCTTGACCCTTTCTGGTCGTTTCACAGCAAGATAGATGAGAAAAAATATGATAAATGTAAAACCTGCGAAATGAGGGGTATCCTCGACCACATAATTTGGGAATGCCCTAAATCTTTGGGCGCTAGGGGCAACATTAAAAAATTAGAGAAGCCTAGAATAGTCTGCTGTGAAGCGAGGTCCATGCTAACCAGCAACGGGCTATCCTCCTGGCGGATGAGGCCGCGGCGAACCAATATATCTTCGCCAGTATTTAGTCGCGAAAGTCCCTGCCCCCGGTCCTCAGGCCAGCGCTCCAGGAGCGAGGAGTAGGCGGCCTCCTAAATCGATCGAGAATAAAATTTTAATCAACCAATCAACTAATCAATCAATCAATCAATCAATCAATCAATCAATCAATCAATCAATCAATCAATCAATCAATCAATCAATCAATCAAATATTCAATCAATAATTTTCCTATCTTGAAAGAAATTGCCTTTTTGAATCACAGCACCAGGTTCTTATTATTTATTAAGGTTTTACATAACAATCATTTAACACCTGACACTGCTGTTGTGCCTCTAAATGATTACGCGGTTACTTAATGGTAATTTGGTAATATGTTTTGCTGTTGTTTCTCTTTGTTAAGGCGTCATTCCATGCGGAACGTCCCTGGCCGCAAAAGTGACCACCGCCAATTGTTCTAAACAATACTGTTTGTTCAACACGTTTGAGGTATTTTAATATTAACTAGAGCAACCAGAGAAAGCGCAAACTATTGTTTGGGGTTTCAATTTAAAATTTTTTCTAAAACGTTATATTTCTAGCATACTCAGTGAGCCGAGAAAATAAAAAAAAAATTCTTCTATTCCAGTATTCATGAATCCACATGAGAAAGCAAGAAAAGTAAAATATTCGCAAATATATTTCTCATTGTATGTTGCCTCTCGAATCACTTAATTTTTCAAGATCACCTTTTGATGCTTCGCAGAAACTTCAATAGCTCTTTATGAGCGAAACTTCTGCGTTCGCACAATAGCTAACTTGAACAATTATTTTTCTTTCACAACAATTGTAGATGGTCGCTCTTGGAGTCTGGGATGTTTCGCATGGAATGACGTTAATGAAGGTTTGCTTGTGGTTTTATTCTCTACGTTGGCGTTTACTTCGATACTCTGACTCTACTATTTGCTATGAGATATATTTTTTATGAGGCACCTAGTATCTATTCTCTGCTTTTGGACGCCGTACACGAGCTGGTTCTCGGGTTGACTCTATCTCGCCTTCGGTGGTATTAGTAATGGCTGTTTTGCAGTGATGGATACGCTTTCATGCTTCGACTTTATGACTACGCAGTGGATGCTTTTGTTTGTATAAAATGAGGCCTTCTGTCAATAAAATTCCATATGATTGTTCAACGCCGCCTGTCGTGTGGTCCGTGTGTCTTCTCTTTTGTCCTCGTTCTTTCGCGCTGCCACCTTCTACGAAGAATCAGCGACTAGCCCGCAGCAAGTTATTAATGCATTACTCAAAGTTTTTGTTGCAATGGCTACAGGCAGAAATCTTGTAAAGCGTGCTTTGCTTTGAAAAACAAAAAAAGCATTATGTTTCGAATTTGGTTATAATATGTAGGTAAACCTTAAGTTTCGCGTGGCATGATAATTGTCGGTGCGTTTCTAAACCCCCGAGGTTGACCGAAGAGTCGCATGATTTCAGACACTTATACTGCTTTCAGCTTCCAACCTCTTGATATCTTTATTATACTACTATCTCACGAACTGTTTGAAAGTAATCGGCTGGCGTTCTGCTCCAGCGTTGCAAGATACAAACACAACTTGATGAGTGGGGGTTTGATTCCAATGCCGCTATTCGATGCTTCAGCAATTTTAAGCCGGATTACGTACCGATCCCATAAATAATATCAAATTGTTATTATTACTCTTGATGATGAACATGAAAGGGTGATCCACCACGAAAAACTCAGGGGGTTTACCTCCGCGAACGACTATTGCAGTGGCAGCAGCGGCCTCTGTGCCATTTTCGTCGACTTCAACTACCGCTTGGTGAATAATTGAGCCCACTACCGCACTCGTATTCTCAAATATTCCCGACAGGTCCGTGAGTGCTGGATTGAACAGATCTTGAACACCCAGAGCCGTAAGAGTTTCTGCAAAGTCCATTTTGCTCCCGACCTTGAACATGGGAAGGGACAGCTTGACATTCTTAGGTGTGTCGAGGCTTTCCAGGAGCGAGCGTAGGTTTGTTTCTGTCAGCCGTTGTTGCAAGAAGGACAAGCCATCAATTTCATCTGGCAGAAGGATAACCATGGAGTAATGTTTTCCACTGTATGGCTTTTCCAGTGCCCAGCACTTCAGTTCGTCGGAACGGACAACTTTCAAAAGCGTCGTTTCGTGCATCATGTTAACCTTCAAAGAATTCCCAGAGTTGAGACGGAAGTCCTCCGAATTCGTTCGGTTCGGATCGAACATCCTTTCCCAGTTAGCCTTGAAATAAATGGCATTCAGCAAAATGAACAATGTTTGGCCATTGACAATACCAGGCCCTATAAGATTATTAATTTTATGCCCTGTGTTGTTCGATACCCACTCGTTGGCATTTTGTCGGATATCCTCGGCGTAGTCCTCGAAGTTGACTGATTCAACGGGACATTTGAATAATTTATCCAGAAGTGCTACGTAGTCGTTCCGAACAGGATAAGGACACGAACTGTACATTCTGTTCGCTATATTGAAGATGACGTGACTCGTTGAGAGGCCGCTGCTAACATTGGATAATCGTTGTATATGGACTTCTTTGTTCTCGATATGCATAGCTTTGCAGAGTTCAGTAGCGGTGTTGCCACGCGCTCCCGCGAGGACCATTGTGAGCGCTGTAACGAGGCTGAAGGGTGAATAGACGATGTTTTCGCCAGAAGAGTTCCTTACAATATGTGCATACATTTCCAGCGAAATATTGAACAGGTGGTATCCGAACATTTGTTCATCCATGATTGGACTGGGTCTGAAACGAAAAAATATTAATCATGTATTAAAAGTGCCAACGTTCGGAGTGAGGTTGGTATAGCATAAGAGACAAATAGAAGCAATATCTCTCATAGTAAGGACTCCCTTTCATGTCATTTAAGTTGCACTGCCTCATTACAACGAGGCCCATATCTGTCAAACTCTCATTTGAATAACGGGCATGGAAATGTCAAAGAATCGAACTGTATTCTGGTTGTTGCCAAGTGAAGGCTCCTATAAAGTGTGCATCACTTGCGTCAATCAGGAGCGCTAGATATATTGCCAACTTGTCCTCTGCCTCACCAGTTAGTGCAACAGTGTAGAGAGTTCAATAAAATTTTTACGTCAGCAAACTCCGGTAGTTCAGCCTTTCCTGCATTTGATGTCGCTTGCCAGGCAGTAAGCAATGCACCTACTGTTGAGATATTTAGATTGCAGCTTGTAAAGTTTTTTTTTTCCTTTGCTCTTGTTCAAACCCGGTTTTCGCCAGCGACGCAATGGCTAAATAGGACACGAACCATGGTACAGATGCGGACATCGTTATTGCTTACAGCCGGCGAGCGACGTGGTCTAGTAACAACGGAAATTGAAAGGTACAACCGTCACTTCCTGTGAACCTGTCATGAATCCCGTTCTCTAGTGTGACAACGAATTTGTCACTGGCATCCGGCACGACAACCTGCACTTCAGCGAGCCCAGCGTCAGAGAGCGCGTGAGCTCGGAGCAGGCTGTGCTATAGTGCCGCGCAACAATGTCTGTGCGCTGAAGAGCGCCCATGTGTATTTCAATGAGAATTCTCTGAGTTAGGAAGAAAAACTATAGGTACTACACGATGCGTCGCTGAGCCACCGACACCACTGATGAATAAAGACTGCTGGTTAAGGACATTTTTAGAGTAGCAAGGCATAAACTGTGCGCACATAACTCCTGTTTTGTGTATTTTTTCCCGTATCTTTCTCAATTGGGATTATCAACCAAGCGCTGGTTCATCCAGCGTTTTCTTGAATATTTACAAATCCAGGAGACCTGATCGGAAAGGAATTAGCTAAGGTGAGCAGCGAGCTAGATATTGATGCGACAGGTGTATCCGAGTGTAGAGAGAATTGCGCGTGTTCTGTATGATAACAGAACAGCGAAAATTGAAAGATGGGGATATTCTTAGACGTCTCTACGAACTGAAATTTTTTTTATGTGGCGGTGTCGGTGAAAACATCTAATAATCAGCAAAAGGATACAGCTTCTCGCAGAGTCTCCGCGTAGCTAGGATCGCAATTTCAACGTTTGATAGAAGATATGAAACTCCAAACTGTAATTATGCAACGCAAATAAAACAAATTCTGCTTTTAGGTGGATTATTTGTGTTCTAAAAGTATTCTTGAAAGAAAACAATGTTCCTGCCTGGGTGTTCACTCGTGTTTAAGTGTGTGTGTGTGCGTGTGTGTGTGTGTGTGTGTGTGTGTGTGTGTGTGTGTGTGTGTGTGTGTGTGTGTGTGTGTGTGTGTGTGTGTGTGTGTGTGTGTGTGTGTGTGTGTGTGTGTGTGTGTGTGTGTGTGTGTGTGTGTGTGTGTGTGTGTGTGTGTGTTTTACGCGAGAGCGCGTATACGGCTCTTTCGGCCTAAAATCTATCGCCGTGCTACGCCAGTTTAGATTCGGATTCTTTCCGAATTTCCCGGAAGCTGGGAGTTTTCGGAACGTGGTGGAAAAATTATTGCCGCTCATGTAATTGAGAGCTTATGTGACCATGAAATTGTTAGTTCGTATATTGTGTACTCCGGCAGTGGGGTGCAGTCTTCTACCATGACGTAAACCTCACAAAGCGGTCACTTTGCTCAGTGCGCTTCATACCTCTCATTTCATCAGTCTCCCGTGCTCATCTTAAGCAGCTGTGACGGCAACGGCATTGAAATAGAGAACTATGCACAAGCGCATCCGACAACGAAAAGAAGCTGAGCTGACAACAATAGAAGAGAAGCAGCAAATTCGATTCCTTCTCAAGCATGCATGCAACGGTCTACTAAGAAAAGAAACGCCATGTGCTGAGGCTGCAGATACAGGCCTGATTTTAAATTTCTGAACGCATTTCGAGCTGCTGCAGGTAGGCAGTCTGGTCAAGGCGGCGCATAGCAGCTGGTCTAGCTGGAACGTCAGCATATGTGTAATGGTCGCGAAGTGTGTGTGATCAGCGTCTAGAGGAAAAGCGTCAGCACCTTGTTGTTCAGTAATTTGGTGCAGAATGACAACCAAGTATGGTGAAGGTTCTCGATGGCTGGAAATAACAGAGAGCTGCAGAGCGACTTCTCGTTATCTGCGACAGGAGCGAAGACTGGTCGCCTGCATCAGTCAGTCTAACAAGTGACTCGACGTTTATTTTGCTTTCGCGAGTCAGAAATATCTGCTTGTATAGTTCGTCGAACCTAATATAGAGTAGCTAACGCTGACAAATTGGTGATTAAACTTCGGGCTACTTCTACGATGGGTAGCAGGTCTTGCACTCAAAACATGTCAAATGCGTCCTTATCGATGCTCTTTGGAATCGGGCTCTCATAGCTCTATGTTTACTTTCTTGTGCATATCGGTGACATCCTCGATGTGATTTCTAAAGTTCTTGCCGCCCTACTTAGACTGCACACGCAAGCGCTGTTGGAAGCGTAGTTTTCTGATAGCCGTACAGCAGCTGAGATTTCAGGTAAGTTGCTTTTGAACGGGAACCATGGCGTAATGTTGTCCTTATGGTCCCTATAACACTGGTTTTGCCACGCCGGTGAACTGAAACTCACCTTGTTCAGATTGGTCGCCGCTTCCCGTTTTTTGTAAGCACTGAACGGCTCGCCACATCTGAGCTTATCCTCACCACCATTGTCATCGGGGCAAATAAAGATGGCATGGGTCTTGCTGCCGGAAAGAGCCGGCCCAAATGGCGGCTTATCCCGCTTGTATGCTTTATTTGGTATGGCGATGTCTTCACGCATCGCGGGAAGTAGTGGCGTTGGAGACATATTAGACGGTAAAAGGCACATGAGTTGTGTTTGAACCAGCCTCTAAGTGACCGGTCTGTACAAGCACTAGGTGGAGGTGCCTTGCTTTGGGACTAAGGTGGCGGTGGCTGCCATCTGGACGCGCCCGACTACGGTTTCTTAGGCCTGTAAGTCGTGGCAGCCGAGCGTGATCACCTCCCAGTCCTCCCGGGTTGGGTTGGGTGTTGATTTGATTCAGTGATTTCGTTTAACGTCCCAAAGGGACTCAGGCTATGAAAGGCGAAATAGTGTATGGCTGCGCAAATATCGGGGGTTAAGGAGATAGCCTGATTGGAGTGGCAAACCTACACCATGTGAGAAGTGTCCGAAGACACAGTTCTACCCGTTCTTCGGCGACAGCTACAATTGGTAACGTGCGAGTACGGACTTCAGTGTCAGATGAAAGGACCCAACACTCCACCAGATTTATTCTGGGAAAATATTTCGGTAAGCATAGTGACGGCAGCAGAGCCGACAGCGATCTTAGATCAACGAGCCCATCCAAGAGCGTGCGATAGGCCATGGTAAGGTGGCTTTCATGTATGCTTGTGCCGACATGAGAGGGGAATTGTGCTTTATAAGCACATAGCTGCCGTTCATTCACAGCAAAACTTCTCGCATGCGGGGCTCAAGGTCACGTCGTTCCACATTTGTGATTCTGAAATACTGCGCCTAACCGCGTCATTCGCTCGCTCGACAGGTGTGCCTAAAGGCCCCACTCCATGGACACATTCAAGTCGCACTTGGGCGCCTGATCGTCAAGCACCATCTCCCGCTGGTTGTCTAAAGGAGACATGCACCTCTATGAGCATCATTCTGCTTCGCTCGCCCTCTCACCTAGACTGGAAAACTAGGGGATAATAGAAAAGACTTTTAGCAGTGAACAGAAAAGCAGGGGAAAAGGCGCAATGTCCTATTATTTCATTTGGGACCTCTGCTTGAGACGCGCGTGAGGGAGCCAATACCTGTCATGTACAGATATGTGCGCCGCTCCCCTGCCTGGGCTCACGCCGCGTCTGGCGCACGACTATTCCTGCTCCAGCGTATAGGCGTTGGCGGGCAAGCGCGTTTTGTGTATGCCTAAGTTGTCATGCAGAGAGGCCTTAACCACGTTACTCTCAGCTAACTCACCGCCGCGCGATCGCTTCTCTTTGCGTTTGCACCGATACAGCGACGTGTCTCGCCGTTTGCCAGATATAAGCACGAAAGTAGCTCGGAGCTTCGCAGAGCTATGGAAGAACCGGTGCAGATATTAGGATTTGGGCAGTGAATCGAAGGCTTGAGGCCGAATCTCACTGCCCTACCGATTGGGGTGCGCCGTTTATATTTGGCATAATTGAAATTGCGGAATAATAACGTGGTGTTACCTTCACCTAATTAAGCGTGGTTGTCCACAACCAAAGAGTAAACCTGGGACTTTGCCTTCGTTTCTCCAAAAAAAATTTAAACAAAAATAAGAAAAACGAGCAGAAGGAAAAGACGACTTTACATGGGCTATCGTGTGTATTCTCGAGGCAAAGATTGAGCGTCCCCACACATCAAACCATCAAACCATGTGAAACATTGCTAAACCATGTTTAGCGCAGCTTTCGCTCCTATGACTATTTCCAAGCTATGCTTAAACCCGCACAGTTGTTTTGTAGTTTAAAAACAAATGGAGGTGCTCTCGAGGGCTCGCGGCGAAAAAAATGTCTCTAAAGGACGCCTATTGAAGGAATCAAGTGAAAGCACCTCAGGCGAGGTGTCTACAACATAGATTACTAGAAATAAAAGAATGTTAGGGGGCACGTTTAATCACTAAGCAGTGATGAGGCGATCACCTCTATCGTGTGGTGATCCGAAGCCGTCCATTACGGCACTTCTTTCTCATTGGTTTCACTTCCACATTTGCGATGAGGTGGCAGCGTAAGCTACCAGCCAACATATAAAGCCCCGCTTTAACCGAGCCGTATGAACGGGCCTGCGTGGCCTAGGGATAACGTGAATGCAAGGATTTTGGCAGGCTGATTGTGGTATCACCCTCCCATGTGTAAAGAGAGACTCGAGTTGGCAGCTCCTGCCAAACGGGGGGCCAGGAAGCCCTACGTCCAGTTAGTGCTCGGCCATGTCAGCTGCCAGCTACGCCGGTGAACATTAATGCATTCAATAAAATGCTGGTCGTGTTCGACAAGGGGTGCGCGAAGTACCGTCACAACAAGACACTTTCCTAGAGCGGCCCCGAGAGAGGCCCGGAAGGTTGAATGTTTCCAGAGCGCACTGTCGAGGGCGCTTTACGCTTTACGCTGCGTATATCCAGGCACAGCAGAGCTATGTGTGAGAATCGTGTGAGAAAACGACGACATCGTCGAAATAACATAGGAAAGCGTTCACTTGACGCCGCATAGTCCATCCTTCGCTCCGATGTAACAGGGTTCACATAAAAGCCGACCGGCATCACGGTAAACTCATACGGTCCATCCAGGGTGAAAAAGGCTACTTTCAAAGCCATGTTGACTTTGTAATAGCCGGAACACAGGTTCAGGAACAAAAGGAACTCGGCTTCTTGTAAACAATAGATGGCGTCATCAATGGGGGGTAGTGGATATGCGTCCTTACGGGTGATTTTGTTAAGACGGCGGTAGTCAATGAAAAACCTGATGAAGCCATGCGCCTTTTTCAAAAATGGCATGGGAATTGCCACGGACTAGAAGAAGGCTGAATTCCACCGCGTTGCAGTATGTCGTTGTCCTACTCAGTAATGACACGTTGCTCTGAAGTCGACACTCGTTGGGCGCCAGCGAAAAAGCGCATGATTTCAGGTATCGATTTGGTGAGACATAGCGGCCGCACGGCCCAAAAAAGCCATCTAAACGTCAAAGGAACAACGGAACTTGTTGAGGAGAGCGAGCAGTCGCTAGTGGTGAGTCGGCTTGAGGTTACTGTCCACAGAAGACTGAAAAATGTCCGAACACGTTAGATCGAATGGAGCGGTAATCGGCGTGAGGGAGACTACGAGAGTACTCTGTGGGGAGTAGGCATCAGCGTCAAATGGCGAGAATGAGTTACAAATTCAACATAGCCATGGCATTCGCCACGACGTGATGGGACCGAAGCGAATGAGGCTATGAAAACAACGTCGGCGGCACCGATGTAAATGTCGACGAGAACACAGCGAACAAGAAGGTGGCGGTGAAAAACGAGCACGGAAGAAGGTTCTGGGAGAGTGTCGTGTCGAAAGAAGAGGTCGTACACACAGCAACAATCACAGCATAGTAGGCGCGAATGTTGGTGTCGGCCGCGACAAGTTCGGCGGCATTGAAGCCAGCGCGACGTCAAGAACCGCATCACCGGGCGCAGAAAATGCTACATGAACACGGGCGCAGTCAATAATAGCTGGGTGGCGGGTAAGAGAAACCCAGCCAAGAATGAGGTCATGCGCGCATGCGCCACGCACTAAAATTCAACAACACCTGTGACATCGGCGATACCGATGAGCACTGTTCAAGCAGCAGACGGACAAACGGGATCGACGAAGAGAGTCCAGAACGCGGGGTGGTGACGTTATGAAACAACTGGCAGAACATTTCCCCAATGATGCAGAGGGTAACACAGGTATCTCCAAGAGCAAGTGGATGAACACCGTGAGCAAAACGTCGAGAACGTTCAGCAGAAAGAGGCGGGAAGTTGTGGAAGAAATTGCACATTTCGTGCCATAGGAACTGGGGCTGCTAGCTTTCACAGTAGTTGATCACGCTGCGACGCTGTATTGGCGACGACGGTGGACGGCGAATGGCGTCACGGAATGCGCTGGTGGCCTGATGAGTTGTGGAGGGGCTCTAGTGATGTCACTGAAGGTGGGCGCAAGGTGTCGTACCGATAACAGTAGTCAGGTGTAGTGCGTTCAGGGACAGGGTGCAGAGCACGGCGACACAGGCGGCCTACGTGGCCAAGAATGCGCAGGCATAGGTGATATGCCCATTGCCATTAATTGCGCCAAGGATTGTAGGAAGGTGACGTTGACCGGAGTCGTGGAGCGGCAGACGGTGGCGCCACAGTCGACACGTATGCAAGTGGCTGCTGCGGCGATTGTTTGGCGGTAACTTCGGCATGCACGTAGGCATCTGCGCCAGCACAGAGAGTGGCGGCCCCACAACAATGGGGCCGTAGCTTAAAGGTGCAGTGACAGGTGTGGGTTGCAGTGGAACAGGGTCGACATCAAGTGCCACCGGCGCCGGCTGCCCAAAACTAGGAAGTGCACCTGCAATCTCCTGCTTGATGCTGTCGGGTCCTAGGGGTAAGCAATTCAGCTGTACACGACGGGCGTATGCCGCAGAGGAAGCCAAGGTGCCGGGCGACCTCGTCCCGGACGACATTTTTGATTTCAGCCAAAAGGTAACCGCGCACAGCCAGTCCAGCAATGGACGCGGCAGTTGCGGGAGAGTGACGGGTGAATAGGCACTCCTTGCACAACCCGTCGACACTGACACAGGTTGTAGTGTGGTGGGCCTACTTGCCAACAGCAAGCGTAGTACATCATCAATTCCTTTTTCATGTAGTTTATCTTTTCAGCCTCATCTATTGATGGGTCGACGCGCTTGCACGAATCAACGACATCTTCAAGATAGCTAGTGAAGGTTTTGCTTTCCTGCTGAGCTCGCACGCTCAAGGATTGCTCAGCGCGTATTTTACGCTCTTTGGGGTGATCAAAAACGTCTGCGAACGTTGTCGTGAAGGTAGCAGAATGTCGGTTAGAAGATGACCTTGTTGATCGTCATGAAGCCATCTGAATTGTTATGATTACTCACCCGCTCGTACCAGGCCAAGCAGTCTTCAACGTCTTGGTCGCTGAACATGGCGGGGTCTCGCTGTCGAGAGCATCTGACCATAATATGGAGCTCAACGGGGCAGATACAGGCTAATGGCCTACCTAGTTGGTTGCAATGAGTATCGTATGGCAGGGGAACTCTACGGTGATCGCGTACGGGTCGCACCGCGCACCTTCACCAAATGAAGAGATGTTTATTAGGATGTCCAAAGGACTGGAGACGGCGACCGATGGCACTAAGCGATCGTGTTGCAAAGCACAACGTCGGGTCCGACGATGACAGCTGAAGATTCAAATGCGCGTGATAGTTGATTGGCGAATAATCCAGAAGCCTTCACCGTGTGTCGGTGTAGTAGCATTTTCTTTACACTGAGAACATACAGACGCTAATTATGGGAGTAGGGAACACGCGAGTAGATATCCGCTCGGGATTGATGAAATTTTAGCGAGGACCCGCCAGACGAGCTGCTGAACGACGCGAATAGCACTATGGCATCATTCCATGAAGGGGAAGGCATGAAATAGATGTATCATACTTTTTACAACACAAGAAGCGTGGGTAGAATGGGCAGTGTTGCTCACCGTATTTCTTTATAATAAAAAAAGAACGAAATATTCCGATTCAGAGCGCTCTCCTTCTGTTCACACTTTTTCTAGAAAGCCGCAGTTATAGAATCTACTTCTAGATAACAAAGCCGTCATATTGAACCACTCATGTATCCTATCCACAAACTCAAAATGCCAAGGCAAGAAACATGGCATCAGGCAAGCACAGATAGACTTGCTTCAACCAAACCACATACCGTGAGGGTTCAGGCTTAATGTCTGATGAGGGGTGATTAATAAGAAGGATATTACAGCAAACACACGACTAAAAATGGCATCTGAGTAAGTTTAGGCTGGATGGGCTTTATATAGTTTCTTGGCTTGTGAGCCTGCTGCAATTTCGCTCTCAATAACTGACAATCTGTGAGGCAGTTCCAAGAGCTGAATATAAAAATACGGCATGAAAAGACACGCCGTGAGCCAAAAAAGAATAGGGTGAAGTGCACAAAGCGCAGCTGTTGTGTAGCCATTATCCAATTTGTGCGCAAGGAAATGGCGGCAAAGTTCTTCCCGATTCGATGCGCTGGCTCTCATCAGAATGCAACAGCCTTTCTCGACAAATCAGGCAGCGGGGAAAAGAACACACGAGGGTTTACGGCGCTAGAATATTTTAGAGCGTATTTTCGAAATCTCACTGCTCTCAGGCAAGGGCTCCCAAAGACTAGAGAACGCGGTAGTCGTAGTGTTCTCCCGAGGCCCATCAGGAGAATAACTTGGAGACAACTTTTGACGGGGAGGAAATAGGTGACGGGCGCGAACATAGGGTCAGATCTTGCGATGAGCAAGCAGCGTCGCAGCTCCAGAAATGTGTTCACCATGCCCATCTCCTGAAGACGCTTTTTGGAGGGTTCGCGGGGAGGTCGAGAGCGCGTTTGATAAACTCGCGGAGGACGACTTCGAGTGCATCCTTGTCCTGCTTTCGCAGGTGGAGGTACGAAGTCTTCTAAAGCATCCGACTTTTTACAAAAGCATGCGCAACACCTAAGGCGGCCTTGCATCGTAACTCCCGCGCTTGTAGGAAACCTGGCAGACCACGCGGCCCACCTGGCCCCCACCTTACACAGTTCTGCCAATGTCGTTTCTGACCGTCTGTGTGTATGTATAAAGATCCCCAGCATCCGGACTTTCGCACGTTCAGAGATTGGACCTGTTTCGAGGGACATTATATAAAGAGCCCCAGTATCCGGACTTCCACACCTTCAGAGTTTGGACCTATCTCGAGAGAAACTGTAATTTTGGCTGTGCATTTTGGTGATAGGCGTATTTGCACAGCCCCGTCGGGGTGGTGCAGTGGTAAGACGCCCAACTACTGTACCGGAGTACCCGGGCTCGATCCCGACCTCGGCGGCTACGTTCCCATAGGGGCGAAACGAAGAGGCGTCCGGGTGCTGTGCGATGTCAGCGCACGTTAAAGATCCCCGGGTGGTCGAAATTACTCCGTAACACTTCACTACGGCTACTCTTTCTCTCTTTCCACTTGCACTCCCACCTTCCTTCCTTGCCTTACGGCGCGGTTCAGGTGTCCACAGCAACAAGCGTGACAGATACTGCGCCTTTCCCTTCCTTTGAACCAATATTATTATTATTATTATTATTATTATTATTATTATTATTATTATTATTATTAATATTAATATTATTATTATTATTATTATTATTATTATTATTATTATTATTATTATTATTATTATTATTATTATTATTATTATTATTATTATTATTATTCCAAATTCCCACTTTGCGGGGAGCATTGAATCGCCGCCTGCTGAAAGTTTGCCACAATGTCTCTGGGGGGGAGCCCTGCGTCATCCACAAGATGATGTCATCGGCGTACAGCATATGCTGCACATCAGTGACAGCACCCAACTAGACTGACAGGTGCATCATGGCCAAATTGAATAATGGGAGAGAGCACCGCGCCCTGAAGACACCTAGCTCCTAAGCTGAAGATGTCCATGCTCCGTATCAAGGGTTCGAATGTAGTAAGACTGTTTGTCGGTAAAAACTGTCGAATGTATTGAAACGCGCTTTTGCCGCAGTTTTTTTCAGGGGGGATGATGTGCATTACGAGGGCACGAGAAGCAATGCCTTCTTTACAGGCACTCGCGCTTCTCTCTTTCCTTCTCTTCCCCTCTCTCACAAAGCACTCTACCCAGCAACCCAGCACTCTACCCAGCAAAGTAGTCTCTACCCAGCAACCGAATCGAGAGGTTCCTCGCTCACGGGGCTCCCACGCCCCGAATATAACATTGGCGACATGAGTGAGGCTGGTGTTCTGCCCGTTGTTGCCGAAACAGTCGTGTGCTGCTTGAGCAGAAACCGAGCCAGCCTGCACGCGAATGTTCCGGACTGATTCTTGGCCGATGCTTGCTTTGTTTCGTACACGAATGTCCCTGCTTGCCTATTAGTGGCCGGATGATAGGGAGCGCTTGTAATGTGCGCGACACCATTCTTCTTCGGGAAATCTCCTATTTCCGTGCAAACGAAGGACGGGCCGTTATCCGTTACCAGTTTTCTGGGAATGCCGAAGGTCGCGAACTGGTTGCGCAGTTCCTCGATCAGAGTCGGTGACTGTATGTTGCGCATGTAGCGCACTTCCAGCCACTTGCTGTACGCGTCTACAACAATTAGTAGCATCCTTCCCTCTACGGGGCCAGCGAAGTCAGCGTGGACTGTGTGCCATGGAGCAGTAGCGCGGTTCCAGTCAGGAAGTGGAGCCTTAGGCGGCGTCCTAAGGCTCCACTGGCAGCAAGTTGCACAATTCTTCAGTAGTCGCTCTATGTCTTTGTCGACACCGGGCCACCAAAAGTATCCTCGAGTGCACGCTTTCATGGTTACTACGCCCCTGTGCCCTGCATGTGCCAAGTCCAGTACGTCTTTTCTCGCTTCCGCCGGAACAACCAATCTGGTACCACGAATAAGGCAACCTTGCTGTAGGGAGAGCTCAGGTCCTTGCCTTTCGAACGCAGAAACTTCCTTCTCGAGCAATCTCTGCAGATCTCCGCTTGACACGGCTCTCATTACGCGGGACAGCAATGGATCTTCCCGGCTCAGTTCTGCGAGTTGACTTGGAGACAGTTTTATGCTCGGCGTGGAAGCCAGCATGAGCACATCTGCAGGAGGGTGTGGCTCATCTACTCGATAGGGCAGCGGCCGCCTGCTAAGTGCGTCGCATTTTGGTGCAGGCGTCCAGGCCTGTACACCAAATCATAATCGCACGTGGCCTACTTCAGACACCATCGGGTCATCCTAGGCGAGAGTATCTCCGGTAATTGTTTCTTTTATCCCATGATGCCGAGGAGCGGTTGGTGATCCCTTCATACGGTCACGTGCCGGCCAGCTATGTACTGGTGAAAATGGCTCACGCCGAAAGCTACTGCCAGACCTTTCTTGTCTTGTTGGGAGTAGTTTTTTTCTGCGGCTCCCAAAGTTCGCGACGCGAACGCAATTGGGGCCTCTCTGCCGAACGCATCTTTCTGGGCTAGAATCGCGCTGACGCCATATGGCAACGCATCCACAGACAAAAGTAGAGGCTTTGTATCGTCGTAATGCGCAAACAATGTGGAAGAGTGAATCAAACGCTTGAGTTTCTCAAAAGCAATCTGGTGCCTTTTCTTCCACGTCCAGGGTGTGTTTTTCTCCAGAAGCTTGTACAGCTCTGCGGCAACCGTAGCTCTGTTTTCTAGAAACCGGTCATAAAATGTCAAAAGCCATAGGAAAGCCTGCAGAGATGTTTTGTCAGTCGGCCTTGGAGCCTGAAGGATAGCCTGGACCTTTTCCTCGGTTGTATGAACGCCTTGCGCGTCAATTTCATTTTCGAGAAATTCGACTGACTTCATGCCGAAGCGGCATTTTTCTAGCTTGAGGAGTAGGCCTTTCTCGCTTAGCCTCGACAGGACTTTGTCTAGACGTTGCTCATGCTGTCTAGCGTCCTTCCCACTAACAATAATGTCGTCAAGGTAAACACTCGCCTCAGGAATTCCCGCCAGTCTTTTCTCCATCATACGCTGGAAGATGGCTGGCGCTGCGGATATTTCGAGAGGAAGCCGTTTCACTCGGAACAGTTCCTTGGCAGTGTTGACGGTGAGCACTGCGGCCGCCACATCGTCGACCTTATGGGAAGACAAAGAGCAACTTCATAAAGGCGGTGAAGAGTAGGCGCATGTGTGTAAAGCTGGCCCTGAGTGAATGAAAGATATGGTATAAAGTAAAGAAATTTGTTAAGAGCCAGCGTGTGAGCCAGTCGACAGGCGTCAGCTTCCCTCAGGCCAGAGGACAGTCTCACAACTCGGCGAAGTAAATGGGTGACGGACTGACAGGTAGCAACAGTCGCATGGAGAGCCCGGACATTTTTGACGGCATGCAGAGGCATGCCAAGAACGCGGCATTGAGAAGCTTTGGGGATTGGGGAGCCGCCCAAGGTAAGGGAGATCAGTGAGTTGTGAGCTCGTTGATAAGCAGAGTGAGTCAAAAGTAGGAGTTCTGACTTCTAAGGTGCGTGAGACAGTCTTGCATGGCCAAGAAAGCAAGAAATGATATCCAATCCCTGCTGAATGAACCTGACCAGAAGATTCGCGCGAGCACCACAGTGTGATGTCGTCGGGGTAAAAAAGTGCTGAAGATCGGGCCTAGGCGATAACTGAACCGCAAGAGGAACCATGGCGATATTAAAAAGGGTGGGTGAATGAACAGCGCCCTGCGGGGTACCGCAGGTGAGACGATGGAGTGTTGAAGTGAAGTTAAATGCTCTGAAACGGGCCTCGCAATTAGAAAGAAAAGCTCGAATGTAGTTATAAATGCGGGAGCCGCAGTCGGTGCTGGAAAGGCAGGTAGAAATATAATCATGGTAGACGCAGTCGAATGCCTTGCGGACATCGACTGTGACCAGGGCGTGAAGCTGAGAGCTACCACAGGTGAAGAAAGCATGCTGAAATATGATGAAAATGTCCTGTGCAGATACGCGGGAACGAAAACCAATGAGGGTATGAGGGAGAGATCTCGAAACCTTCAAATGCCTACTAAGCCTAGAGAGCGCCATTCTTTCCATCGTCTTGCTGACACAGGAGGTCGAAGAAATGGGCCGGAGATTTGAAAAGGCTAGAGGCTTACCAGGTTTAGGTATGAGCGAAATAAGTGAGGAAGTCCAGGATGATGGCAGAGAGCCTTCTTCGCAGGCAGTACTATAGAGGTTGAGAAGGTGCTCGTTTGAGTTATCGGGAAGATTGCGAAGAGTGGAGTAAGTGATTCCATCTTCACCGGGAGCCGACCGAGTGGCGTTAGCAAAAAGTGCAGCTGCAAGCTTGCGCAGTGTAAAAGAGGCATCGAGGTCATTGCTTGTACAGCCTGTGTATTCAGGGTAAAAGGGGGACAGGGGTTTTAACAAGAGACGGACAGGGGTAGCGGTGGCACCAAGGAGGGTTTGAAAAAGAGTCCAGGTTGATTTTTTATGGAGCGCGTGTCAAGATTGTTGCATAGGGTATTCCAACTAGAATCCTCAAGCGTAGCAAAATATGTCACGACATCGTCTCGCACTTTTGAAAGGGTGGTCTGCAATTGGATGTTGCGGGGTTGTAATCTGGCTGTTCGGAGCTTTTTGCGACGCTTTCATAGCCTGATGAGATGGGGGTCGGGGCCAGAAGTGGGATATGCAGCGGTCTCCGTGCGAGTAGAGGATGACGACGCTTGGAGAAGGGCATTAGTCCACTCCTCATAGGACGTGAAGGAAGCAGAGGAGAGGAGACAGCAAAAGGCCTGCCAGTTAGTATGCCGAATGCGCTGCTTGCGGATGGGCATCGAAGAGGAACCGGACTGAAATTAATAAAGTGGTCACTAAGAAGGGCTAGGTGGCTGACCATTGAGGTGATGTAGGACTAGAACAATAAGTGCGGTCAGGGGTTGTGGGGCGCTGGGAGTATGTCCCCGCCCTAGTGGGTACTCTGGGGGTGTTGAGGAGAGTGAAGTGAGCTTGCTGGGCCATGGAGTGGAGTAGGCGGCCGGTATGAAAGGTCAGCGGATAACCCTCTAATGTGTGCGGGACAGTAAAATTGCAGCAGAGAAATATAGCCGCATAAGATGGCAATGGGTTAAGAAATTTACCTAGGGCCGTGAAATGTGTGGCGTGAATGGAAGGGTTGAACAAGGACAGCCGTGCCAGGCTGAGGTAAGCCTGAGGAAGATAGTAGAGGGTGCCCACTAGGTAGGATTGGAGCGATGAAGGAATTTCAAGGTCTGCTACCGTGAGGTCACGGCGAACATAGATAGAAGATAGGGGGTTAGTATCTATAGAGTGAAATGCCCGGTAGCCAGGAATGTTAGCGGAGCAGCGAGTTTCCTGGAGGAGAAGCAAGTGGGGCAGAGAGGGGCAGAGAGGGGAGATTAAGATACTGGTTTAATGAAGTGTGGTTAGTATTGAGATTGCGATAGTTCCACTGAACTATATTGAGGTCCTCCATGTTGACATCTAAGCAATTGAATTGCGCTGTGGCATTCCATCGCGTTTTTTTGAGGGAGGATGAAGAGACTCCGTGATGGCTTGCAGTGAAGTCTGAAAGGTGGAGATCAAATTAAGGATGCGTTCGAACTAAACGTTGACGTGAGTATTGAGGCTATTGAATTTGGCATTAATTTGGGTAATAGGCTTATCAGGCTGTTGGAGGTGGCGCTCAAGGTCAGACTGGTATTTGAGACAGTCAGGGATGCCATTCTCTATGTTTGAGAATTAGGAATCGATTGTAGGGAGTAGCTGATCCATCCGAGCCTCAAGAGCATCTCGGCAGCGATCGATGCTTTGAAGATCTTGTTTAAGGGGGGGGGGGGGGGGGGGGGCGAATGGCCACTTTAAAACTAGTAACACGGAGCTCGAGGGTATGAAAGCGTACTTCAATAAAGGACGAAGGAGGGGTCGAGTAGGAAACGAGTGACTGTGAAGATGACTGGAGAGAGTAACGAGGCTTGGGAATTGGACGCGTCGGAGATTGACGCGATGAAGAGCACACAAGCTGAAGCTGGGAAGGTGCCTGTGTTACTGCTGCGTAGGAACCGGGAGGGGAATAGAACGCATGTTCTGCAAGAGGAGGATAGCCATAGTTTATAGCCGGCTCCTCAGCCGGCTGCGGAGGATCTGACTGAGTGGCCTGGCGAAGGTTGGCATGCTGTTGGTAGGCGTCCTTGGCACACTCCTTGTTTTTCTGCTTATAGTAGTTGCAAACAGGGGCGAAAGTAGCATGCTCATTTGTCTGGCAATGCCGGCACTAGGTCTTCGTGCACTAGTGGACCGAGGGCTGCGGGGGGATGAGTGAAGTGCACTTGGGGCAGTTAACAGCGGCACAGAGCACTGATTATCACGGTGGCCAATCTCGAGACAGCGCGTACATGCAGGAACGCGGGGTTTGGGAGTGCGGCATCGAAATGCTGCTCGACGAAAGTAAACAACGCGGGAGATGACAGCACTAGCAAGTGCAATTAGTACTGTTTCGGTGGACCCCATCATGCGCGCGGTTATGATATCGGCCCTGTAAGTCTCTAGGTCCCTCATGAGATCGGCGGTCGAAAGACCGCTTTCAACACCATGAATGACACCGAGACGGGAAAGAGGAGGTTTGACAAGGTATGGACGGACTTTTACGAGCTTACCGCAGAGGTTGATGTGGGTGATATGCAATAGAAGGTTGGCGTTGAGGTCAGAGTGCGTTTTCAGAAAGACCAGGTTCAGCACTGGCTAGGTCTCGAAGGTGAGGTCGTTACTGGAGCATTCAGAGAGGTTGGCAGCATCGATTATAGTTTTAAACAGTTCGTAAGGTTGGGTGAGGGGGGAAAGGGTGCCAGGCGGGAGCTGGAGCCCGACCAATATTACGTCCAGGCGAGATCTGGTAGGTTTCGCAGCCTTGCGAGTGGCACCGACCATTTCCCAGCCGTCGTCCGGGGAGGATGTGAAGTCCATGGTCGGGTGGAGTGCAGCAGCCATGATATCCAGCGGGTCAGAAGAGGCGCCTGCCGTCACTTCATGGAGAGGAGGCGAGTCTAAAGCAGACGATGCAGCTGGCGGGCCGTGAGGCGGCGGCGGCAGAGAAACTTGAAACGCGGGCTCGGGAGTGCGCGTCTGCGATGTATAGACAAGGATCGATCGGCGGTGATGCGGCTGATGCAGTATGCGGTCAGGCATGCCGACAGTATGCGCTCCTGTAGGGTTAGAGTGGCGTGTCGCCGCTTCAGTCCTCTTAGAAGTCCTGGCTAGATGATCGAAGGCCTGACTTTGATAAAAATGGTATCACCAGGTTCCTTGGAACGTTAGGGATCGCTTGATGCGAGTCTCGTAGCAGACGGATTCTGTCGTTAAGTGGTAAGGGCTGAAATAACGAAACCCGTGAATAAGCCATGGCGTGTGGATAGCGCCACCAAGCGGAGTGGTCATCAGCCAAATGGTCGAATGCAAGTGGACCGCGTCTCTACCAGACGCTGCTCTGGCCCTTTGAAGTACGTGTATGATACGCGTAGCTGTCGGATCCAGGCTGCAGCGTGGAGGCCTGCTGTAGAGTGGCCGTTGACTCGACTCGTCCATTCGGGACGCACAAAGAAGCGCCGACTCCACCGACGCCCAGATAAACCACTCCGCCGGATGCACCACCACTTCGAAGGACACGAACCCATGAGTGCACTTTTTAAGGCGAAAGCCTTTAATGGCTTATGTTGTCGTGGACAAAATGTGCCCCGCTTTTGCGGCGGCTCTGATTGGCCGAGGTTGGATGACGTCATAAGGTCTCGACCATTTACAGAGCACCACCACAGTATGCGTGAATGCGTGCCTTATATGGCCATATGCCAATGATCAATTGCTAAATAATCTAAAAAAAAATAAATAATTATTTACGAATTATTGAATAATTAAGTAAATAAACAAAACTAAATATTGGCTAATCAAATAAATAAATAATCAATTACCTACTCAATGAAATTTTAACTAGCATCATTCATCCCATCCAACTCAAAAAGTTCCACACAATATAGAGTAATCTATTTGTGTTCATCATATGATTTATATGCTGCTTTTGCGCACCACATCATATTACTGTTCGTCAACATCGAATGTAGATTCAAAAAAGCTGTTAACATAATTTTACCTCTATAGATTTGTATTGAATAAATTATAGTTCGTGTTCTTTTTTTCATTGTTGTAGAATTCTCTTCCCCTCTCTACTGTACCCTGTACCCTGAGGATAAGAGAAAGAAAGGAAAAAAAGCTAAGAAAAGTAACGGTATAGAGGAAGTGAGGGGAAGGGGGGGTTCAGTAGACGCTAGCAGACCCAAGTTAGAGGACCTATAATTTAAGGAAGGAATAAAGTAAGGAGCAAACTAAGGATCAAATGAGTGCGCGTCGAGAGGGCGAAAAGATGAACGGGCAAACTGTTGGGCGAATCAGAGATGCAAAGTCAAAGAACAAATAAAACGAATGATAGTTAAGGCTTTGTTATCAAAGCGCGGCCGCTTATTCGTGCAACAGCTTTAAATTCCGCGTGAGAGATTCTTCACCTTCCGCGCTTTTATTTAAGCATTCACGAAGCGACAGAGTCACATAACTGCGCCTAATAATGTACCTAGACAAAAACAGCGCGACAAAAATATTTTTTTTTCTCATAATCGGCAACAATGTACGAGAAAATGGCACTCAAAAAGCGTGTATTCACAATAGAAAAGCATTTCCTCCCACTACGTCACAGGCCGCAGAGCGAACTGCCATCTGGTACGGCTTAGACTAACTAGGGGACTTTATCTGGAACCGGCGCGGTCCGCTTTGTCCCCATCTATATATCTTGCACCGTGGCCTTGATGCAGTCGTAAGCCTTTCGCCTAGGGTTAATTTCGTTTAGATGTTCTAGTATAGCATAATGGGAGACATTGTCAAATGCTTTCTTTAAATCGATAGCCAGGATGGCCTGCGTATTTACCATGTTAGATCTCCTAATGATGTCATGTGACACTAGAAGCACGGCATCTAGCGTAGAAAGTTTCTTTCTGAAGCCCCCCATGGTGTGTGGTAGAAGCGAGTATTCTTCGGCATAGTCTTGCAGTCTGGTAAGCACAACATGCTCCATTAGCTTACCTAAGCATGAGGTAAGCGAGATTGGCCTTAGGTTTTCGAGGTTAATCTTTTGAATAAAAATCACCTTGGCGTGCTTCCAGGATTGGGGTATACTACCACTCCCCCAGAACTCATTCAGGTGATCTGTGAGCGTTGTGACCGACTTTAGATCTAGGTTCCGCAGCATCTTATTATTGATTTTATCTGGTCCAGGCGCAGATTTCATCTTGAGTTGAGACCGTGCGGCCCATAACTCTGCGTCGGTGAAAGGCCCGTCAAGAGTTAGGTTGTCGCGTCCCGTGTAGAGCGGGTACAAATCTCCATCTTTCCGAGGGTTTATATATTTATCATGTAGCGCGATATCGATTGTTCCCCGCTTCCGGGATATGCATGGATGATCTGGTCTATAGCGTTTCTGTTGACTGTCTTGGACTGGGCTGGGTCAAGGAGGCGGCGGGTTTCAATTTAAAAGGTTAATGTAAAAATATTTTTAAGACGCCATATTTTTTGCATACTGTGTGACCCGAGAAAATGCAAAAAAAGCAAACAAATTATTTTATCCCAGCATTCATGAGTCAACATGAGAGAACAACAAAAGTAAAATATTCTCAAATAATATCTCTCATTGTATCTTGCCTCTCGAATCATTTAAATTCTCAAGATCATCTTTTGATTCTTCGCAGAAACTTCAATAGACCTTATATGACCGAAACTTCCTCGTTCGCAGAATAGCGAACATAACCAATTATTTTTCTTTCAAAACAATTGTAGATGGTCGCTTTTGGAGCCTGTGATGTTTCGCATGGAATGACCTTAATGAAGGTTTGCTTGTGGTTTTATTCTTTATACCTTGGCGTTTACTTCGATACTCTGGCTCTACTTTTTGCTAGGACATATATTTTTTATGAGGCACCTAGTATCTATTCTCTGCTTTTGGACTCCGCCCACGAGCTAGTTCTCGGGCTGATTCTATCTCGCCTTCGGTGATATTGGTAATGGCTGTTTTGCAAGGATGGATACGCTTTCATGCTTCGACTTTATGACTACGCAGGGGATGCTTTTGTTTGTATAAAATGAGGCCTTCTGTCAATAAAATTTCATATGATTGTTCAGCGCCGCCTGTCGTGTGGTCCATGTGTCTTCTCTTTCGTCATCGTTCTTTCGCGCTGCCACCTTCTACGAAGAATCAGCGACTAGCCCGCAGCAAGTTATTAATGCATTACTCCACATTTTTGTTTCAATGGCTACAGGCAGAAATCTTGTAAAGCGTGCTTTGCTTTGAAAAACAAAAAAAGCATTATGTTTCGAATTTGGTTATAATATGTAGGTAAACCTTAAGTTTCGCGTGGCATGATAATTGTCGGTGCGTTTCTAAACACCCGAGGTTGACCGAAGAGTCGCATGATTTCAGACACTTACACTGCTTTCAGCTTCCAACCTCTTGATATCTTTATTATACTACTATCTCACGAACTGTTTGAAAGTAATCGGCTGGCGTTCTGCTCCAGCGTTGCAAGATACAAACACAACTTGATGAGTGGGGGTTTGATTCCAATGCCGCTATTCGATGCTTCACCAATCTTAAGCCGGATTACGTACCGATCCCATAAATAATATCAAATTATGATCATTACTCTTGATGATGAACATGAAAGGGTGATCCACCACGAACGTGATATGTTCCTTGTCAGGGCGGCTACCTATGCGCCCGACTATTGCAGTGGCAGCAGCGGCCTCTGTGCCATTTTCGTCGACTTCAACTACCGCTTCGTGAATAATGTGTCCCACTACCGCACTCGTATTCTCAAATATTCCCGACAGGTCCGCGTGTCCTGGACTGAAAAGATCATGAACACCCAGAGCCTTAAGAGTTTCTACAAAGTACATTTTGCTCCCGACCTTGAACATGGGAAGGGACAGCGTCACATTCTTAGGTGTGTCGAGGCTTTCCAGGAGCGAGCGTAGGTTTGTTTCTGTCAGCCGTTGTTGCAAGAAGGACAAGCCATCAATTTCATTTGGCAGAAGGATAACCATGGAGTAATGTTTTCCACTGTAAGGCTTTTCCAGTGCCCAGCACTTCAGTTCGTCGGAACGGACAACTTTCAAAAGCGTCGTTTCGTGCATCATGTTAACCTTCACAGAATTCCCAGAGTTGAGACGGAAGTCCTCCGAATTCGTTCGGTTCGGATCGAACATCCTTTCCCAGTTAGCCTTGAAATAAATGGCATTCAGCAAAATGAACAAAGTTTGGCCATTGACAATACCAGGCCCTATAAGATTATTAATTTTATGCCCTGTTTTGTTCGATACCCACTCGTTGGCATTTTGTCGGATATCCTCGGCGTAGTCCTTGAAGTTGACTGATTGAACGGGACATTTGAATAATTTATCCAGAAGTGCTACGTAGTCGTTCCGAACAGGAAAAGGACACGAACTGTACATTCTGTTCGCTATATTGAAGATGACGTGACTCGTTGAGAGGCCGCTGCTAACATTGGATAAGCGTTGTATATGGACTTCTTTGTTCTCGATATGCATAGCTTTGCAGAGTTCAGTAGCGGTGTTGCCACGCGCTCCCGCGAGGACCATTGTGAGCGCGATAACGAGGCTGAAGGGTGAATAGACGATGTTTTCGCCAGCAGAGTTCCTTACAATATGTGCATACATTTCCAGCGAAATATTGAACAGGTGGTATCCGAACATTGGTTCATCCATGATTGGACTGGGTCTGAAACGAAAAAAAAATAATAATCATGTAATAAAAGTGCCAACGTTCGGAGGGAGGTTGGTATAGCGTAAGAGACATATAGAAGCAATATCTGTCATAGTAAGGACTCCCTTTCATGTCATTTAAGTTGCACTGCCTCATTACAACGAGGCCCACATCTGTCAAACTCTCATTTGAATAACGGGCATGGAAATGTCAAAGAATCGAACTTTATTCTGGTTGTTGCCAAGTGAAGGCTCCTATAAAGTGTGCATCACTTGTGTCAATCAGGAGCGCTAGATATATTGCCAACTTGTCCTCTGCCTCCCCAGTTAGTGCAACAGTGTAGAGAGTTCAATAAAATTTTTACGTCATAAAAATCCGATAGTTCAGCCTTTCCTGCGTTTGATGTCGCTTGCCAGGTAGTAAGAAATGCACCTACAGCTGAGATATTTAGATTGCAGCTTGTAAAGCTTTTTTTTCCTTTGCTCTTGTTCAAACCCGGTTTTCGCCAGCGACGCACTGGCTAAATATGACACGAACCATGGTACAGATGCGGACATCGTTATTGCTTACAGCCGGCGAGCGACGTGGTCTAGTAACAACGGAAATTGAAAGGTACAACCCTCACTTCCTGTGCGCCTGTCATGAATCCCGTTCTCTAGTGTGACAACGAATTTGTCACTGGCATCCGGCACGACAACCTGCACTTCAGCGAGCCCAGCGTCAGAGAGCGCGTGACGCTTTTGAGCTCGGAGGAGGCTGTGCTATAGTGCCGCGCAACAATGTCTGTGCGCTGAAGAGCGCCCATGTGTCTTTCAATGAGAATTCTCTGAGTTAGAAAGATAAACTATAGCTACTACACAATGCGTCGCTGAGCCACCGCCACCACTGATGAATAAAGACTGCTGGTTAAGGACATTTTTAGAGTAGCAAGGCATAAACAGTGCGCACATAACTCCTGTTTTGTGTATTTTTTCCCGTATCTTTCTCAATCGGGATTATCAACCAAGCACTGGTTCTTTCGGCGTTTTCTTGAATATTTACAAATCCAGGAGACCTGATCGGAAAGGAATTAGCTAAGGTAAGCAGCGAGCTAGATATTGATGCGACAGGTGTATCCGAGTGTAGAGAGAATTGCGCGTGTTCTGGATGATAACAGAACAGCGAAAATTGAAAGATGGGGATATTCTTAGACGTCTCTACGAACTGAATTTTTTTTTTTTATGTGGTGGTGTCGGTGAAAACATCTAATAATCAGCAAAAGGATACAGCTTCTCGCAGAGTCTCCGCGTAGCTAGGATCGCAATTTCAACGTTTGATAGAAGATATGAAACTCCAAACTGTAATTATGCAACGCAAATAAAACAAAATTCCTCTTTTACGTGGATTATTTATGTTCTAAAAGAATTCTTGAAAGAAAACAAAGTTCCTGTGCGGGTCTTCACTCGTGTTTACGTGTGTGTGTGTGTGTGTGTGTGTGTGTGTGTGTGTGTGTGTGTGTGTGTGTGTGTGTGTGTGTGTGTGTGTGTGTGTGTGTGTGTGTGTGTGTGTGTGTGTGTGTGTGTGTGTGTGTGTGTGTGTGTGTGTGTGTGTGTGTGTGTGTGTGTGTGTGTGTGTGTGTGTGTGTGTGTGTGTGTGTGTGTGTGTGTGTGTGTGTGTGTGTGTGTGTGTGTGTGTGTGTGTGTGTGTGTGTGTGTGTGTGTCTGTCTGTTTTACGCGCGAGCGCATACGGCTCTGTCGGCCGCATGCCGTAGATTCGGCCGTAGATTCGGGTTCTTTCAGAGTTTGCCGGAAGCTGGGAGTTTTCGGAACGTGGTGGAAAAATTATTGCCGCTCATGTAATTGCGAGCATATGTGACCATGAAATCGTTAGTTCGTATAGTGTGTACTCCGGCAGTGGGGTACAGTCTTCTACCATGACGTATAACTCACAAAGCGGTCGCTTTGCTCAGTGCGCTTCATACCTCTCATTTCGTCAGTCTCCCGTGCTCATCTTAAGCAGCTGTGACGGCAAAGGCATTGAAATACAGAACTATGCACAAGCGCATCCGACAACGAAGAGAAGGTGAGCTGACAACAATAGAAGAGAAGCAGCAAATTCTATTCCTTCTCAAGCATGTATGCAACGGTCTACTAAAAAAACAAACGCCATGTGCTGAGGCTGCAGATACAGACCTGATTTTAAATTTCTGAACGCATTTCGAGCTGCTGCAGGTAGGCAGTCTGGTCAAGGCGGAGCATAGCAGCTGGTCTAGCTAGAACGTCGGCATATGTGTAAGGGTCGCGAAATGTGTGTGATGAGCGGCTAGAGGAAATGCATCAGCACCTTGTTGTTCAGTAATCTGGTGCAGATCGACAGCCAAGTATGGTGAAGGCGCTCGATGGCTGGAAATAACAGAGAGCTGCAGAGCAACTTCTCGTTATCTGCGATAGGAGCGAAGACAGGTCGCCTGCATCAGTCAGTCTAACAAGTGACTCGACGTTGATTTTGCTTTCGCGAGTCAGAACTCTCAGCTTGTATAGTTCGTCGAACCTAATATAGAATAACTTACGCTGACAAATTGGTGAATAAACTTCGAACTACTTCTACGATGGGTAGCAGGTCTTGCACTCAAAACATGTCAAATGCGTCCTTATCGAAGCTCTTTGGAATGCGCTTGACATCTATCGGGCTGTCAAGCTGTGCGTTTACTTTCTTGCGAATATCGGTGACATTCTCGATGTGATTTCTAAAGTTCTCGCCGCCCTACTTAGACTGCACACGCAAGCGGTGTTGGGAACGTAGTTGTCTGATAGCCGTACAGCCGCTAAGATTTCAGGTAAGTTGCTTTTGAGCGGGAACCATGGCGTAATGTTCGCCTTATGGTTCCGATAAGACTCTTTTTGCCACGCCGGTGAAACTGAAAATCACGTTGATCAGATTGGTCGCCGCGTCCCATTTGTTGCAAGCACTCAACGGCTCGCCACATCTGAGCGTATCCTCACTATCATTGTCATCGGGGCAAATAAAGATGGCATAGGTCTTGCTGCCGGAAAGAGCCGGCCCAAATGGCGGCTTATCCCGCTTGTATGCTTTATTTGGTGATGGCGATGTCTTCACGCATCGCAGGAAGTAGTGGCGTTGGAGACATACTAGACGGTAAAAGGCACAGGAGTTGTGTTTGAACCAGCCTGTAAGTGACCGGTCTGTACAAGCACTAGGTGGAGGTGCCTTGATATGGAACCAAGGTGGCGGTGGCCGCCGTCCGGACGCGCCCGACTACGGCCTCTTAGGCCTGTAAGTCGTGGCAGCCGAGCGTGATCACCTCCCACTCCTCCCGGGTTGGGTTAGGAGTTAGTTTGGTTCGGTGATTTCGTTTAACGTCCCAAAGGGACTCAGGCTACGAAAGGCGCAGTAGTGTATGGCTCCGGAAATATCGGGGGTTCAGGAAATAGCCTGATTGGAGGGGCAGGCCTACACCATGTGAGAGGTGTTCGAAGACACAGTTCTACCCGTTCTTTGGCGCCAGCTACAATTGGTAATGTGCGCGTACGGACTCCAGTGTCAGATCAAAGGACCCAACACTCCACCTAATGTAAGCTGGGGAAATATTTCGGTAAGCATAGTGACGGCAGCAGAGCCTACAGCGATCTTAGATCTACGAGCCCATCCAGGAGCGTGCGATAGGCCATGGTAAGGTGGCTTTCATGTATGCTTGTGCCGGCATGAGAGGGGAATTGTGCTTTATAAGGACATAGCTGCCGTTCATTCACAGCAAAACTTCTCACATGCAGGGCTCAAGGTCACGTCGTTCCAGGTTAGTGATTCTGAAATCCTGCGCCTAACCGCGTCACTCGCTCGCTCGACAGGTGTGCCTAAAGGCCCCACTCCATGGACACATTCAAGTCGCACATGGGCGCCTGATCGTCAAGCACCATCTCCCGCTGGGTGTCTAAAGGAGACATGCACCTCTATGAGCATCATTCTGCTTCGCTCGCCCTCTAACCTATAGACGGAAAACTAGGGGATAGTAGAAAATACTTTTAGCAGTGAACAGAAAAGCAGGGGGAAAGGCGCAAGGTCCTACTTTTTCATTTGGGACCTCTGCTTGAGACGCGCATGCGGGATCCAATACCTGTCATGTACAGATGTGTGCGCCGCTCCCCTGCCTGGGCTCACGTCGCGTCTGGCGCACGACTAGACCTGCTCCAGCGTATAGGCGTTGGCGGGCAAGCGCGTTTCGTGTTCGCCTAAAAAGTGGGCATGCAGAGAGGCCTTAACCACGTTACTCTCAGCTAACTCACCGCCGCGCGATCGCTTCTCATTGCGTTTGCACCGATACAGCGACGTGCCTCGCCGTTCGCCAGATATAAGCACGAAAGTAGCTCGGAGCTTCGCAGAGCTATGGAAGTACCGGTGCAGGTATTAGATGTTGGGCTGTGAATCGAAGGCTTGAGGCCGAATCTGACTGCCCTACCGATTGGGAGGCGCCGTTTATATTTGGCATAATTAAAATTGCGGAATAATAACGTGGTGTTACCTTCACCTAATTAAGCGTGGTTGTCCACAACCAAAGAGTAAACCTGGCACTTTGCCATCGTTTCTCCAAAAAAAATTAAACAAAAATAAGAAAAACCAGCAGAAGTAAAAGACGACTTTACATGGGCTATCGTGTGTATTCTCGAGGCAAAGATTGAGCGTCCCCACACATCAAACCATGTGAAACATTGCTAAACCATGCTTAGCGCAGCTGTCGCTCCTATGACTATTTCCAAGCTATGCTTAAACCCGCACAGTTGTTTTGTAGTTTAAAAACAAATGGAGGTACTCTCTAGGGCTCGCGGCTAAAAAATGTCTCTAAAGGACGCCTGTTGAAGGAATCAAGTGAAAGCACCTCAGGCGATGTGTCTACAACATAGATTAATAGAAATAAAAGAATGTTAGGGGGCACTTTTAATCACTAAGCAGTGATGAGGCGATCACCTCTATCGTGCTGTGATCCGAAGCCCTCCATTACCGCACTTCTTTCTCACTATTTTCACTCCCAGATTTGCGATGACATGGCAGCGTTAGCTACCAGCCAACATATAAAGCCCCGCTTTAACCGAGCCCTGTGAACGGGCCTGCGTGGCCTAGGGATAACGTGAATGCAAGGATATTGGCAGGCTGATTGTGGTATCACCCTCCCATGTGTAAAGGGAGACTCGAGTTGGCAGCTCCTGCCAAACGGGGTGCCAGGAAGCCCTACGTCCAGCTAGTGCTCTGCCATGTCAGCTGCCAGCTACGCCGGTGAACATTAATGCGTTCGATGAAATGCTGGTCGTGTTCGACAAGGGGTGCGCGAAGTACCGTCACGACAAGACGCTTTCATAGAGCGGCCCCGAGAGAGGCCCGGAAGGCTGAATGTTTCCAGAGCTCACTGTAGCGGGCGCTTTGCGCTTTACGCTATGTATATCCAGGCATAACAGAGCTATGTGTGAGAATCGTGTGAGAAAACGGCGACATCGTCGAAATAACACAGGAAAGCGCTTCACTTGAAGCCGCATAGTCCATCCTTCGCTCCGATGTAACAGGGTTCACATAAAAGCCGACCGGCATCACGGTAAACTCATACGGTCCATCCAGGGTGAAAAAGGCTACTTTCAAAGCCATGTTGACTTTGTAATAGCCGGAACACAGATACAGGAACAAAAGGAACTAGGCTTCTTGTAAACAATAGATTGCGTCATCAATGGGGGGTAGTGGATATGCGTCCTTAAGGGTGATTTTGTTAAGACGGCGGTAGTCAATGAAAAACCTGATGAAGCCATGCTTCTTTTTCAAAAATGCCATGGGAATTGCCACTGACGCGAAGAAAGCTGAATTCCACCGCGTTGCAGTATGTCGTTGACCTGCTCAGTAATGACACGTTGCTCTGAAGTCGACACTCGTTAAAGGCGCCAGCGAAAAAGCGCATGATTTCAGGTATCGATTTGGTGAGACATATCGGCCGCTCGGCCCAAAAAAAGCCATCTAAACGTCAAAGGAACAGCGGAACTTGTTGAGGAGAGCGAGCAGTTTCTATAGGTGAGTCGGGTCAAGGATACTGTCCACGGAAGACTGAAAAATGTTCGAACACGTTAGATGAATGGAGCGGTAATCGGCGTGAGGGAGACTACGAGAGTACTCTGTGGGGAGTAGGCATCAGCGTCAAATGGCGAGAGTGAGTTACAAATTCAACATAGCCAAGGCATTCGCCACGACGTAATGTGACCGAAGCGGATGAGGCTTTGAAAACAACGTCGGCGGCACCGATGTAAATGTGGACGAGAACAAAGGGAACGAGAAGGTGGCGGTGAAAAACGAGCACGGAAGAAGGTTCTATGAGAGTGTCGCGTCGAAAGAAGAGGTCGTACACACAGGAACAATCACAGCATAGTAGGCGCGAATGTAGGTGTCGGCGGCGAAGGATTCGGCGGTATTGAAGCCATCGCGACGTCAAGAACCGCATCACCGGGCGCAGAAAATGCTACATGAACACGGGCGCAGTCAATAGTAGTTGGGTGGCGGGTAAGGGAAACCCAGCCAAGAATGAGGTCAGGCGCGCATGCGCCACGCACTAAAATTCAACAACACCTGTGACATCGGCGATACCGATGAGCACTGTTAAAGCAGCAGACGGACAAACGGGATCGACGAAGAGAGTCCAGAACGCGGGGTGGTGACGTTATGAAACAATTGGCAGAACAGTTCCCCAATGACGCAGAGGGTCGGTAACACAAGTATCCCCAAGAGCAAGTGGATGAACACCGTGAGCAAAACTTCGAGAACGTTCAGCAGAAAGAGAAGGGAAGTTGTGGAAGAAATTGCACATTTCGTGCCATAGGAACTAGGGCTGCTAGCTTTCACAGTAGGTGATCACGCTGCGACGCTGTATTGGTGACAACGAGGGGACGGCGAGTGGCATCACGGAATGCGCTGGTGGCCTGGTGAGTTGTGGTGAGGCGCGGGTGATGTCACTGAAGGTGGGCGCAAGGTGTCGTACCGATAACAGTAGTCAGGTGTAGTGCGTACAGGGACAGGGTGCAGAGCACGGCGACACAGGCGGCCTACGTGGACTAGAATGCGCAGGCATAGGTGATATGCCCATTGCCATTAATTGCGCCAAGGATTGTAGGAAGCTGACGTTGACCGGAGTCGTGGAGCGGCAGACGGTGGCGCCACAGTCGACACGTATGCAAGTGGCTGCTGCGGCGATTGTTTGGCGGTACCTTCGGCATGCACGTAGGCATCTGCGCCAGCACAGAGAGTGGCGGCCCCACAACAATGGGGCCGCAGCTTAAAGGTGCAGTGACAGGTGTGGGCTGCAGTGGAACAGGGTCGACATCAAGTGCCACCGGCGCCGGCTGCCCAAAACTAGGAAGTGTACCGGCAACCTCCTGCTTGATGCTGTCGGGTCCTAGGGGTAAGCAATTCAGCTGTACACGACGGGTCTATCCCACAGAGGAGGCCAAGGTGCCGGGTGACCTCGTCCCGGACGACATTTTTGATTTCAGCCAAAAGGTAACCGCGCACAGCCAGTCCAGCAATGGACGCGGCAGTTGCGGGAGAGTGACGGGTGAATAGGCATTCCTTGCACAACCCGTCGACACTGACACAGGTTGTAGTGTGGTGGGCCTACTTGCCAACAGCAAGTGTAGTACATCATCGTCAATTCCCTTTTTTATGTAGTTTATCTTTTCAGCCTCATCTATTGATGGGTCGACGCGCTTGCACGAATCAACGACATTTTCAAGATAGCTAGTGAAGGTTTTCCTTTCCTGTTGAGCTCGCACGCTCAAGGATTGCTCAGCGCGTAATTTACGCTCTTTGGGGTGACCAAAAACGTCGGCGAACGTTGTCGTGAAAGTAGCAAAAGATAGTAAACTGGTTTCCTGATTCCAAAACCACAGGTTAGCAACGTCGGTTAGAAGATGACGTTGTTGATCGTCCTGAAGCCATCCGAATTGTTATGGTTACTCACCCACTCGTACCAGGCCAAGCAGTCTTCAACGTCTTGGCCGCTGAATATGGCTGGGTCTCGCTGTCGAGAGCATCTGAGCATAAGATGGAGCTCAACGGGGCTGATACAGGCTTATGGCCTACCTAGTTGGTCGCAATGAGCATCCTACGGCTGCCGAACTCCACGGTTATCTTGTACGGGTCGCATCCCGCACCTTCACCAAATGAAGAGATGTTAGGATGTCCAAAGGAGTGGAGACAGCGACCGATGGCACTAAGCGATCTTGCTGCAAAGCACAACGTCGGGTCCGACGATGACAGCTCGAGATTCAAGTGCGCGTGATAGTTGATTGGCGAAGAATCCAGAAGCCTTCACCGTGTGTCGGTGTAGTAGCATTTTCTTTACACTGAGAATATACAGACGCTAATTATGGGAGTAGGGAACACGCGAGTAGAATATCAGCGGGGGATTGATGAAATTTTAGCGAGGACCCGCCAGACGAGCTGCTGACCGACGCGAATAGCACTATGGCATCATAGCATGAAGGGGAAGGCATGAAATAGATGTCTCATACTTTTTGCAACACGAGAAGCGTGGGTAGAATGGGCAGTGTTGCTCACCGTATTTCTTTATAATAAAAAAAGAACGAAATATTCCGATTCAGAGCGCTCTCCTTCTGTTCACACTTTTCCTAGAAAGCCTCAGTTATAGAATCTACTTGTAGATAACAAAGCCGCCATATTGAACCACTCATGTATCCTATCCACAAACTCAAAAATACCAAGGCAGGAAACATAGCATCAGGCAAGCAGATAGACTTGCTTCAACCAAACCACATACCGTGAGGGTTCAGGCTTAATGTCTGATGAGGGGTTATTAATAAGAAGGATATTACAGCAAACACACGACTAAAAATGGCATCTGAGTAAGTTTAGGCTGGATGGGCTTTATATAGTTTCTTGGCTTGTGAGCCTGCTGCAATTTCGCTCTGAATAACTGACAATCTGTGAGGCTGTTCCAAGAGCTGAATATAAAAATACGGCATGAAAAGGCACGCCGTGAGCCAAAAAAGAATAGGGGGAAGTGCACAAAGCGCAGCTGTTGTGTAGCCATTATCCAATTTGTGCGCAAGGAAATGGCGGCAAAGTTCTTCCTGATTCGATGCGCTGGCTCTCATCAGAATGCAATAGCCTTTCTCGACACATCAGGCAGCGGTGAAAAGAACACACGAGGGTTTACGGCGCAAGAATATTTTAGAGCGTATTTTCGAAATCTCACTGCTCTCAGGCAAGGGCTCCCAAAGACTAGAGAACGCGGTAGTCGTAGTGTTCTCCCGAGGCCCATCAGGAGAACTTTTGACGGGGAGACAACTTTTGACGGGGAGGAAATAGGTGACGGGCGCGAACATAGGGTCAGATCTTGCGATGAGCAAGCAGCGTCGCAGCTCAAAAATGTGTTCGCCATGCCCATCTCCTGAAGACGCTGTTTGGAGGGTTCACGGGGAGGTCGAGAGCGCGTTTGACAAACTCGCGGAAGACGACTTCGAGTGCACCCTTGTCCTGCTTTCGCAGGTGGAGGTACGAAGTCTTCAAAAGCATTCGGCGGGTACAAAGGCATGCGAAGGAGGAGGAGGAGGTAAACTTTATTAAAGAAGAGGTCGTAGGCGCGGGGTGGGTTGGCGTTCCCGTCCCCGCGGTGGGCTCCTCTTCTAGGCCGGACGCCAGGTGGCCGACCGACGATGTCGTTCGGCGACCTCTTCGGCTCGCTCCGTGACTCGGAGTTGAACCTCCGGGTCGGAGCTGAGCAGCGCGGCCCCCCACTGAGATTGGGTAGAGAGCTGCAGACTCTGTGATGGCTTGTCTTGATTACATGAGTATAGGATGTGTGGTGTGTCTGCCTTTTGATGTCCACAGAGAGAACAGACAGGGCTGAACTGCTCTGGGAACCATATGGAGTACATGTACGGATTAAAGAAAGTGTCTGTTTGAAGCTGGCGCCAGGTGACTTGTTGTGTTTTACTTAGTGATCGATGTGGTTCTGGAAAGATTTGTCTTTCTTTCTTAAAGTGGGTAGTAATTTCTTTGTAGGTTGTCATCCGCTCCCTAGCCGACCTGAGCTCAGGGCAGCGCACCTCCCGGTTAACTACGAATCCTCGGGCAAATTGGTGCGCTGCCTCGTTCCCAGGATGGTCCGAATGGGCAGGGACCCAGATCAATGTGATAAGGCGGGTATGGGAGATTTTTTGCAAGATTTTGATGGCTGCGGAGTGGGCCCTTCCTTTTGCAAAATTTCGAATTGCAGTTTTAGAGTCGCTAAGGATGTATTTGGCAGTGGTGGAGGTAATGGCTAAAGCTATGGCAGCCTCTTCGGCCTCCTCCGGAAATTTTGTTTTATTGATTGTCGCCGATGCGAGGGGAGAACCTCGATGATCGACAACTGCCAGGGAAAAGGCATCTCTGTCCGCATGTTCTGCCACGTCCACGTGCGCCGTGTCTTTCTGTACTGAAAATCTTTCGTGTAATTTTTGTGCTCTAGCCCTTCTTCTGTCCGTATCATATTCTGGATGCATGTTTTTAGGCAGAGGACGGACTATTAATTGCTCGTGCACGTGTCTTGGAATCGGCAAAGTGTGGGCCCGGGTCCCTTCATATTGTATTCCTGCTTTTTTTAAGATGAAACGTCCCGTTTCAGTGCTTGACAGTCGTTCATACTGTGCGGTGAGGTGTGCTTCCACCATTTCCGCTAAGGTGTTATGAATTCCTAACTTTAGTAGTGTTTCATTTGGGGTATGACGAGGGAGGTTTAGCGCAATTTTATAGGACTGCCTAATTAGTGAATCCAGGTCGTCTCTTTCTCTAACTGTGAGGGTGACGTATGGTGTAGAGTAGATAACTCTGCTAAGAACGAAGGCTTCTACTAGTTTCCTGGTCTCAGCTTCTTTAACTCCTCCACGCCTATTCGCGATTCGTCTGAGGAGGAGGGAAATTTGGTTCACGGTGTTTTTCAGTTTCTTAATTAGTGTGTCGTTTTTTTGGTTTGACTGTATGAGCATTCCCAAGATTCTTAGTGTTTCCACTTCTTGGATGGCTGCACCTTCCGCGTAGATTTTTATCGCAGGCGCTTTATTCTTTCTTTGACGCTTTGGGTGTAGAACGAGTAACTCAGATTTCTGGGGGGAACACGCGAGTCCCGCGGCTTGCGCCTCCTCTACGACTACGTCTACCGCTTGTTGTAGCGTATCTTGTATCGTGCCAATACTCCCCTTGGTGGTCCAAAGGGTGATATCGTCCGCGTACAAAGAGTGTTCTAGGTCTGGGATTCTTGCGAGTTCGTGTGCCATTTTGATTAGGGTTATGTTGAATAAAAAGGGGGAGAGGACCGATCCTTGCGGAGTTCCTCTATCTCCTAAAGTGAAGGTGTCGGATTTGATAGTGCCAATTTGAATTTTAGCCGTCCTATCGGAGAGAAAGTCTTTGATGTAGTTAAACGTTCTTGCGCCTACATTCAGCAGTGAAAGAGATTCTAGGATTGCTTTGTGTTTAACGTTATCAAAGGCTTTGGTTAAATCTAGGGCTAGGATTGCCCTGGTACTCCTTTCTTGCTCATGAGATAGGACTTCGTTTGCTAGTCTTAGCATCGTATCCTGTGTTGATAAATGTGGTCTAAAGCCGACCATAGTGTTTGGATATAAATTCTCTTTTTGCATGTGGGACTGGAGTCTGTCTAGTATGACGTGCTCTATCAGTTTTCCTATGCAAGAAGTAAGCGAAATAGGTCTGAGGTTTTCGAGCGCGAGCTTTTTGCCAGGTTTTGGGATAAATTTAACGATGGCATGTTTCCAAGACGCTGGGAGTTTTCCCTCCCTCCAGCACTCGTTCGCAAAGTCCGCGAGGGCTGTGATAGAAGCGTCGTCTAGATTTCTGAGTGTCTTATTGTTAATGCCGTCCTCTCCTGGGGCGGATGTTGTACGTACCTTAAAGAGGGCTGCTCTTATTTCCGCCGATGTTATGTCAGCATCCAGGATGGAGTTAGGCTCTCCTTTATAATTGGGCAGGGACTTCGTCTCACGGGTTGTGCAGAAGTATTTCTGCTGTAGCGTGTCTATAATATCTTGATCCGTGCCTGGGTCTATGTTTAAAATTTTGGTGATTTCCTTTTGAGTGGTAGCTTTGTTGGATTCCGGATCAAGGAGATGCCGCAGAAGATTCCACGTCTGCCTCGTGCCTAGATTGCCATTCACATTTTCACAAATATGGCTCCACTGCTGTCTCGCTAGTTCTGCGGTGTGGTGTTGAATTTCTTTTGTGAGTGTGACGATCCTGTTTCTAAGCTTTTTGTTATATTTTTGCTTAAGCCATCTTTTTTCTAGGCTCTGCCTTGCCTCCCACATGTGCGTAAGTCGGCTGTCAACCGTATTTACGCCTAAGTCATGTACTATTTCCTTAGTGGCCTTTCCCACATCCGATAGGAGGGTCTGTGTCCAGTGTTCTAAGTCTATGATTGGTTCGTTGTTTTGGTCGCGGATAGTCCTAAGTTTGTCCCAGTCGGTGATTTTGTTTTTTCTGGGTTGGGGTTTGAGATTGGCAATGGTGATTTTAGACATTATGATATAATGGTCACTTCCCAGATTTTGTCTGGTGTTGCTCCAGCTTAAGTCTGGGAGATTTTTGCCTATCGTTAGGTCCGGGCATGTGTCCCTGGTCACGCTGTTTCCTATCCTAGTAGGTTGCATGGGGTCCGTGTATTGGGTGAGCCCTCTTTGCTGGATAAAATCCATTAGGGCCGTTCCTTTCCTGGACATGGTTGCGTGTCCCCATTGCACGTGTTGAGCGTTGAAGTCGCCCACAATTAGGGTTGGGTTTTGGCCTGCGATTTGGAGGGTTTTGAGTATAGCGGCTTTCGCTGGTCCAGCCGGTGCCCTGGGGTGGCTGTATGCGTTTAGTACGAACAGAGAAGAGGAGTTTCTTCTGCTAGGCAGAATTTCAATTAATATACAATCGAGCTCTACGTTTTCAATCTCGTGGTTAACCACGGTAAGATTTCTATGCACCAACGTAGTGGTTAAAGGCTTTTCTCTGATGTGACATGGCAGAACCGCCCGGTACCCTGGCAGTTTTAGTCGAGACATTCTGGGTTCTTGAATCGCTATAATGTCAGGTTTTTCGGATTGCGATTGAATGTGTAACTGCAGATCTGTTTTTTTGTTGCGCATAGACCTGCAGTTCCACTGCCAAATTGTTACGGTTTTAGGATTGGCCATTTTGCTGGGATAGATCGATTGGCGCCCCTTGAGCTAAAGGGGGAAGCCGGTGTAAAATTTCCTGTAAAACGGTGTCAATTACTCCGAATTTGTGATTTACATCCTGTATGTGTTGTTCGAGTCTTTGTGTTAAATTATCAACTCTTTGGGTTAGACTATCGAGTTTCTGGCTGTGCTCCTCCACTTTTTGTTCGAGTTTTGGGACTCTATCCTCCACTGAGGTATTTCTTACGTCAGCTGCTACTGCTCGTTTTTTGCGAGGTGTTTCTTCCTTGCTAACTACGCTTACTGGGGTTTCGACTGAGGCGGTCACAGTAGTTTCCATTTCTGTGACTTCCGGCAATGGGAGTGGTTTCGGAGGTGGGTCCTTAGATATGACGGGTGCTTTTAGTTTACTATTTTCCTCCTCCAAGTGTTTGATTCTATCCGTGAGAATTTGAATGTGATGGAGTGCCTGATCTAGTTTAGACTGTAATGTCTGCAGCTCCATCCCCTTCCCATGAGAGGCCACTCCTGCCCAGCTCACCTGTTTCGGCCCGGGGCTCTGAGTCCGGCTGCTAGTGCTGGCGCCTCCTCCATTGCTGCTGCTTCCGTTTCGTCCGCCGCTGCTGCTCCGTCCGCTACGGCTGCTGCTGCGTCCGCTGTCCAAGGACGGGAAGGAGCTCGAGCGGTCCTTCCTTTCGGTAGATGTTGGGTCGTCACATGTCCGTGATTTGGGTCTTGATTGGTGCTCCGACATTTTCTTTTGGTGTCGTTGAAATCGCTTCTTGCAGCTGTTATCGCCTGTGCGGTGCCCTCCTCCGCAGATAATGCAGACCGGGTCGCAGACTTCTTCTTTCAGGTGTTGGTTTCCGCAGTACGGGCACCGTTGTTGCGGTGGCTCCGGACATACGTCTCTTCTGTGACCGACTCTTCTGCAGTTTGTGCACGCCTCTACTTTAGGAATGAAGGGGTAAACTGGGTACAGGACTCCGAAGTAGACGATGCTATCTGGGAGTTCGTCCGCGTCGAAGTGAAGCAGGAGGGACTTTGATGTTCTTCCCATGGTGCGTGCTTGAACGATGTCCGGGTTTCTTTTTCGGAATTCGGTCATCATTTCTTGGTGCGTTTCGCCATCGTAAGCCCTATAGATAATGCCTTGCAGGGCCCTGTCCGGAGGGGCGATGTACGACGTCATAACAATGTCTTTGCCTTCTATTTTGATTTGCTTTACTGCGACGTAGCGTAGTGCGTTTGCCTGCACCGGCGTCGATATGGTGATCACATTTTTTGCAGAGTTGGTTCTAGATTGGTCGTTTTCGGCCGCGGACGCGGTGACGCCGCTCGCTGTTGCGATCGCTTGCCTGATAGATTTCTCGGTGTAGCGCGTGATGTCTACGCCTCCCGTTGGTCTGTAGATGATTTTATAGTCCTTTTCCGGGAGTCGGGGTAGCGGTTTCTTCGGATGTAGCGGAGGGAGAGGTTTCGCCTTCGGTTTCTCGGACTGCTCATTTTTCCTCTGAGGTGTTAATGACTCAGATTTGGGGTTCTTGGTACGGTAAGAAACAATTGTCTTCCAGTCTGGTGTTTCGAATTCGGCTGGAGAAGCGTTCGTCCCAACTACGGCGTATTCCATGACTGCCGCCGTGGCGTTCGCGCCGCACTAGGCCTGGCGTTCGGGTAAGCAAGGGCGCCGGAGCGACGCTGGATTTAGACAGTCGGAGCTCGGTCTCCCGAGCTCCGATTTGCGTAAAAAAGGTCTTGAAATGTGCCTTGTACACTCACGGTTCTTGTCCCGCTCTTGTAGGAAACCTGGCAGACCACGCGGCCCACCTGGTCCCCACCTTGCACAGTTCAGCCAATGTCGTTTCTGACCGTCTGTGTGTATGTATAAAGACCCCCAGTATCCGGACTTCCACACCTTCAGAGATTGGACCTGTTTCGAGAGACACTGTATAAAGAGCCCCAGTATCCGGACTTCCACATGTTCAGAGATTGGACCTGTCTCGAGGGACACTAATTTTGGCTGTGCATTTTGGTGATAGGCGTATTTGCACAGCCCCGCCGGGGTGGTGAGTGGTAAGACGCCCAACTACTGTACCGGAGTACCCGGGTTCGATCCCGACCTCGGCGGCTACGTTCACATAGGGGCGAAACAAAGATTCATCCGCGTGCTGTGCGATGTCAGCGCACGTTAAAGATCCCCAGGTGGTCGAAATTACTCCGTAACCCTGCACTGCGGCTACTCTTTCTCTCCTTCACCTTGCACTCCCACCTTCCTTCCTTCCCTTACGGCGCGGTTCAGGTGTCCACAGCAACAAGCGTGAATATACTGCGCCTTTCCCTTCCTCTGAACCATTATTATTATTATTATTATTATTATTATTATTATTATTATTATTATTATTATTATTATTATTAATATTATTATTATTATTATTATTATTATTATTATTATTATTATTATTATTATTATTATTATTATTATTATTATTATTATTATTATTATTTTCCCAAACAAATTCCCACTTTGCGGGGAGCATTGAATCGCCGCCTGCTGAAAGTTTACCGCAATGTCTCTGGGGGAGCCCTGTGTCGTCCACAAGATGATGTCACCGGCGTACAGCATATTCTGCACATCAGTGACAGCACCCAGCTAGGCTGACAGGTGCATCATGGCCAAATTGAATAATGGGAGAGAGCACCGCGCCCTCAAGTCACCTAGCTCCTAAGCTAAAGATGTCCATGTTCCGTATCATGGATTCGAATGTAAGACAGTCTGTCGGTAAAAACAGCCGAATGTATTGAAACGCGCTTTTGCCGCAGTTATTTTCAGGGGGGATCATGTGCGTTACGTAGGACAGTTTTCCACTCACCAGGGCGATAGTCTTGTGGGTTGGGTATGTCTGCATCCACTGGTTCCTCCATGGTTGTTGGGGACTGAGGAACGCGGCGCGCCGGACAGGGTCGCCTCGATGAGACGAGGCCTAGTGCGGCGGCGTGGCTGTCAGAGGCGTTTTCACTGGATGATTCTCGAAGATCGCGGGGCACATCCAAAAGATGGCAGTGGTTAGGGTCCGTGTACCTTCCTGGATCCGTTGATCGTTTTGACGTGTCACAGGAAAGATTGGCTGGGCACAAGAGCCAGAAATTGGCTGAGCTGTTGCGAACCGCACCCGCTCCACAGCTTATCGAGCTCAAACCTCAGATTCAAACGCGGCCTCAAAAAACCCATCAACGGCCTCAGTTCACGTCAACCCTAACGGAAGCAACGCCGGCGCGCCGTCGGACGCTGCGCCTGGAACCTCTCGAGCCCCGCACCAGGAGACGCCGCACTTACTACGCATGACGCGCGCGGTTGTGCACAAAAGTAAACAACTTGCCGCGCTGCCGGCAGGCACGATCCGAGTCGTATTTCGCCCGAGAGGCGGGCTCTCCCTGGAAAAGCTTCCAGCTCCAAGTCTCTTGCAGGCACTGCATGCAACTCCGAGCTGCTCAGTGATGGGCGAACTGCACATCAGAGTTCATCCCACAAACAATACCTTCACGGTAGCGACGGTGGCGGAGGCAACAGCTCTCGCCTTAGTGAACATGCAGGAAATCACTATAGATGGAAAGAAATTCCCGGTAGCCGCGTATATCGCGGCACCTCCAGCGGCAGTCAAGGGTGTTATTTCCCGTGCATACTGGAATGAAGCACCAGATGAAATACTGAAGGACTTGCAGTATCGCAACCCGGAGGCCAATATCATAGCGGCTCGACGCATGGGGAAAACGTCGTCAATTCTAATAACATTTGCTTCTGGTCCGGTACCCCACACCATCAAGTACATGTGTGTTGTACATCGATGCACCAAATACAAGGGCAGCCCTGAAGCTTGTACAAACTGCCGGAAACCTGGTCACAGGTACGATGTGTGCCCTCTCCCAAGAAGCGGACTCTGCCCCCGATGTGGAGAGAATCACGACAGGCAAGAAGCCACTTGCACGCCGAAATGCATTCTTTGTGGTGGGAACCACCTTACCGGTACAGGCTCATGCAAAGCCAGGACCCCCCAGCATCGACGACGGACAGCGCCGAAACCCAAAACAGCCGTGCCCACGGCAAAAGACTTTCCACCCCTAGTGCCTCGTCAGGATCGCCAGCCAGCCTGGACCAAAGCCAGCAGTACACCCCAAACATCACGGCGGGAGGAAGAGATAGCTCTCCTGCGGGAAGAGGTAAGGCATTTAAGGGCAGCCGTTAGCTCTATTCCTTCCACATCCAACCAACCCCCTCAATCGCCAACACCCCAATCGTTCACACCCCCTCCCCAAAAAAAACGCAGACCAGAAGACGTTGCAGACATTGACTCCAAATTCAAAGACTTTGCCCAAAACCTAGAAGCCAAGATTCTGGCTCAGACTCAAACGTACATTGAAACCGCCATGGCTAGGCTTACAGAAACAATTATCAGACAAGTAACCACAGCCATTATGCAACAGATTCCAAAAATGATAGCTGGAATGCCTTCGAACACCCCAGCTAACAACCCTACACCAACTTCCATCCTTCGCCCTCCTACCCTCCAGCATGGCCCTGTCGACAGGAGGCAGTAACCCCCGACTACGCATTTTGCAATGGAACTGCAGGGGGTTTCGCCGCAAACGAGACCCCCTGCAGCAACTACTATCTGCTTCTTCCACACACCCCGATATATTAGCGTTCCAGGATGCTGGAACAAATGTATCACTACCAGGTTACGCTCTGGTACCCTCTGACATCACTCCCAACCCTAGGGTTACCACGTATGTTCAACACTTAATTCCATACACTTGTCACGAAATACACTCCCCGGTGGCTCACACATATTTAGAATTAATCCCGTCTACTCAGAAATCCTATCCCCTATTCATCCTTAACTGTTACCTCCTTCCGAGGCAGCCGGTCGCCGAATTAATTGCTCTCATTAAAGCTGCATCCACAGTGGCAAAAAAGGACCCCCTCATTATTATAGGCGACTTTAACTGCGCACATGTAGACTGGGGCTACATGCGCACCAACAAGAGAGGAGCGGAATTACACAACACCCTTCAGATACAGGGCCTCTCTATATATAATGATCTCAGCACACCTACAAGAATCGACAATAGTGTCACCACCGATACTAGCCCAGACCTTACATTCGGTCGAAACCTCCCAACACTGGTATGGAGCAACTCGAATGAGACCCTGGGCAGTGACCATTATATAATAACTATAGAGCTTGACTTTGCCAAAAAAGCTAAAATCTACCGTGTCCGGCAAACTAGCTGGGATAATCTGCGTAAGCATAGAGAGGCCAGAACATTAAAGACCCCCTTTAACCTCCACACATGGATGACACAGCTCAAGGAGGATGTCCAGGCTTTCACGCAAACTTTAGACACCACCCCCGAGACTCCCATTGCAGATAGTAGGTTAATGCACCTTCTCGAAGCACAGAAGAGTATCCTTGCGCGCTGGAAAAAACATAAGCATAATCGAAAGCTTAAACTTAAACTGGCGCAAATTCAAAAGCAAGTAGAGGAGCACAGCGCCGCCCTCAGTAAACATAACTGGCACCAAATATGCGATGGGTTGCGAGGTAATCTCTCCTCCTCCAGGGCCTGGCATCTTCTTCGACACATGATAGACCCCACACAAACTAAAAAGGAAACTCGGCTTACCCTCAAAAGGCTTATCCATAAACATCGATGTAGTCAGCAATCGCTCTTAGCCCAACTGCAATCAACTTATACTACTGTGGGCCAAGCAATATCCTATCCAAACTACATAGGCCCTGATCAACCCTCCCTAGATGCCGCCATTATGGAGATCGAAGTTAGATCAGCCCTCCTTAAGCTACGCAACTCAACCCCTGGAGAGGACAAAATCACCAATGTCATGCTCAGAAACCTAGATGACCGTTCTCTTTCCCTGCTCACTGAATACTTTAACGAGTGCTGGGAAGCGGGGCAGCTACCGGATGAATGGAAGCACGGTAAAATAATATTCATTCCTAAACCAAACAAGCCCATAAATGCCCAAAATCTCCGCCCCATCTCCCTGACATCATGCCTGGGGAAACTCTTTGAGCATGTCATCCTCAACCGTCTTACGCAACACATGGAATCCCATGGACTGTATCCCCATAGCATGCTAGGTTTTCGAGCTCATTTATCGGCGCAGGACGCCCTACTACAGATTTCAAATGCTATCCTCAATGATATGCCACACCACACCAGAGCAATACTGGCAGTAGACCTCACCAAAGCATTTGATAAGGTCACGCACAGTGCTATCCTGCAAAGCATTCAAGAGCTGCAGCTAGGGCCTAAGGTCTATAACTATATCAGGGCCTTCCTGAACGGACGCACCGCCTCCCTGCATATAGATGATATACAGACCCCCTCTTTCACACTTGGTAACATTGGCACCCCGCAAGGCGCAGTGTTGTCGCCATTCCTTTTTAATATTACCATGATCCCGCTGGCAAAGGCTTTAAGCAGTATCCCACACTTGGGACACACCATTTACGCGGATGATATCACGGTTTGGACCACATACGGCTCGGATGGAGACATAGAATCTACACTTCAAGAAGCGGCCACAGCTATATCTACCCACACGGAAAAAATTGGCCTTGAATGCTCCCCGACAAAGTCAGCACTCTTTCTACTCCGGCCGCGGCGTGTTCCTACCGCCCCCATAACAATTTATTTGCACGATACTCCCATACCACAAACCCCCAACCTCCGCATTCTTGGTATGAACTTACAGGACACGGGGAAAAACGACCTTACCCTGAAGGCACTAAAACAGTCTACTTACTCCGTCATCCATCTTTTGAGAAGGGTTTCACACTCACGAGCCGGCCTAGATGAAGCTGACAATTTAAAGGTACTACATGCCTTTGTGCTCAGTCGTATTCTTTACACCTCTCCTTACCTGAACCTCTCCTGTGCAGACAAAGATAAAATCAACGCCTTAATCCGCATGGCTACCAAAGCAGCGCTCAACCTACCGAAGACCACTAGCACGGACAGGCTCTTAAAACTAGGAATGCACAACAATATACAAGAACTTATAGAGGCACATCGGTACACACAGTACCTTCGGTTGGCTGGCACGCAAACAGGACGACATATACTGGACACTCTCGGCATTCGCATACCCGCACATGCTGAAGAGTTAAACCCTCTCCCTCAGGCCGTGCATTCAGCGCTTATCCTCAAACCTCTTCCTAAGAACGTCCACCCAGAACACCATCAATCCCGCCGCGTCGCGCGAGCCAAAGCTCTCCATAAACACTATGGGACTGCAGAGGATGTCCGCTGGGTGGACGCCGCATGTGGTTCAGACCGTTCGGTAGCCGTGGCCTACAATCCAGCAGCCCCCCCACTCACTCACTTCATAGACCCTCCCTGTAACTCGGAAGAAGCAGAGGAAGTGGCTATAGCCTTAGCAATCGCCCAAACAGATGCGGCTTACATACTTAGCGACTCCAAAACAGCCATACTTAACTTTGCCCGCGGACGCGTCCATCCTCCCGCGTGGCAAATATTGAGAATGTGCACCCTGAATTCTGACAGGCGTATTGAGCTTATATGGGTGCCGGCTCACTCTGGCAATCCCGGAAATGAGGCCGCCGATAACATAGCCCGAGGACTTATTAGCCGGGCAAATGGCGACCCATGCCGGGACTTCTCGAGGGAGCGGGCACATACATTTTCTGAGCTCACACAGCAAGCACGCCTTGCCCGTCGACTCTACTCCCCTCCCCACTCCCAGCTGTCGCACTCCCAACAAATCCTCTGGAGGCGTCTTCAAACCCGAACGCTTCTCACCCCTCAACTCCTATCCTACTACCGACCCGTTTCCCCTGAGTGCACTCTCTGTGGAGAGTTGCACGCCACCTTGGACCACATTCTTTTCGGCTGCCCTGCCGATCCTCCCCCGCAGGGACAGCCTGCCATCGGATCATGGGAGGAATGGGAGGCCCTCCTTACGTCGCAGGACCTGGACATACAACGTCGCTGTGTGGACCGGGGTGCCAGTGCCATGGCCCTACGTGACCTGGACACATGCACGTAATGTGAGGGCCGTGCGGTGGCCCTGGGCCCTTGAAGGGTCTGAACTCGCTCGTTTAATAAAGTTTTTTCCTCCTCCTCCTCCTCCATGTGCGTTACCAGGGCACGAGAAGCAATGCCTTCTTTACAGGCGCTCGCGCTTCTCTCTTTCCTTCTATTCCCCTCTCTCCCAAAGCACAATAAAGTAGTCTCTGCCCAGCAACCGAATCGAGAGGTTCCTCGCTCACGGGGCTCAGACGCCCCGAATATAACATTGGCGACATGAGTGAGGCTGGTGTTCTGCCCGTTGTTGCCGAAACAGTCGTGTGCTGCTTGAGCAGAAACCGAGCCAGCCTGCACGCGAATGTTCCAGACTCATTCTTGGCCGATGCTTGCTTTGTTTCGCACACAAACTCCCTGCTTGTCTATTAGTGGCCGGACGATAGGGAGCGCTTGTAATGTGCGCTACACCATTCTTCTTTGGGAAATCTCCTATTTCCGTGGAAACGAAGGACGGGCCGTTATCCGCTACCAGTCTTCCGGGAATGCCGAAGGTCGCGAACTGGTTGCGCAGTTCCTCGATCATAGTCGGTGACTTTATGTTGCGCATGTAGCGCACTTCGAGCCACTTGCTGTACGCGTCTACAACAATTAGTGGCATCCTTCCCTCTACGGGGCCAGCGAAGTCAGCGTGGACTGTGTGCCATGGAGCAGTCGCGCGCTTCCAGTCAGGAAGTGGAGCCTTAGGCGGCGTCCTAAGGCTCCACTGGCAGCAAGTTGCACAGTTCTTCATTAGTCGCTCTCTGTCGTTGTCGACACCGGGCCGCCACAAGTACCCTCGAGTGCACGATTTCATGGCTACTACGCCCCTGTGCCCCGCATGTGACAAGTCCAGTACGTCTTTTCTCGCTTAAGCCGGAACAACCAATCTGGTACTACGAATAAGGCAACCTTGCTGTAGCGAGAGCTCAGATCCCAGCCTTGCGAACGCAGAAAATCCCTTCTCGAGCAATCTGTCAAGATCTCCACTTGACACGGCTCTCGTTACGCGGGACAACAATGGATCCTCCCTGCTCAGTTCTGCGAGTTGATTTGGAGACAGTTTTTCTCGGCGTGGAAGCCAGCATGAGCACACCTGCAGGAGGGTGTGGCTCATCTTCTTGATAGGGCAGCGGCAGCCTGCTAAGTGCGTCAGCATTTTGGTGCAGGCGTCCAGGCCTGTACACCAAATCATAATCGTACGTGGCCAACTTCAGACACCATCGGGTCATCCTAGGCGAGAGTATCTCTGGTAATTGTTTCTTTTATCCCACGATGCCGAGGAGTGGTTGGTGATCCCTTAATACGGTCACCGTGCTGGCCAGCGATGTACTGGTGAAAATGGCTCACGCTGAAAACTACTGCGAGACTTTCCTTGTCTAGTTGAGAGTAGTTTTTTTTTTCTGCGGCTCCCAAAGTTCGCGACGCGAACGCAATTGGGACCTCTCTGCCGAACGCATCTTCTGGGCTAGAATCGCGCCGACGCCATATGGCGACGCATCCACAGACAAAAGTAGAGGCTTTGTATCGTTGTAATGCGCAAAAAATGTGGAAGAGCGAATCAAACGCTTGAGTTTCTCAAAAGCAATCTGGTGCCTTTTCTTCCACGTCCAGGGTGTGTTTTTCTCCAGAAGCTTGTACAGCTCTGCGGCAATCGTAGCTCTGTTTTCTAGAAAACGGTCATAAAATGCCAAAAGTCATAGGAAAGCCCGCAGAGATGTTTTGTCAGTCGGCCTTGGAGCCTGAAGGATAGCCTGGATCTTTTCCTCGGTTGTATGAACGCCTTGCGCGTCAATTTCATGTTTGAGAAATTCGACTGACCGTGCCGAAGCGGCATTTTTCTAGCTTGAGGCGTAGGCCTTTTTCCCCTCGACAGGACTTTGCCTAGACGTTGCTCATGCTCTCTAGCATCCTTCCCACTAACAATGATGTCGTCAAGGTAAACACTCGCCTCAGCCTAGAGAGCGCCATTCTTTCCATCGTCTTGCGGACAAAGAAATGGGCAGGAGATTTGAAAAGGCTAGATGCTTACCAGGTTTAGGTATGAGCGAAATAAGTGAGGAAGTCCAGGATGATGGCAGAGAGCCTTCTTCCCAGGCGGTACAATAGAGGTTGAGAAGGTGCTTGTTTGAGTTATCGGGAAGATTGCGAAAAGTGGAGTAAGTGATTCCATCTTCACCGGAAGCCGACCGAGTGGCGTTAGCAAGAAGTGCAGCTTAAAAGAGGCATCGCAGTGTAAAAGAGGCATCGAGGTCATTGATTGTATAGCCTGTGTATTCAGGGTAAAAGGGGGACAGAGGGGGTGGGAGATAAAGATCTGCAAGGGCTTTTCACATCTTTGTGGCTAGGGTTTTAACAAGAGTCGGGACAAAGGTAGGGGTGGCACCAAGGAGGGTTTGAAAAAAAGTCCAGGTTAATTTTTTATGAAGCGCGTGTCAAGACTGTTGCATAGGGTATTCCAACTAGAATCCTCAAGCGTAGCAAATATGTCACGACATCGTCTCGCACTTTTGAAAGGGTTGTCTGTAATTGGATGTTGCGGGGTTGCAGTCTAACTGTTCAGAGAAGCTTTTTGCGACGCTTTCATAGCCTGATGAGATGGGGGTCGGGGTCAGAAGTGGGATATGCAGCGGTCTCCGTGCGAGTAGAGGATGAAGACGCTTGGAGAAGGGCATTAGTCCACTCCTCATAGGACGTGAAAGAGGCAGAGGAGAGGAGACAGCAAAAGGCCTGCCAGTCAGTATGTCGAATGCGCTGCTTGCGGGTGGGCATCCGAAGTGGGACGGAACTGAAATTAATAAAGTGGTCACTAAGAAGGGCTAAGTGGCTGACCACTGATGTGATATAGGACCAGAAAAATAAGTGCGGTCAGGGGTTGTGGGGCGCTGGGAGTATGTGCCCGCCCTAATGGGTACTCTGGGGGTGTTGAGGAGAGTGAAGTGAGTTTGCTGGGCCATGGAGTGGATTAGGCGGCCCGCACGAAAGGTCTGCGGATAACCCCCTAGTGTGTGCGGGGCATTAAAATTGGCCCAGAGAAGTATAGCCGCATAAGATGGCGATGGGTTAAGAAATTTACCTTGGGCTGTGAAATGTGTGGCGTGAATGGAAGGGTTGTAGAAGGACAGCAGTGCCAGGCTTAGGTGAGCCTGAGGAAGATAGTAGAGGGTGACAACTAGGAAGGATTGGAGCGATGAAGGAATTTCAAGGTCTGCTACCGAGAGGTCACGGCGAACATAGATAGAAGATAGGGGGTTAGTATCTATAGAGTGAAATGCCCGGTAGCCAGGAATGTTAGCGAAGCAGCGAGTTTCCCGGAGGAGAAGGAAGTGGGGCAGAGAGGGGAGATTAAGATACTGGTTTGATGGAGTGTGGTTAGTATTGAGATTGCGATACTTCCACTGAATTATATTGAGGTTCTCCATATTGACATCTAACTAGTTGGATTGCGCTGTGGCTTGCCATCGCGTTTCGTTGTGGGAGGGGGAAGAGAATCCGTGATGGCTTGCAGTGAAGTCTGAAAGGTGGAGATCAAATTAAGGATGCGTTCGAACGGAATGTTGACGTGAGTATTGAGGCTATTGAATTTGGCATCAATTTGGGTAATAGTCCTATCAGGCTGTTGGATGTGGCGCTCAAGGTCAGACTGGTATTTGAGACAGTCAGGGATGACATTCTCTATGTTTGAGAATTAGGAATCGATTGTAGTGAGTAGCTGTTCCATGAGAGCCTCAAGAGCATCTCGGCAGCGATCGATGCTTCGAAGATCTTGGGGGGGGGGGGGGGGGGGGGCGAATGGCCACTTTCAAACTAGCCACACGGAGCTCGAGGGTATGAAAGCGCTTCAATAAAAGGACGGAGGATGGGTCGAGTGGGAAACGAGTGATTGTGAAGATGACTGGAGAGAGTAACGAGGCTTGGGAATTGGACGCGTCGGAGATTGACGAGATGAAGAGCACACAAGCTGACGCTGGGAAGGTGCCTGTGTTACTGCTGCGTAGGAACCGGGAGGGCAATAGAACGCATGTTCTGCAAGAGGAGGATAGCCATAGTTTATAGCCGGCGCCTCAGCCGGCTGCGGAGGAGCCGACTGAGTGGCCTGGCGAAGTTTGGCACGCTGTTGGTAGGCATCCTTGGCAGACTCCTTATTTTTATGCTTATAGTGGTTGCAAGCAGAGGCGAAAGTAGCATGCTCATTTGTCTGGCAGTGCCGGCACTAGGACTTCGTGCACTCGTGGACAGAGGGCTGCGGGGGGATGAGTGAAGTGCACTTGGGGCAGTTAACAGCGGCACAGAGCACTGATTGTCACCGTGGCCAATCTCGAGACAGCGCGTACATGCAGGACGCGGGGTTTGTGAGGGCGGCATCGAAATGCTGCTCGACGAAAGTAAACAATGCGGGAGATGACAGCACTAGCAAGTGCAATTAGTACTGTTTCGGTGGACCCCATCATGCGCGCGGTTATGATATCGGCTGTGTAAGTCTCTAGGTCCCTCGTCAGATCGGCGGTCAAAAGACCGCGTTCAACACCATGAATGACACCGAGACAGGAAAAAGAAGCTTTGACAAGGTAGGGACGGATTTTCACGAGCTTACCTTGAGGGGTTGATGTGGGTGATATGCAATACAAGGCTGGCGATGAGGTCAGAGTGCGTTTACAGAAAGACCAGGTTCAGCATTGGCTTGGTCTCGAAGGTGAGGATGTTACTGGAGCATTCAGAGAGGTTGGCAGCATTGATTATAGTTTTAAGCAGTTCGTAGGGTTGGGTGCGGGGGGAAAGGGTGCCAGGCTGGAGCTGGAGCCCGACCGATATTACGTCCAGGCGAGATATGATAGGTTTCGCAGCCTTGTGAGGGGCACCGACCATTTCCCAGCCGTCTTCCGGGAATAGAGTGAAGTCCATGGTCGGGTGGAGTGCAGCAGCCCTGATATCCAGCGGGTCAGAAGAGGCGCCTGCCGTCACTTCATAGAGAGGAGGCGAGTCTAAAGCAGACGACGCAGCGGGCGGGCCGTGAGGCGGTGACGGCAGAGAAACTTGAGACGCGGGCTCGGGGGTGCGCGTCTGCGATGTATAGACGGGGGTTGATCGGCGGTGATGCGGCGGATGCAGCAGCCGCCTGCGGCTGATGCAGTATGCGGTCAGGCATGCCGGCAGTATGCGCTCCTGTAGGCTTAGAGTGGCGTGGCGCCGCTTCAGTCCTCTTAGAAGTCCTGGCTATATGATCGAAGGCCTGACCTTGGTAAAAATGGTATCACCAGGTTCATTGGAACGTTAGGCATCGCTTATTGCGAGTCTCGTAGCAGACGGAGTCTGTCGTTAAGTGGTAAGGGCTGAAAGAACGGAGCCCGTGAATAAGCCATGGCGTGTGGATAGCGCCACCAAGCGGAGTGGTCATCAGCCAAATAGTCGAATGCAAGTGGACCGCGTCTCTACCAGACGCTGCTCCGGCCCTTTGAAGTACGTGTATGATACGCGTAGCTATCGGATCCGGGCTGCAGCGTAGAGACCTGCTGTAGAGTGGCCGTTGACTCGACTCGTCGATTCGGGACGCACCAAGAAACGCCGACTCTACCGACGCCCAGATAGACCACTCCGCCGGATGCACCACCATTTCGAAGGACACGAACACATGAGTGCACTTTTTAAGGCGAAAGCCTTTAATGGCTTATGTTGTCGTGGACAAAATGTGCCCCGCTTTTGCGGCGGCTCTGATTGGCCGAGGTTGGATGACGTCATAAGGTCTCGACCATTTACAGAGCACCTCCACAGTATGCGTGAATGCGTGCCTTATATGGCCATATGCCAATGATCAATTGCTAAATAATGTCAAAAAAATTAAATAATTATTTACGAATATTGAATAATTAGGTAAATAAACAAAACCAAATATTGCCTAATCAAATAAATAAGTAATCAATTACCTACTCAATGAAATATTAACTAGCATCATTCATCTCATGCAACTCAAAAAGTTCCACACAACATAGAGTAATATATTTGTGTTCATCATATGATTTATACGCTGCTTTTGCGCGCCACATCATATTACTGTTCGTCAACATCGAATGTAGATTCAAAAAAGCTGTTAACATAATTTTACCTCTATAGATCTGTATTGAATAAATTATAGTTAGTGTTCTTTTTTCATAGTTGTAGAATTCTCTTCCCCTCTCTACTGTACCCTGTACCCTGAGGATAAGAGAGAGAAAGGAAAAAAAGCTAAGAGAAGTAACGGTATAGAGGAAGCGAGTGGGGGGGGGGGGGGGGGGTCAGTAGGCGCTAGCAGACCCAAGTTAGAGGACCTCTAATTTAAGGAAGGAATAAAGTAAGTAGCAAACTAAGGATCAAATGAGTGCGCGTCAAGAGGGCGAAAAGATGAACGGGCAAACTGTTGGGCGAATCAGAGATGCAAAGTCAAAGAACAAATAAAACGAATGACAGTTAAGGCTTTGTTATCAAAGCGCGGCCGCTTATTCGTGCAACCGGTTTAAATTCCGCGTGAAAGATTCTTCACCTTCTGCGCTTTTATTTAAGCATTCATGAAGCGCCAGATTCACATAACTGCGCCTAATAATGTACCTAGACAAAAACAGCGCGACAAAAATATTTTTTTTTTATCATAATCGGCCACAATGTAGGAGAAAATGGCACTCAAAAAGCGTGTATTCACAATAGAAAAGCATTTCCTCCCACTACGTCACAGCCCGCGCTCGCGAACAGCCATCTGGTACGGCTCAGGCGAATAGGGGACTTTATCTGGAACCGGCGCGGTCCGCTTTGTCCCCGTCTATATATCTTGCACCGTAGCCTTGATGCAGTCGTAAGCCTTTCGTCTAGGGTAATTTCGTTTAGATGTTCTAGTATAGCATAATGGGAGACATTGTCAAATGCTTTCTTTAGGTCGATAGCCAGGATGACCTGTGTATTTACCATGTTAGATCTCCTAATGATGTCATGTGACACTAGAAGCACGGCATCTAGCGTAGAAAGTTTCTTTCTGAAAGCCACCGTGGTGTGTGGTAGAAGCGAGTATTCTTCGGCATAGTCTTGCAGTCTGGTAAGCACAACATGCTCCATTAGCTTACCTAAGCATGAGGTAAGCGAGATTGGCCTTAGGTTTTCGAGGTTTATCTTTTGAATAAAAATTATTTTGGCGTGCTTCCAGGATTGGGGTATACTACCACTCCCCCAGAACTCACTCAGGTGATCTGTGACCGTTGCGACCGACTTTAGATCTAGGTTCCGCAGCATCTTATTATTGATTTTATCTGGTCCAGGCGCAGATTTCATCTCGAGTTGAGACCGTGCGGCCCATAACTCTGCGTCGGTGAAAGGCTCGTCAAGAGTTAGGTTTTCGCGTCCCGTGTAGAGCGGGTACAAATCTCCATCTTGGCGAGGGTTTAGATATTTATCATTTAGCGCGATATCGATTGTTCCCCGCTTCCGGGATATGCATGGATGATCTGGTCTATAGCGTTTCTGTTGACTGTCTTGGACTGGGATGGGTCAAGGAGGCGGCGGGTTTCAATTTAAAAGGTTAATGTAAAAATATTTTTAAAACGCCATATTTTTTGCATACTGAGTGACCTGAGAAAATGCAAAAAAAGCAAAAAAATTCTTTTATCCCAGCATTCATGAGTCAACATGAGAGAACAACAAAAGTAAAATATTTTCAAATAATATCTCTCATTATATCTTGTCTCTCGAATCATTTAAATTTTCAAGATCATCTTTTGATTCTTCGCAGAAACTTCAATAGCCCTTATATGACCCAAACTTCCTCGTTCGCACAATAGCGACCATAACGAATTATTTTTCTTCCAAAACAATTGTAGATAGTCGCTTTTGGAGCCTGTGATGTTTCGCATGGAATGACCTAAATGAAGGTTTGCTTGGGGTTTTATTCTGTATACCTTGGCGTTTACTTCGATACTCTGACTCTACTTTTTGCTATGACATATATATTTTTTATGAGGCACATCTATTCTCAGCTTTTGGACGCCGCCCACGAGCTAGTTCTCGGGCTGATTCTATCTCGCCTTCGGTGATATTGGTAATGGCTGTTTTGCAGTGATGGATACGCTTTCATGCTTGGTCTTTATGACTACGCAGGGGATGCTTTTGTTTGTATAAAATGAGGCCTTCTGTCAATAAAATTTCATATGATTTTTCAACGCCGCCTGTCGTGTGGTCCGTGTGTCTTCTCTTTTGTCCTCGTTATTTCGCGCTGCCACCTTCTACGAAGAATCAGCGACTAGCCCGCAGCAAGTTATTAATGCATTACTCCACGTTTTTGTTGCAATGGCTACAGGCAGAAATCTTGTAAAGCGTGCTTTGCTTTGAAAAACAAAAAAAAAGCATCATGTTTCGAATTTGGTTATAATATGGAGGTAAACCTTAAGTTTCGCGTGGCATGATAATTGTCGGTGCGTTTCTAAACCCCCGAGGTTGACCGAAGAGTCCCATGATTTCAGACACTTATACTGCTTTCAGCTTTCAACCTCTTGATATCTTTATTATACCAATATCTCACGAACCGTTTGAAAGTAATCGGCTGGCGTTCTGCTCCAGCGTTGCAAGATACAAACTTAACTTGATGAGTGGGGGTTTAATTCCAATGTCGCTATTCGATGCTTCAGCAATCTTAAGCCGGATTACGTACCGATCCCATAAATAATATCAAATTATGATCATTACTCTTGATGATGAATATGAAAGGGTGATCCACGACGAACGTGATATGTTCCTTCTCAGGGAGGATACCTTCGCGCACGACTACTGCAGTGGCAGCAGCGGCCTCTGTGCCATTTTCATTGACTTCAACTACCGCTTGGTGAATAATTGAGTCCACTACCGAACTCGCATTCTCGAATATTCCCGACAGGTCCGTGTGTTGTGGATTGAACAGATCATGAACACCCAGAGCCTTAAGAGTTTCAACAAAGTCCATTTTGCTCCCGACCTTGAACATGGGGAGGGACAGGTCCACGTACTTAGGTGTGTCGAGACTTTCCAGGAGCGAGCGTAGGTTTGTTTCTGTCAGCTGTTGTTGCAAGAAGGACAAGCCGTCAATTTCATCTGGCAGAAGGATAACCATGGAGTACTGTCCTCCCTTGTATGGCATTTCCAGTGCCCAGCACTTCAGTTCGAGGAAACGGACAGCATTCAAATTCGTCTTATCGTGCATCATGTTAACCTTCACAGAATTCCCAGAGTTGAGATGGAAGTCCTCCCAATTCGTTCGGTTCGGACGGAACATCCTTTCCCAGTTAGCCTTGAAATAAATGGCATTCAGCAAAATGAACATAGTTCTGCCATCGACCATACCAGGCTCTATAAAATCATTAATTTTATGCTCTGTTTTCTTCGATACCCACTCGTTGGCATTTTGTCGGATATCCTCGGCGTAGTCCTTGAAGTTGACTGATTGAACGGGACATTTGAATAATTTATCCAGAAGTGCTACGTAGTCGTTCCGAACAGGATAAGGACACGAACTGTACATTCTGTTCGCTATATTGAAGATGACGTGACTCGTTGAGAGGCCGCTGCTAACATTGGATAAGCGTTGTATATGGACTTCTTTGTTCTCGATATGCATAGCTTTGCAGAGTTCAGTAGCGGTGTTGCCACGCGCTCCCGCGAGGACCATTGTGAGCGCGGTAACGAGGCTGAAGGGTGAATAGACGATGTTTTCGCCAGCAGAGTTCCTTACAATATCTGCATACACTTCCAGCGAAATATTGAACAGGTGGTATCCGAACATTGGTTCATCCATGATTGGACTGGGTCTGAAATGAAAAAATATTAATCGTGTATTAAAAGTGCCAACGTTCGGAGTGAGGTTGGTATAGCATAAGAGACAAATAGAAGCAATATCTGTCATAGTAAGGACTCCCTTTCATGTCATTTAAGTTGCACTGCCTCATTACGAGGCCCACATCTGTCAAACTCTCATTTGAATAACGGGCATGGAAATGTCAAAGAATCGAACTGTATTCTGGTTGTTGCCAAGTGAAGGCTCCTATAAAGTGTGCGTCACTTGCGTCAATCAGGAGCGCTAGATATATTGCCAACTTGTCCTCTGCCTCACCAGTTAGTGCAACAGTGTAGAGAGTTCAATAAAATTTTTACGTCAGCAAACTCCGGTAGTTCAGCCTTTCCTGCATTTGATGTCGCTTGCCAGGTAGTAAGCAATGCACCTACTGCTGAGATATCTAGATTGCAGCTTGTAAATTTTTTTTTCCTTTGCTCTTGTTCAACCCGGTTTTCGCCAGTGACGCAATGGCTAAATAGGACACGAACCATGGTACAGATGCGGACATCGTTATTGCTTACAGCCGGCGAGCGACGTGGTCTAGTAACAACGGAAATTGAAAGGTACAACCCTCACTTCCTGTGCACCTGTCATGAATCCCGTTCTCTAGTGTGACAACGAATTTGTCACTGGCATCCGGCACGACAACCTGCACTTCAGCGAGCCCAGCGTCAGAGAGCGCGTGACGCTTTTGAGCTCGGAGGAGGCTGTGCTATAGTGCCGCGCAACAATGTCTGTGCGCTGAAGAGCGCCCATGTGTCGTTCAATGAGAATTCTCTGAGTTAGGAAGATAAACTATAGGTACTACACAATGCGTCGCTGAGCCACCGCCACCACTGATGAATAAAGACTGCTGGTTAAGGACATTTTTAGAGTAGCAAGGCATAAACTGTGCGCACATGACTCCTGTTTTGTGTATTTTTTCCCGTATCTTTCTCAATTGGGATTATCAACCAAGCGCTGGTTCATCCAGCGTTTTCTTGAATATTTACAAATCCAGGAGACCTGATCGGAAAGGAATTAGCTAAGGTGAGCAGCGAGCTAGATATTGATGCGACAGGTGTATCCGAGTGTAGAGAGAATTGCGCGTGTTCTGGATGATAACAGAACAGCGAAAATTGAAAGATGGGGATATTCTTAGACGTCTCTACGAACTGAATTTTTTTTTTTTATGTGGTGGTGTCGGTGAAAACATCTAATAATCAGCAAAAGGATACAGCTTCTCGCAGAGTCTCCGCGTAGCTAGGATCGCAATTTCAATGTTTGATGGAAGATATGAAACTCCAAACTGTAATTATGCAACGCAAATAAAACAAAATTCCTCTTTTACGTGGATTATTTATGTTCTAAAAGCATTCTTGAAAGAAAACAAAGTTCCTGTGCGGGTGTTCACTCGTGTTTACGTGTGTGTCTGTATGTGCATGTGCGTGCGTGTGTGTCTGTGCGCGTGTTTGTGTGTGTGTGTGTGTGTGTTTGTGTGTGTGTGTGTTTACGTGTGTGTGTGCGTGTGCGTGCGTGTGTGTCTGTGCGCGTGTTTGTGTGTGTGTGTGAGTTTGTGTGTGTGTGTGCGTGTGCGTGTGTGTGTGTGTGTGTGTGTGTGTGTGTGTGTGTGTGTGTGTGTGTGTGTGTGTGTGTGTGTGTGTGTGTGTGTGTGTGTGTGTGTGTGTGTGTGTGTGTGTGTGTGTGTGTGTGTGTGTGTGTGTGTGTGTGTGTGTGTGTGTGTGTGTGTGTGTGTGTGTGTGTGTGTGTGTGTGTGTGTGTGTGTGTGTGTGTGTGTGTTTTACGCGCAAGCGCATCAGGCTCTGTCGGCCGTATGCCGTAGATTCGGGTTCTTTCAGAATTTGCCGGAAGGTGGGAGTTTTCGGAACGTTTTGGAAAAACTATTGCCGCTCATGTAATTGCGAGCATATGTGACCATGAAATCGTTAGTTCGTATAGTGTGTACTGCGGCAGTGGGGTACAGTCTTCTACCATGACGTATAACTCACAAAGCGGTCACTTTGCTCAGTGCGCTTCATACCTCTTATTTCATCAGCCTCACGTGCTCATCTTAAGCAGCTGTGACGGCAACGGCATTGAAATAGAGAACTATGCACAAGCGCATCCGACAACGAAAAGAAGCTGAGCTGACAACAATGGAAGAGAAGCAGCAAATTCGATTCTTTCTCAAGCATGTATGCAACGGTCTACAAAGAAAAGAAACGCCATGTGCTGAGGCTGCAGATACAGGCCTGATTTTAAATTTCTGAACGCATTTCGAGCTGCTGCAGGAAGGCAGTCTGGTCAAGGCGGAGCATAGCAGCTGGTCTAGCTGGAACGTCAGCATATGTGTAATGGTCGCGAAGTGTGTGTGATCAGCGTCTAGAGGAAAAGCGTCAGCACCTTGTTATTCAGTAATTTGGGGCAGATTGACAGCAAAGTATGGTGAAGGTTCTCGATGGCTGGAAATAACAGAGAGCTGCAGAGCGACTTCTCGTTATCTGCGACAGGAGCGAAGACTGGTTGCCTGCATCAGTCAGTCTAACAAGTGACTCGACGTTTATTTTGCTTTCGCGAGTCAGAAACCTCTGCTTGTATAGTTCGTCGAACCTAATATAGAGTAGCTAACGCTGACAAATTGGTGATTAAACTTCGAGCTACTTCTACGATGGGTAGCAGGTCTTGCACTCAAAACATGTCAAATGCGTCCTTATCGATGCTCTTTGGAATGCGCTTGAGTCTATCGGGCTCGCATAGTTGTATGTTTACTTTCTTGTGCATATCGGTGACATCCTCGATGTGATTTCTAAAGTTCTTGCCGCCCTACTTAGACTGCACACGCAAGCGCTGTTGGAAGCGTAGTTTTCTGATAGCCGTACAGCAGCTGAGATTTCAGGTAAGTTGCTTTTGAACGCGAACCATGGTGTAATGTTCGCCATACGGTCCCGATAACACTGGTTTTGCCACGCCGGTGAAACTGAAACTCACGTTGTTCAGATTGGTCGCCACTTCCCGTTTTTTGTAAGCACTGAACGGCTCGCCACATCTGAGCTTATCCTCACCACCATTGTCATCGGGGCAAATTAAAATGGCATGGGTCTTGCTGCCGGAAAGAGCCGGCCCAAATGGCGGCTTATCCCGCTTGTATGCTTTATTTGGTGATGGCGATGTCTTCACGCATCACGGGAAGTAGTGGCGTTGGAGACATATTAGACGGTAAAAGGCACAGGAGTTGTGTTTGAACCAGCCTGTAAGTGACCGGTCTGTACAAGCACTAGGTGGAGGTGCCTTGCTTTGGGACTAAGGTGGCGGTGGCTGCCGTCTGGACGCGCGCGACTACGGCCTCTTAGGCCTGTAAGTCGTGGCAGCCGAGCGTGATCACCTCCCAGTCCTCCCGGGTTGGGTTGGGTGTTGATTTGGTTCGGTGATTTCGTTTAACGTCCCAAAGGGACTCAGGCTATGAAAGGCGAAATAGTGTATGGCTGCGCAAATATCGGGGGTTAAGGAAATAGCCTGATTGGAGTGGCAAACCTACACCATGTGACAACTGTCCGAAGACACAGTTTTACCCGTTCTTAGGCGACAGCTACAATTGGTAACGTGCGTGTACGGACTTCAGTGTCAAATGACAGGACCCAACACTCCACCAGATGTAATCTGGGAAAATATTTCGCTAAGCATAGTGACGGCAGCAGAGCCGACAGCGATCTTAGATCAACGAGCCCATCCAAGAGCGTGCGATAGGCCATGGTAAGGTGGCTTTCATGTATGCTTGTGCCGGAATGAGTGGGGAATTGTGCTTTATAAGCACATAGCTGCCGTTCATTCACAGCAAAACTTCTCGCATGCGGGGCTCAAGGTCACGTCGTTCCACATTTGTGATTCTGAAATACTGCGCCTAACCGCGTCATTCGCTCGGTCGACAGGTGTGCCTAAAGGCCCCACTCCATGGACACATTCAAGTCGCACTTGGGCGCCTGATCGTCAAGCACCATCTCCCGCTGGTTGTCTAAAGGAGACATGCACCTCTATGAGCATCATTCTGCTTCGCTCGCCCTCTCACCTAGACCGGAAAACTAGGGGATAGTAGAAAAGACTTTTAACAGTGAACAGAAAAGCAGGGGAAAAGGCGCAAGGTCCTATTATTTCATTTGGGACCTCTGCTTGAGACGCGCGTGAGGGAGCCAATACCTGTCATGTACAGATATGTGCGCCGCTCCCCTGCCTGGGCTCACGCCGCGTCTGGCGCACGACTATTCCTGCTCCAGCGTAGGATTCATACATCATCCCCGTGGAGCGAGCGGACGCATCTCACATGAGCTCCGTGATTTCACAGCAAAATTTCGTATTTCTTGCCACTTGCGTTCACCAACTTTGCCCTGGACGTTCGTCTATCGCTCCGGACCCGGTGTGCTGATTTCCAGACCAAGGCAAGCAGTTTAATGATTTTCGACCAAATATTTTTGGCCGCAACAGCTGCGACAGCTAAGCCTATCGCTGCCTCACGACATCGGCGCGTTCGCGCGCAGCGGCGGTGGCGACGTCGCGTCCCGCCAAGCCCAACACCGCCTTGACTATGCCTTACACTGTGGAAGGCACCGACATTACCGCCGCGGAGTTATCCGATGGCTCATGGACGGCATTCGAGATGCAACGCCGGTACCGAAGACCATCTCCGCCCAAGAAACAACCTGCCGAGGCCCAGACGCCAGCCACGACATCGACTGTACCGAATCCGCGGACACGCGGACGCCCTCCACCTTTGACCAAAAAGCGTCCTCTGCCCCGCCTGCCCTCGGAACACCTCAAGATCGTCCTCCGTCCACAGGGCACGCTGAACCTTCACACCGTAGGCCCCGCACGACTTGCACTTGCTATCTACGCAGCCGCCAACGTCGACCACCGCCTAGCGGTTACCGCCGACCAAGTCCGCATACACCCCACTAACAACACCATCACAGTGAGCACGCCTGACAATGCCCGTGCAGTGTCTTACGCCAAGATCGGCACCATCACCATCGACAAGACAGTAGTCCCGGTTGCCGCCTACGCCCCAGCCCCGGACAATTCCGTACGGGGGATTTTGTACCGAGCCTACAGTTACGAAAACGATGCCGAGATCCTGGCTGAGCTCCGCGCTCGAAATCCCGATCTCCCCATCGTTGCTGCGCGTCGTATGGGCAAGACGCAGCACTTCGTCGTTACGTTCGCCAACACCGAGCTGCCCCGATACGTGCGGTACTTGGGGTTTACTTTCGAAGTCTTCCCTTTGAAGCCTCGTCCGGAGGCGTGCTTCAACTGTCGCAAGCTGGGTCACCGAGCGGACGTGTGCCCCCAACCACGAATACCTACATGCCGCCGCTGCGGCGTCGCTCACGACTCCCCACCAGCCGGCCAACCACCTACCTGCCAAGCCATGTGCATCGTATGCAAAGGCTCACATCCAACAGGCAGCAGAAGCTGCAAATACCGCTTCGTGTCTAGCCACAGGCGCAAATCTTCACAGTCCCCCACGGACACTGCCACTGACCCAGACAGTTCGCCAAGCGGCCGCCAGTCCCGTCCCCGAGAACGCGGCCACCAACAACCACCTCCAAGGGATGAATCCTTCCCGCCACTGCAAAGCAGCAGTCCCCCAACTGACCTCGCCACAAGTCCACCACTTCAGCTGCAGGAACCAAGAGATGACTCTTTTCCCCCTCTACGTGGACGCAGTGGGAGCAGAGATAGGAGCAGGTCATCGTCCCAGAGACGCAGCTCGCGGATCAACTCCAACTCCGGAGAAGAAGGAAGACCTGCCAAACATTTGGCATGGAAGACTCCACTTACAGACAAGCAACGCCGAGCACCCGACCCACAGGTAAGGGAGCTGGCAGAGTTAGTCCGACAACTGCAACAACAGTTAGCTCAGTCTAACGCAAAAATCAAACAGCTAGAAACTGCAAATGCGCAATCAAAAAATGAACAGTCGTCTGTGGCTTGCGCTCGCCTTGAAGTCAGCCGCAATGAGGACATGGAAGTAGATCAAAACCGCCGTAACAAACGAAAGGCACCTTCGGTACCTCGGCCAGATACAGATGACTTAGAGAGTAATTATGAAGAGAGATTTGCAAAAATAGACCAAAGACTAGCCAAGGTGGAGGAAACTATCCAGAAATTAATACCACAGCTTAACAAAGTAACTGACACAATGGAAAAGTTTCCGACTACTTTCGAAACTGTCCTAGCTAAACTCGACACGCTTACAACCAGGGTTAACGCACTAGCATCCCCTAGCAATCTGATATCTCCAACGCCAAATGCAGGCTCTTTGCTTCCCGCCAACACAGCATTCTCACGCCCAGCTGACGGTGCTTCGGCGCGTCCGTCCCCCAGCAGCATTCTCCGACCCAGCGTATTGCAACCCGCGCGAGCGGAACCTTACCCGATACGCGATGGCTAGTACACCTGTTATAGTGTGGCAATGGAACTGCAGGGGATTCCGAGCCAAGCGCAAGGCTCTGGAATATGCAGTTTTGGCCCAAACAAACAGGCCGGTAGTCATAGCACTTCAAGAGACGAATACAGAAGTAAAGCTTGCAGGGTATACAGCATACAATGAGAAAGTGTCGGCTGAGTGCCGGCCGATCACAGCTACACTTGTACACCGTAATCTAACTGCAAACCAATTAGATTTGGAAATACCGGAGGTCTCTCATACATTTATACAAATCCTGCCGAACAAACGAACAGAATCTCCCCTTTACATTCTAAACGTATATAGTCCACCTAAAGACAACAGCACGAAAATAGCCACACTCTTCCGTAAGGCGCATGTAGCCGCTCATAATGGAATGTTGCTGACTGTTGGAGACTTTAACGCACCCCATGCAGAATGGGGCTACTCAGTTAACAGTAGAAAGGGAACTAAATTATGGGAGACAGCCCAGGCGCTAGGGCATACCTTACTCGTCGACCCTGATAAACCTACGCGCATTGGTAACAGTGTAACCAGGGATACGTGCCCTGACCTTACCTTTGCCAGAAATATCCCCGATGCGAGATGGGAAAACCTAAATACAAACATAGGAAGCGACCACTATGTACTATGTACCACTTTCCGAGCTACGCATTGCAAAATGCGTCGCCAGGAAGTGAAGCACACGAACTGGGACGCCTTTAGATATGTCCGCTCGCAAAGGCCAGCGGAAAGTATAGTAGATTTAAGACAATGGACGGAGCGTCTGTTGCAAGACGCCGCAAACACTTCAAAAACTGTTGCCCTTGAGGACAGCAGCCCCAGTCCGGACGCTAAGCTAGTGCACATGATTGAAGCACAAGGAAGTATCCATGCTCGATGGCGTAAAAATAAGCATAACCGACGTTTAAAAATTCGGCTAACCCGGCTTGAAAAGGAAATCGAGGCTTACTCGTGGGAACTTAGCCGAGAACAGTGGCATCAGACTTGCGACCGCCTTAATGGGCAACTGGGCAACAAGAACACGTGGTTTTTACTTAGACATTTACTGGACCCTACGAGAACTAAGGCAGATTCCCACAAGAACCTACATAGGATCTCGCAATCTTTCCAAGGCACCGACGAAGAGCTCATGACCACTTTAAAAGATAAATACATTAACACCTCCCAGGATATACCCACGCCAGATGGGTACTCAGGATTGGATAATCCTCGCATGGATAGCGTCTTTACCGTAGCAGAGATTAGGGCTGCTCTTAACAAAATTAACACCACCTCGGCACCGGGGGAAGATTGCATCACCAATAAGATGTTGCGCAATTTAGAAGACCAGTCAGTAGAGGCTCTTACGGACCTCTTCAACAGGTACTGGACAGAGGGCAGCGTCCCTGAGGAATGGAAGCACGCTAAAATTATTTTCATACCTAAACCGGGCAAAAGACTCGAGATGGGGAACCTCCGCCCAATCTCGCTAACGTCATGTCTCGGGAAGGTAATGGAACACGTTGTCTTAAACAGGCTCCTTATGCACACCGATGCGGAAGGCACGTTTCCCCCGTCCATGATTGGGTTTCGAGCAGGTCTTTCGACTCAGGACATTATGTGGCAAATTCAACAAGACATTCTAGATACAAATCGCATAAGAGCCACGCGAACCATCCTGGGACTCGATGTGAGTAAGGCCTTCGACAATGTGTCACACGCTTCCATCCTCACTCACCTCTCACAGTTACACGTAGGCAAACGGACATACGACTACATCGCTGCCTTTCTGAATGCGCGTACGGCTACGCTCCATTTCGTTGACAAAGTTAGCGACAAAATTACACTAGGGACGAGAGGAACGCCGCAAGGCGCCGTACTTTCACCTTTTCTCTTCAACATCGTTATGAGCGGCCTCCCGCGTCTGTTAGATGATATCCCACACATACATCATTCCATATACGCCGACGACATCACCATATGGACCAATTCTGGCTCCGATGGAGATATTACAGATTCATTACAACGAGCTATCGACACGGTACAGTCTTATGTGCAGGAAAACGGCCTTACCTGTTCACCGGCTAAATCAGAACTATTAGTTATAAGGAACAAACAAGCTTCACAGGTAAAGCCAGATTCTCGAGAACCTATCCAGTTACACATTGACAACCATCCGATACCCCCGGTAGCCACGATCAGAGTTCTCGGAATGTTGATTCAGAATAATACACAGAACACAGAAGCTATACGCCGGCTACGCGTCACGGCGCACCAGATAGGTGGGCTGGTGAGACGCATTGCCACACGTCGCAGGGGTATGAGAGAAGCCGACCTGTGCAGGATTATCCAAGCCTTTATGATAAGCAGAATCATGTACGCTTGCCCGTACTATCATCTGCGTCGTAGGGACGAACATGCACTTAATAGCATAATTAGAACAGCATACAAAGCGGCCCTTAGCTTACCAGTATACGCTAACTCAGATCGACTACTGCAGTTAGGAATTTTTAACACACTATCTGAACTAATTGAAGCCCATAAGACAGCACAAGTGACCCGCCTGTCACGCAGCCTTGCGGGACGCGTAATTCTCGACAAGCTCCACATCCACCCCACTGAGGAGGTGTGCGCAACATCCCATTTATCGGCTGACATAACTAGTAGACTAGTTGTTAAACCAATAGCCAAAAACATGCTACCAGGTAGACATGATGCCCGCAGGAAGACAAGGGCACAGACCCTTGAGAAACAGTACGAGGACGATCCACAAGCAGTGTACGTGGATGCAGCTCAGCACATCAAAAACGGAGCATACGTGGCATGTATGGCCACTCCAAAGTCAACCTTCATTAACGCTATAACATTTCATGCTAGCTCCATATGCGAGGCAGAGGAAGTAGCTATCGCACTGGCCATCGCGGATCCCCACACCAAAACTATTCTAAGCGACTCAAAAAGCGCCGTTCAAAATTTCGCCAAAAATTCTGTAAGCGCACTCGCGGCGCGAATTCTGCGCAACCGATCTCTCAATCACAACATCAATCTCGTATGGGTTCCGGCTCACGCGGGTAACTCCGGAAACGAAGGGGTCGACCGTCTAGCCCGAGGCTTAACCAACCGGGAGACGGGAGATCTATCGGGAACGGACGCGCCTGTGGAGGCACCGCGCACATACGCGGAGGTAACAAACTTTTATCGCGAGCTAAGACGCACGTACCCCGCCCCTCACCCCGACCTCGACCGGGCGCAAGCCACGACACTCAGACGCCTACAAACAAAGGCCATTCTTAGCCCCTACCGACTATCGTTAATTACAAACGGAGAATTCAACCCTGCATGCCGGCACTGCGGTGACGGGACGCAGGCCACTCAAGACCATATACTGTGGGAATGCGCCAGCAATCCCCCTCCAAAGACACTCTTGCCAGCTCCCTCAGCGGAGGAATGGGACAAGCTGTTGGCCAGCCCAAGGAAAACTACGCAACTGGCCCTCGTCACGCGAGCTCAAGAGGTCGCTCCCGACTGGAGGCCACCCTAGACTCGCCCCAGCCCGAAATAATTCCTTTCATTTCGTGGCAATAAAAGTTGTTACCACCACCTGCTCCAGCGTATAGGCGTTGGCGGGCAAGCGCGTTTCGTGTATGCCTAAGTTGTCATGCAGAGAGGCCTTAACCACGTTACTCTCAGCTAACTCACCGCCGCGCGACCGCTTCTCTTTGCGTTTGCACCGATACAGCGACGTGTCTCGCCGTTCGCCAGATATAAGCACGAAAGTAGCTCAGAGCTTCGCAGAGCTATGGAAGAACCGGTGCAGATATTAGATGTTGGGCTGTGAATCGAAGGCTTGAGGCCAAATCTGACTGCCCTACCGATTGGGATGCGTCGTTTATATTTGGCATAATTAAAATTGCGGGATAATAACGTGGTGTTACCTTCACCTAATTAAGCGTGGTGTCCACCAAAGAGTAAACCTGGCACTTTGCCTTCGTTTCTCAAAAAGAAAATCTTAAACTAAAATAAGAAAAACTAGCAGAAGTAAAAGACGACTTTACATGGGCTATCGTGTGTATTCTCGAGGCAAAGATTGAGCGTCCCCACACATCAAACCATCAAACCATGTGAAACATTGCTAAACCATGCTTAGCGCAGCTTTCGCTCCTCTGACTATCTCCAAGCTATGCTTAACCCCGCACAGTTGTTTTGTAGTTTAAAAACAAATGGAGGTACTCTCGAGGGCTCGCGGCGAAAAAATGTCTCTAAAGGACGCCTGTTGAAGGAATCAAGTGAAAGCACCTCAGGCGAGGTGTCTACAACATAGATTACAAGAAATAAAAGAATGTTAGGGGGCACGTTTAATCACTAAGTAGTGATGAGACAATCACCTCTATCGTGCGGTGATCCGAAGCCCTCCATTACGGCACTTCTTTCTCACTGTTTTCTCTTCCACATTTGCGATGACGTGGCAGCGTGAGCTACCAGCCAACATATAAAGCCCCGCTTTAACCGAGCCGTATCAACGGGCCTGCGTGGCCTAGGGACAACGTGAATGCAAGGATTTTGACAGGCTGATTGTGGTATCACCCTCCCATGTGTAAATAGAGACTCGAGTTGGCAGCTCCTGCCAAACGAGGTGCCAGGAAGCCCTACGTCGAGTTAGTGCTCGGCCATGTCAGCTGCCAGCTACGGCGGTGAACATTAATGCATTCAATGAAATGCTGGTCGTGTTCGACAAGGGGTGCGCGAAGTACCGTCACGACAAGACGCTTTCCTAACGCGGCCCCGAGAGAGGCCCGGAAGGCTGAATGTTAACAGAGCGCACTGTCGAGGGCGCTTTACGCTTTACGCTACGTATATCCAGGCATAGCAGAGCTATGTGTGAGAATCGTGTGAGAAAACGACGACATCGTCGAAATAACACAGGAAAGCGTTTCACTTGAAGCCGCATAGTCCATCCTTCGCTCCGATGTAACAGGGTTCACATAAAAGCCGACCGGCATCACGGTGAACTCATACGGTCCATCCAGGGTGAAAAAGGCTACTTTCAAAGCCATGTTTACTTTGTAATAGCCGGAACACAGATACAGGAACAAAAGGAACTAGGCTTCTTGTAAACGATAGATTGCGTCATCAATGGGGGGTAGTGGATATGCGTCCTTACGGGTGATTTTGTTAAGACGGCGGTTGTCAATGAAAAACCTGATGAAGCCATGCTTCTTTTTCAAATATGGCAAGGGAATTGCCACAGACGAGAAGGAAGCTGAATTCCACAGCGTTGCAGTATGTCGTTGTCCTGCTCAGTAATGACACGTTGCTCTGAAGTCGACACTCGTTAAGGGCGCCAGCGAAAAAGCGCATGAATTCAGGTATCGATTTGGTGAAACATAGCGGCCGCACGGCCGAAAAAAAGCCATCTAAACGTCAAATAACAACGGAACTTGTTGAGGAGAGCGAGCAGTCGCTAGTGGTGAGTCAGCTCGAGGTTACTGTCCACGGAAGACTGAAAAATGTGCGAACACGTTAGATCGAATGGAGCGGTAATCGGCGTGAGGGAGACTACGAGAGTACACTGTGGGGAGTACGCATCAGCGTCAAATGGCGAGAATGAGTTACAAATTCAACATAGCCATGGCATTCGCCACGACGTAATGGGACCGAAGCGAATGAGGCTATGAAAACAACGTCGGCGGCACCGATGTAAATGTCGACGAGAACAAAGGGAACAAGAAGGTGGCGGTGAAAAACGAGCACGGAAGAAGGTTTTATGAGAGTGTCGCGTCGAAAGAAGAGAGAGAGGGAGAAGAGAGAGAGAGAGAGAAGAACCGCATCACCGGGCGCAGCAAAGGCTACATCAACACGGGCGCAGTCAATAATAGCTGGGTGGCGGGTAAAAGAAACCCAGCCAAGAATGAGGTCATGCGCGCATGCGCCACGCACTAAAATTCAACAACACCTATGACATCTGCGATACCGATGAGCACTGTTCAAGCAGCAGACGGACAAACGGGATCGACGAAGAGAGTCCAGAACGCGGGGTGGTGACGTTATGAAACAACTGGCAGAACAGTTCCCCAATGACGCAGAGGGTCGGTAACACAAGTATCCCCAAGAGCAAGTGGATGAACACCGTGAGCAAAACTTCGAGAACGTTCAGCAGAAAGAGGCGGGAAGTTGTGGAAGAAATTGCACATTTCGTGCCATAGGAACTAGGGCTGCTAGCTTTCACAGTAGGTGATCACGCTGCGACGCTGTATTGGCGACAACGAGGGGACGGCGAGTGGCATCACGGAATGCGCTGGTGGCCTGGTGAGTTGTGGTGGGGCGCGGGTGATGTCACTGAAGGTGGGCGCGAGGTGTCGTACCGATAACAGTAGTCGGGTGTAATGCGTACAGGGACAGGGTGCAGAGCACGGCGACACAGGCGGCCTACGTGGCCTAGAATGCGCAGGCATAGGTGATATGCCCATTGCCATTAATTGCGCCAAGGATTGTAGGAAGCTGACGTTGACCGGAGTCGTGGAGCGGCAGACGGTGGCGCCACAGTCGACACGTATGCAAGTGGCTGCTGCGGCGATTGTTTGGCGGTAACTTCGGCATGCACGTAGGCATCTGCGCCAGCACAGAGAGTGGCGGCCCCACAACAATGGGGCCGTAGCTTAAAGGTGCAGTGACAGGTGTGGGCTGCAGTGGAACAGGGTCGACATCAAGTGCCACCGGCGCCGGCTGCCCAAAACTAGGAAGTGTACCGGCAACCTCCTGCTTGATGCTGTCGGGTCCTAGGGGTAAGCAATTCAGCTGTACACGACGGGTCTATGCCACAGAGGAGGCCAAGATGCCGGGTGACCTCGTCCCGGACGACATTTTTGATTTCAGCCAAAAGGTAACCGCGCACAGCCAGTCCAGCAATGGATGCGGCAGTTGCGAGAGAGTGACGGGTGAATAGGCATTCCTTGCACAACCCGTCGATCTGACACAGGTTGTAGTGTGGTGGGCCTACTTGCCAACAGCAAGTGTAGTACATCATCGTCAATTCCCTTTTTTATGTAGTTTATCTTTTCAGCCTCATCTATTGATGGGTCGGCGCGCTTGCACGAATCAACGACATCTTCAAGATAGCTAGTGAAGGTTTTGCTTTCCTGTTGAGCTCGCACGCTCAAGGATTGCTCAGCGCGTAATTTACGCTCTTTGGGGTAACCAAAAACGTCTGCGAACGTTGTCGTGAAAATAGCAAAAGATAGTAAACTGGCTTCCTGATTCCAAAACCACAGGTTAGCAACGTCGGTTAGAAGATGACGTTGTTGATCGTCCTGAAGCCATCCGAATTGTTATGGTTACTCACCCACTCGTACCAGGCCAAGCAGTCTTCAACGTCTTGGCCGCTGAACATGGCTGGGTCTCGCTGTCGAGAGCATCTGAGCATAAGATGGAGCTCAACGGGGCTGATACAGGCTTATGGCCTACCTAGTTGGTCGCAATGAGCATCCTACGGCTGCCGAACTCCACGGTTATCTTGTACGGGTCGCATCCCGCACCTTCACCAAATGAAGAGATGTTAGGATGTCCAAAGGAGTGGAGACAGCGACCGATGGCACTAAGCGATCTTGCTGCAAAGCACAACGTCGGGTCCGACGATGACAGCTCGAGATTCAAGTGCGCGTGATAGTTGATTGGCGAAGAATCCAGACGCCTTCACCGTGTGTCGATGTAGTAGCATTTTCTTTACACTGAGAACATACAGACGCTAATTATGGGAGTAGGGAACACGCGAGTAGAATATCAGGACGGGATTGATGAAATTTTAGCGAGGACCCGCCAGACGAGCTGCTTACCGACGCGAATAGCACTATGGCATCATTCCATGAAGGGGAATTGGCATGAAATTGATGTCTCATACTTTTTGCAACACAAGAAGCGTGGGTCGAATGGGCAGTGTTGCTCACCGTATTTCTTTATAATAAAAAAAGAACGAAATATTCCGATTCAGAGCGCTCTCCTTCTGTTCACACTTTTCCTAGAAAGCCTCAGTTATAGAATCTACTTGTAGATAACAAAGCCGCCATATTGAACCACTCATGTATCCTATCCACAAACTCAAAATGCAAAGGCAGGAAACATAGCATCAGGCAAGCAGATTGACTTGCTTCAACCAAACCACATACCGTGAGGGTTCAGGCTTAATGTCTGATGAGGGGTGATTAATAAGAAGGATATTACAGCAAACACACGACCGAAAATGGCACCCGAGTAAGTTTAGGCTGGATGGGCTTTATATAGTTTCTTGGCTTGTGAGCCTGCTGCAATTTCGCTCTCAATAACTGACAATCTGTGAGGCAGTTCCAAGAGCTGAATATAAAAATACGGCATGAAAAGACACGCCGTGAGCCAAAGAAGAATAGGGTGAAGTGCACAAAGCGCAGCTGTTGTGTAGCCATTATCCAATTTGTGCGCAAGGAAATGGCGGCAAAGTTCTTCCCGATTCGATGCGCTGGCTCTCATCAGAATGCAACAGCCTTTCTCGACAAATCAGGCAGCGGGGAAAAGAACACACGAGGGTGTACGGCGCTAGAATATTTTAGAGCGTATTTTCGAAACCTCACTGCTCTCAGGCAAGGGCTCCCAAAGACTAGAGAACGCGGTAGTCGTAGTGTTCTCCCGAGGCCCATCAGGAGAATAACTTGGAGGCAACTTTTGACGGGGAGGAAATAGGTGACGGGCGCGAACATAGGGTCAGATCTTGCGATGAGCAAGCAGCGTCGCAGCTCCAGAAATGTGTTCACCATGCCCATCTCCTGGAGACGCTGCTTGGAGGGTTCACGGGGAGGTCGAGAGCGCGTTTGATAAACTCGCGGAGGACGACTTCGAGTGCATCCTTGTCCTGCTTTCGCAGGTGGAGGTACAAAGTCTTCTAAAGCATTCGACTGGTTACAAAGGCATGCGCAACCAGTAAGGCGGCCTTGCATCGTAACTCCCGCGCTTGTAGGAAACCTGGCAGACCACGCGGCCCACCTGGCCCCCACCTTACACAGTTTTGCCAATGTCGTTGCTGACCGTCCGTGTGTATGTATAAAGATCCCCAGTATCCGGACTTCCGCACGTTCAGAGATTGGACCTGTCTCGGGGGACACTATATAAAGAGCCCCAGTATCCGGACTTCCAAACCTTCAGAGATTGGAACTGTCTCGAGAGACACTGTATAAAGAGCCCCAGTATCCGGACTTCCACACATTCAGAGATTGGACCTGTCTCGAGGGACACTAATTTTGGCAGTGCATTTTGGTGATAGGCGTATTTGCACAGCCCCGCCGGGGTGGTGCAGTGGTAAGACGCCCAACTACTGTACCGGAGTACCCGGGTTCGATCCCGACCTCGGCGGCTACGTTCACATAGGGGCGAAACGAAGAGGCATCCGCGTGCTGTGCGATGTCAGCGCACGTTAAAGATCCCCAGGTGGTCGAAATTACTCCGTAACCCTGCACTACGGCTATTCTTTCTCTCTTTCCCCTTGCACTCCCACCTTCCTTCCTTCCCTTACGGCGCGGTTCAGGTGTCCACAGCAACAAGCGTGACAGATACTGCGCCTTTCCCTTCCTCTGAACCAATATTATTATTATTATTATTATTATTATTATTATTATTATTATTATTATTATTATTATTATTATTATTATTATTATTATTATTATTATTATTATTATTATTATTATTATTATTATTATTATTATTATTATTATTCCAAATTCCCACTTTGCGGGGAGCATTGAATCGCCGCCTGCTGAAAGTTTACCGCAATGTCTCTGGGGGAGCCCTGTGTCGTCCACAAGATGATGTCATCGGCGTACAGCATATGCTGCACATCAGTGACAGCACCCAGCTAGGCTGACAGGTGCATCGTGGCCATATTGAATAATGGGAGAGAGCACCGCGCCCTGAAGTCACCTAGCTCCTAAGCTAAAGATGTCCATGCTCCGTATCATGGATTCGAATGTAAGACAGTCTGACGGTAAAAACAGCCGAATGTATTGAAACGCGCTTTTGCTGCAGTTATTTTCAGAGAGGTGAATCATGTGCGTTACCAGGGCACGAGAAGCAATGCCTTCTTTACAGGCGCTCGCGCTTCTCTCTTTCCTTCTATTCCCCTCTCTCCCAAAGCACAATAAAGTAGTCTCTACCCAGCAACCGAATCGAGAGGGTCCTCACTCACGGGGCTCCGACACCCCGAATATAACACTGGCGACATTAGTGAGGCTGGTGTTCTGCCCGTTGTTGCCGAAACAGTTGTGTGCTGCTTGAGCAGAAACCGAGCCAGCCTGCACGCGAATGTTCCAGACTGATTCTTGGCCGATGCTTGCTTTGTTTCGTACACAAATCTCCCAGCTTGCTTATTTGTGGCCGGATGATAGGGAGCGCTTGTAATGTGCGCTACGCCATTCTTCTTTGGGAAATTTCCTATTTCCGTGGAAACGAAGGACGGGCCGTTATCCGTTACCAACCTTTCGGGAATGCCGAAGGTCGCGAACCGGTTGCGCAGTTCCTCGATCAGAGTCGGTGACATTATGTTGCGCATGTAGCGCACTTCCAGCGTCTACGACAATCAGTAGCATCCTTCCCTCTACGGGGCCAGCGAAGTCACCGTGGACTGTGTGCCATGGAGCAGTCGCGCGCTTCCAGTCAGGAAGTGGAGCCTTAGGCGGCGTCCTAAGGCTCCACTGGCAGCAAGTTGCACAATTCTTCACTAGTCGCTCTATGTCGTTGTCGACACCGGGCCACCAAAAGTATCCTCGAGTGCACGCTTTCATGGCTACTACGCCCCTGTGCCCTGCATGTGACAAGTCCAGTACGTCTTTTCTCGCTTCCGCCGGAACAACCAATCTGGTACCTCGAATAAGGCAACCTTGCTGTAGCGAGAGCTCAGATCCCAGCCTTGCGAACGCAGAAAATTCCTTCTCGAGCAATCTGTGCAGATCTCCGCTTGACACGGCTCTCGTTACGCGGGACAGCAATGGATCCTCCCTGCTCAGTTCTGCGAGTTGATTTGGAGACAGTTTTTCTCGGCGTGGAAGCCAGCATGAGCACATCTGCAGGAGGGTGTGGCTCATCTTCTTGATAGGGCAGCGGCAGCCTGCTAAGTGCGTCAGCATTTTGGTGCAGGCGTCCAGGCCTGTACACCAAATCATAATCGTACGTGGCCAACTTCAGACACCATCGGGTCATCCTAGGCGAGAGTATCTCTGGTAATTGTTTCTTTTATCCCACGATGCCGAGGAGTGGTTGCTGATCCCTTAATACGGTCACCGTGCTGGCCAGCGATGTACTGGTGAAAATGGCTCACGCTGAAAACTACTGCGAGACCTTCCTTGTCTAGTTGAGAGTAGTCTTTTTTTTCTGCGGCTCCCAAACTTCGCGACGCGAACGCAATTGGGGCCTCTCTGCCGAACGCATCTTTCTGGGCTAGAATCGCGCCGACGCCATATGGCGACGCATCCACAGACAAAAGTAGAGGCTTTGTATGCGCAAAAAATGTGGAAGAGCGAATCAAACGCTTGAGTTTCTCAAAAGCAATCTGGTGCCTTTTCTTCCACGTCCAGGGTGTGTTTTTCTCCAGAAGCTTGTACAGCTCTGCGGCAATCGTAGCTCTGTTTTCTAGAAACCGGTCATAAAATGCCAAAAGTCATAGGAAAGCCCGCAGAGATGTTTTGTCAGTCGGCCTTGGAGCCTGAAGGATAGCCTGGATCTTTTCCTCGGTTGTATGAACCCCTTGCGCGTCAATTTGATGTTCGAGAAATTCGACTGACTTCATGCCGAAGCGGCATTTTTCTCGCTTGAGGCGTAGGCCTTTTTCGCTTAGCCTCGACAGGACTTTGTCCAGACTTTGCTCATGCTCTCTAGCATCCTTCCCACTAACAATGATGTCGTCAAGGTAAACACTCGCCTCAGCCTAGAGAGCGCCATTCTTTCCATCGTCTTGCGGACACAGGAGATCAAAGAAATGGGCAGGAGATTTGAAAAGGCTAGATGCTTACCAGGTTTAGGTATGAGCGAAATAAGTGAGGAAGTCCAGGATGATGGCAGAGAGCCTTCTTCCAAGGCGGTACAATAGAGGTTGAGAAGGTGCTTGTTTGAGTTATCGGGAAGATTGCGAAGAGTGGAGTAAGTGATTCCATCTTCACCGGAAGCCGACCGAGTGGCGTTAGCAAGAAGTGCAGCTTAAAAGAGGCATCGCAGTGTAAAAGAGGCATCGCAGTGTAAAAGAGGCATCGAGGTCATTGCTTGTACAGCCTGTGTATTAAGGGTAAAAGGGGGACAGAGGGGGTGGGAGATAAAGATCTGCAAGGGCTTTGCACATCTTTGTGGCTAGGGTTTTAACAAGAGTCGGGACAAAGGTAGGGGTGGCACCAAGGAGGATTTGAAAAAGAGTCCAGGTTGATTTTTTATGAAGCGCGTGTCAAGACTGTTGCATAGGGTATTCCAACTAGAATCCTCAAGCGTAGCAAAATATGTCACGACATCGTCTCGCACTTTTGAAAGGTTTGTCTGTAATTGGATGTTGCGGGGTTGTAGTCTAACTGTTTGGAGAAGCTTTTTGCGACGCTTTCATAGCCTGATGAGATGGGGGTCGGGGTCAGAAGTGGGATATGCAGCGGTCTCCGTGCGAGTAGAGGATGAAGACGCTAGAAGGGCATTAGTCCACTCCTCATAGGACGTGAAGGAGGCAGAGGAGATGAAACAGCAAAAGGCCTGCCAGTCAGTATGTCGAATGCGCTGCTTGCGGGTGGGCATCCGAAGAGGGACGGAACTGAAATTAATAAAGTGGTCACTAAGAAGGGCTAAGTGGCTGACCACTGAGGTGATATAGGACCAGAACAGTAAGTGAGGTCAGGGGTTGTGGGGCGCTGGGAGTATGTGCCCGCCCTAGTGGGTACTCTGGGGGTGTTGAGGAGAGTGAAGTGAGCTTGCTGGGCCATGGAGTGGATTAGGCGGCCCGCACGAAAGGTCTGCGGATAACCCCCTAGTGTGTGCGGGGCATTAAAATTAGCCCAGAGAAGTATAGCCGGATAAGATGGCGATGGGTTAAGAAATTTACCTAGGGCCGTGAAATGTGTGGCGTGAATGGAAGGGTTGTAGAAGGACAGCAGTGCCAGGCTGAGGTGAGCCTGAGGAAGATAGTAGAGGGTGCCCACTAGGAAGGATTGGAGCGATGAAGGAATTTCAAGGTCTGCTACCGAGAGGTCACGGCGAAGATAGATAGAAGATAGGGGGTTAGTATCTATAGAGTGATATGCCCGGTAGCCAGGGATGTTAGAGGAGCAGCGAGTTTCCTGGAGGAGAAGGAAGTGGGGCAGAGAGGGGAGATTACGAAGATACTGGTGTAATGGAGTTCGGTTAGTATTGAGATTGCGATAGTTCCACTGAATTATATTGAGATCCTCCATGTTGACATATAACTAATTGGATTGCGCTGTGGCTTGCCATCGCGTTTCGTTGTGGGAGGGGGAAGAGAATCCGTGATGGCTTGCAGTGAAGTCTGAAAGGTGGAGATCAAATTAAGGATGCGTTCGAACGGAATGTTGACGTGAGTATTGAGGCTATTGAATTTGGCATCAATTTGGGTAATAGTCTTATCAGGCTGTTGGATGTGGCGCTCAAGGTCAGACTGGTATTTGAGACAGTCAGGGATGACATTATCTATGTTTGAGAATTAGGAATCGATTATAGTGAGTAGCTGATCCATGCGAGCCTCAAGAGCATCTCGGCAGCGATCGATGCTTTGAAGATCTTGAGTGGGGTGGGGGTGGGGGGGGGGGGCGAATGGTTACTTTCAAACTAGCCACACGGAGCTCGAGGATATGAAAGCGTACTTCAATAAAGGACGGAGGAGGGGTCGAGTGGGAAAAGAGTGACTGAAGATGACTGGAGAGAGTAACGAGGCTTCGGAATTGGACGCGTCGGAGATTGACGAGACGGAAAGCACACAAGCTGAAGCTGGAAACGTGCCTGTGTTACTGCTGCGTAGGAACCGGGAGGGGAATAGAACGGATGTTCTGCAAGAGGAGGATAGCCATAGTTTATAGCCGGCTCCTCAGCCGGCTGCGGAGGAGCCGACTGAGTGGCCTAGCGAAGGTTGCCATGCTGTCGGTAGGCGTCCTTGGCACACTCCTTGTTTTTCTGCTTATAGTAGTTGAAAACAGGGGCGAAAGTAGCATGCTCATTTGTCTGGCAGTGCCGGCACTAGGGCTTCGTGCACTCGTGGACAGAGGGCTGTGGGGGGATGAGTGAAGTGCACTTGGGGCAGTTAACAGCGGCACACAGCACTGATTGTCGCTGTGGCCAATCTCGAGACAGCGCGTACATGCAGGAACACGGGGTTTGTGAGGGCGGCATCGAAATGCTGCTCGACGAAAGTAAACAATGCGGGGGATGACAGTACCAGCAAGCGCAATTAGTACTGTTTCGGTGGACCCCATCATGCGCGCGGTTATCATATCGGCTGTGTAAGTCTCTAGGTCCCTCGTCAGATCGGCGGTCGAAAGACCGCGTTCAACACCATGAATGACACCGAGACAGGAAAAAGAAGCTTTGACAAGGTAGGGACGGATTTTTACGAGCTTACCTTCAGAGGTTGATGTGGGTGATATGCAATAGAAGGCTGGCGATGAGGTCAGAGTGCGTTTACAGAAAGACCAGGTTCAGCATTGGCTTGGTCTCGAAGGTAAGGTTGTTACTGGAGCATTCAGAGAGGTTGGCAGCATTGATTATAGTTTTAAGCAGTTCGTAGGGTTGGGTGCGGGGGGAAAGGGTGCCAGGCAGGAGCTGGAGCCCGACCGATATTGCGTCCAGGCGAGATATGGTAGGTTTCGCAGCCTTGTGAGTGGCACCGACCATTTCCCAGCCGTCGTGCGGGAATAGAGTGAAGTCCATGGTCGGGTGGAGTGCAGCAGCCATGATATCCAGCGGGTCAGAAGAGGCGCCTGCCGTCACTTCATGGAGAGGAGGCTAGTCTAAAGCAGACGACGCAGCTGGCGGGCCGTGAGGCGGTGACGGCAGAGAAACTTGAGACGTGGGCTCGGGGGTGAGCGTCTGCGATGTATAGACGAGGGTTGATCGGCGGTGATGCGGCGGATGCAGCAGCCGCCTGCGGCTGATGCAGTATGCGGTCAGGCAGGCCGGCAGTATGCGCTCCTGTAGGCTTAGAGTGGCGTGGCGCCGCTTCAGTCCTCTTAGAAATCCTGGCTAGATGATCGAAGGCCTGATTTTATTAAAAATGGTATCACCAGGTTCATTGGAACGTTAGGGATCGCTTATTGCGAGTCTCGTAGCAGACGGATTCTGTCGTTAAGTAGTAAGGGCTGAAATAACGAAGCCCGTGAATAAGCCATGGCGTGTGGATAGCGCCACCAAGCGGAGTGGTCATCAGCCAAATGGTCGAATGCAAGTGGACCGCGTCTCTACCAGACGCTGCTCCGGCCCTTTGATGTACGTGTATGATACGCGTAGCTATCGGATCCGGGCTGCAGCGTAGAGACCTGCTGTAGAGTGGCCGTTGACTCGACTCGTCGATTTGGGACGCACCAAGAAACGCCGACTCCACCGACGCCCAGATAGACCACTCCGCCGGATGCACCCCCACTTCGAAGGACACGAACACATGAGTGCACTTTTTAAGGCGAAAGCCTTTAATGGCTTATGTTGTCGTGGACAAAATGTGCCCCGCTTTTGCGGTGGCTCTCATTGGCCGAGGTTGGATGACGTCATAAGGTCTCGACCATTTACAGAGCACCACCACAGTATGCGTGAATGCGTGCCTTATATGGCCATATGCCAATGATCAATTGCTAAATAATGTCAAAAAAATTAAATAGTTATTTACGAATTATTGAATAATTAGGTAAATAAACAAAACTAAATATTGGCTAATCAAATAAATAATAATCAATTACCTACTCAATGAAATTTTAACTAGCATCATTCATCCCATGCAACTCAAAAAGTTCCACACAACATAGAGTAATATATTTGTGTTCATCATATGATTTATACGCTGCTTTAGCGCACCACATCATATTACTGTTCGTCAACATCGAATGTAGATTCAAAAAAGCTGTTAACATAATTTTGCCTCTATTGATTTGTATTCAATAAATTATACTTCGTGTTCTTTTTTTTTCATTGTTGTAGACTTCTCTTCCCCTCTCTACTGTACCCTGTACCCTGAGGATAAGAGAGAGAAAGGAAAAAAAGCTAAGAGAAGTAACGGTATAGAGGAAGCGAGGGGGGGGGGGGGGGGGTTCAGTAGGCGCTAGCAGACCCAAGTTAGAGGACCTCTAATTTAAGGAAGGAATAAAGTAAGTAGCAAACTAAGGATCAAATGAGTGCGCGTCGAGAGGGCGAAAAGATGAACGGGCAAACTGTTGGGCGAATCAGAGATGCAAAGTCAAAGAACAAATAAAACGAATGATAGTTAAGGCTTTGTTATCAAAGCGCGGCCGCTTATTCGTGCAACAGGTTTAAATTCCGCTTTTATTTAAGCATTCGCGAAGCGACAGAGTCACATAACTTCGCCTAACAATGTACCTAGACAAAAACAGCGCGACAAAAATATATTTTTTATCATAATCGGCCACAATGTACGAGAAAATGGCACTCAAAAAGCGTGTATTCACAATAGAAAAGCATTTCCTCCCACTACGTCACAGGCCGCAGAGCGAACAGCCATCTGGTACGGCTTAGGCGAATAGGGGACTTTATCTGGAACCGGCGCGGTCCGCTTTGTCCCCATCTATATATCTTGCACCGTGGCCTTGATGCAGTCGTAAGCCTTTCGCCTAGGGTTAATATCGTTTAGATGTTCTAGTATAGCATAATGGGAGACATTGTCAAATGCTTTCTTTAGGTCGATAGCCAGGATGGCCTGCGTATTTACCATGTTAGATCTCCTAATGATGTCATGTGACACTAGAAGCATGGCATCTAGCGTAGAAAGTTTCTTTCTGAAAGCCACCATGGTGTGTGGTAGAAGCGAGTATTCTTCGGCATAGTCTGGCAGTCTGGTAAGCACAACATGCTCCATTAGCTTACCTAAGCATGAGGTAAGCGAGATTGGCCTTAGCGTTTCGAGGTTTATCTTTTGAATAAAAATTATCTTGGCGTGCTTCCAGGATTGGGGTATACTTCCACTCCCCCAGACCTCATTCAGGTGATCTGTGACCGTTGCGACCGACTTTAGATCTAGGTTCCGCAGCATCTTATTATTGATTTTATCTGGTCCAGGCGGAGATTTCATCTTGAGTTGAGACCGTGCGGCCCATAACTCTGCGTCGGTGAAAGGCTCGTCAAGAGTTGGGTTGTCGCGTCCCGTGTAGAGCGGGTACAAACCTCCATCTTTGCGAGAGTTTACATATTTTTCTTGTAGCGCGATATCGATTGTTCCCCGCTTCCGGGATATGCATGGATGATCTGGCCTTTAGCGTTTCTGTTGACTCTCTTGGCCTGGGCTGAATCAAGGAGGCGGCGGGATTCAATTTAAAAGGTTAATGTAAAAATATTTCTAAAACGCCATATTTCTTGCATACTCAGTGACCCGAGAAAATGCAAAAAAAAAACAAACAAATTCTTTTATCCCAGCATTCATGAGTCAACATGAGAGAACAACAAAAGTAAAATATTCTCAAATAATATCTCTCATTATATCTTGCCTCTCGAATCATTTAAATTCTCAAGATCATCTTTTGATTCTTCGCAGAAACTTCAATAGCCCTTATAGGACCGAAACTTGCTCGGTCGCACAATAGCGAACATAACCAATTATTTTTCTTTCAAAACAATTGTAGATAGTCGCTTTTGGAGCCTGTGATGTTTCGCATGGAATGACCTTAATGAAGGTTTGCTTGTGGTTTTATTCTCTACGTTGGCGTTTACTTCGATACTCTGGCTCTACTTTTTGCTAGGACATATATTTTTTATGAGGCACCTAGTATCTATTCTCTGCTTTTGGACTCCGCCCACGAGCTAGTTCTCGGGCTGATTCTATCTCGCCTTCGGTGATATTGGTAATGGCTGTTTTGCAAGGATGGATACGCTTTCATGCTTCGACTTTATGACTACGCAGGGGATGCTTTTGTTTGTATAAAATGAGGCCTTCTGTCAATAAAATTTCATATGATTGTTCAACGCCGCCTGTCGTGTGGTCCGTGTGTCTTCTCTTTTGTCCTCGTTCTTTCGCGCTGCCACCTTCTACGAAGAATCAGCGACTAGCCCGCAGCAAGTTATTAATGCATTACTCCACGTTTTTGTTGCAATGGCTACAGGCAGAAATCTTGTAAAGCGTGCTTTGCTTTGAAAAACAAAAAAAAAAGCATCATGTTTCGAATTTGGTTATAATATGGAGGTAAACCTTAAGTTTCGCGTGGCATATAATTGTCGGTGCGTTTCTAAACCTCCGAGGTTGACCGAAGAGTCACATGATTTCAGACACTTACACTGCTTTCAGCTTCCAACCTCTTGATATCTTTATTATACTACTGTCTCACGAACTGTTTGAAAGTAATCGGCTGGCGTTCTGCTCCAGCGTTGCAAGATACAAACACAACTTAATGAGTGGGGGTTTGATTCCAATGCCGCTATTCGATGCTTCAGCAATCTTAAGCCGGATTACGTACCGATCCCGTAAATAATATCAAATTATGATCATTACTCTTGATGATGAACATGAAAGGGTGATCCACCACGAACGTGATATGTTCCTTGTCAGGGCGGCTACCTAAGCGCCCGACTATTGCAGTGGCAGCAGCGGCCTCTGTGCCATTTTCATTGACTTCAACTACCGCTTGGTGAATAATTGAGTCCACTACCGAACTCGCATTCTCGAATATTCCCGACAGGTCCGCGAGGCTTTGATTGAACAGATCATGAACACCGAGAGCCTTAAGAGTTTCTACAAAGTCCATTTTGCTCTCGACCTTGAACATCGGCAGGGACAGCTCCACATACTTAGGTGTGTCGAGGCTTTCCAGGAGCGAGCGTAGGTTTGTTTCTGTCAGCTGGGTTTGCAAGAAGGACAAGCCATCAATTTCATCTGGCAGAAGGATAACCATGGAGTACTGTCCTCCCTTGTATGGCATTTCCAGTGCCCAGCACTTCAGTTCGAGGGAACGGACAGCATTCAAATTCGTCTTATCGTGCATCATGTTAACCTTCACAGAATTCCCAGAGTTGAGATGGAAGTCCTCCGAATTCGTTCGGTTCGGATGGAACATCGTTTCCCAGTTAGCCTTGAAATAAATGGCATTCAGCAAAACGAACATAGTTCCTCGATGGACTTTACCAGGCTCTATAAGATCATTAATTTTATGCTCTGTTTTGTTCGATACCCACTCGTTGGCATTTTGTCGGATATCCTCGGCGTAGTCCTTGAAGTTGACTGATTGAACGGGACATTTGAATAATTTATCCAGAAGTGCTACGTAGTCGTTCCGAACAGGAAAAGGACACGAACTGTACATTCTGTTCGCTATATTGAAGATGACGTGACTCGTTGAGAGGCCGCTGCTAACATTGGATAAGCGTTGTATATGGACTTCTTTGTTCTCGATATGCATAGCTTTGCAGAGTTCAGTAGCGGTGTTGCCACGCGCTCCCGCGAGGACCATTGTGAGCGCGGTAACGAGGCTGAAGGGTGAATAGACGATGTTTTCGCCAGTAGAGTTCCTTACAATATGTGCATATATTTCCAGCGAAAAATTGAACAGGTGGTATCCGAACATTGGTTCATCCATGATTGGACTGGGTCTGAAACGAAAAAATATTAATCATGTATTAAAAGTGCCAACGTTCGGAGTGAGGTTGGTATAGCATAAGAGACAAATAGAAGCAATATCTGTCATAGTAAGGACTCCCTTTCATGTCATTTAAGTTGCACTGCCTCATTACAACGAGGCCCACATCTGTCAAACTCTCATTTGAATAACGGGCATGGAAATGTCAAAGAATCGAACTGTATTCTGGTTGTTGCCAAGTGAAGGCTCCTATAAAGAGTGCATCGCTTGCGTCAATCAGGAGCGCTAGATATATTGCGAACTTCTCCTCTGCCTCACCAGTTAGTGCAACAGTGTAGAGAGTTCAATAAAATTTTTACGTCAGCAAACTCCGGTAGTTCTGCCTTTCCTGCATTTGATGTCGCTTGCCAGGTAGTAAGCAATGCACCTACTGCTGAGATATCTAGATTGCAGCTTGTAAATTTTTTTTTCCTTTGCTCTTGTTCAACCCGGTTTTCGCCAGCGACGCAATGGCTAAATAGGCCACGAACCATGGTACAGATGCGGACATCGTTATTGTTTACAGCCGGCGAGCGACGTGGTCTAGTAACAACGGAAATTGAAAGGTACAACCCTCACTTCCTGTGCGCCTGTCATGAATCCCGTTCTCTAGTGTGACAACGAATTTGTCACTGGCATCCGGCACGACAACCTGCACTTCAGCGAGCCCAGCGTCAGAGAGCGCGTGACGCTTTTGAGCTCGGAGGAGGCTGTGCTATAGTGCCGCGCAACAATGTCTGTGCGCTGAAGAGCGCCCATGTGTCTTTCAATGAGAATTCTCTGAGTTAGAAAGCTAAACTATAGGTACTACACAATGCGTCGCTGAGCCACCGCCATCACTGATGAATAAAGACTGCTGGTTAAGGACAATTTTTAGAGTAGCAAGGCATAAACTGTGCGCACATAACCCCTGTTTTGTGTATTTTTTCCCGTATCTTTCTCAATTGGGATTATCAACCAAGCACTGGTTCTTTCGGCGTTTTCTTGAATATTTACAAATCCAGGAGACCTGATCGGAAAGGAATTAGCTAAGGTAAGCAGCGAGCTGGATATTGATGCGACAGGTGTATCCGAGTGTAGAGAGAATTGCGCGTGTTTTGGATGATAACAGAACAGCGAAAATTGAAAGATGGGGATATTCTTAGACGTCTCTACGAACTGAAATTTGTTTTATGTGGTGGTGTCGGTGAAAACATCTAATAATCAGCAAAAGGATACAGCTTCTCGCAGAGTCTCCGCGTAGCTAGGATCGCAATTTCAATGTTTGATAGAAGATATGAAACTCCAAACGATAATTATGCAACGCAAATAAAACAAAATTCCTCTTTTACGGGGATTATTTATGTACTAAAAGCATTCTTGAAAGAAAACAAAGTTCCTGTGCGGGTGTTCACTCGTGTTTACGTGTGTGTCTGTGTGTGCGTGTGCGTGCGTGCGTGTGTGTCTGTGTGCGTGTGTTTGTGTGTGTGTGCGTGCGTGCGTGCGTGCGTGCGTGCGTGCGTGCGTGCGCGCGCGCGTGTGTGTGTGTGTGTGTGTGTGTGTGTGTGTGTGTGTGTGTGTGTGTGTGTGTGTGTGTGTGTGTGTGTGTGTGTGTGTGTGTGTGTGTGTGTGTGTGTGTGTGTGTGTGTGTGTGTGTGTGTGTGTGTGTGTGTGTGTGTGTGTGTGTGTGTGTGTGTGTGTGTGTGTGTGTGTGTGTGTGTGTGTGTGTGTGTGTGTGTGTGTGTGTGTGTGTGTGTGTGTTTTACGTGCGAGCGCATACGGCTCTGTCGGCCGTATGCGTAGATTCGGCCGTAGATTCGGGTTCTTTAAGGATGTTGAATATTCCGGGTGCTGCCTTCGCGGTCTTCACGGCATGACATTTGGGCCATCCCACTTACAATGGGGGATGGACGTACACGGACTGGAATAGCCCATTCTTCACCGTGGGGTACGACTGTGTGCGCGTGTGTTGTGTTGGGTGGTCGGTGGGTGGCGCGAGAGAGGGACGCGAGTGCGCGTGCTCCCTTCTAGTGTAAGTGAGACACTCAGCGTTTACGGAGCAGTGCGGTGCATAGTTCATGGAGACGCTCTCCGAACAGTGTCCATAGTGAGTGCAGTTTGGAGAATTAAAATTCGTGTTGTTGTTGTTTGAAGGTTTCTCCCTAACATCATGGAATAACGAACATATTTTTTGGTGCCGAAACCCGGGAGTAAGCGAGAAATAACGGCAGCTTGAAACCAGCGTTCCAACTGCAACGGACGACAGCGATGGAGCGTCTCCAAACAAAGCGAGAAGTTACGCGCGCCGAACTGAACCGACTCAACGAGGAGCTTGAGCGACTAACGACGGCGGATGACTTCGGCCCCCAGCAACGAGACCTCCTCGCGGAAATATCAGATGAGTTGGACATTGTTTCCAGAGATTTGAAACAGTTAGATGCCTTGATTGAGCCGCATGTATGTGACGAAGGCCTCGCGGAAGAATACAAAGGCGTTCGTCAGTGCCAAGCTCTCATGACGCGAATGCGGACAAAGCTTCGGCGTTTGAGTGAAACAAATTCTAACGCTGCAACAAGCACATTGAATGCAGAAGAAACCACGTCCGGATCTGCTGCCCGTTCGGGACAACTGAGATTGCCTAAGCTGGAGCTTCAGAAATTCAGCGGCAACAAGCTCGACTGGCAACCGTTCTGGCAACAATTCCGGCAAGCAGTCCACGAGAATAACGGCTTGACCAGCATAGAAAAGTTCTTGTACCTGCGGACAGCGTTCCAAGCGACTGAGAAGAATTACGACTACGCTGTAAAGACACTCCAAGAGCGTTTCGGGCGTCAGGACGTGCTCGTACAAGAACACCTTACGCAGCTGTTAAACCTTCCCCAGGTTAGAGCTCTCAGTGACGTCAACGCGCTGCGACGCCTCCACGATCATGTTCCGCGAAATATCGCAGGACTTAGAACTTTAGGTGTCATATCGGACAGCTATGGTGCGATGCTGTGCGCGGCTTTGTTTCGGGTATTGCCGGCCGAATGGGCTGTTGAGTACCATAAGGCTCACAGTGCAGACAAGGACGTGCTCGACAGTTCGAGTCTCCAAGCCATTCTGCAATCAGTTCGCCTGGAAGTGGAGAGCAGGGAAAAGGTGCACGGAGAATGCACTAAAACGCTCCTCAGCAATCGCGACCGGACCGCGCCAGTGAACGGCGTCCCAACAGCGTCTACGGCAAGGGCTCAGCGGCCAGCTTCCAGGTGGGTGCCAAATCGAGCAAGGAAAGATGCCCTTTCTGCGCTTCAGAGAGGCATGAGGTGGCAGATTGCAATGCTCCGATATCAATCGATGAAAAGAAAACTGCGAAAGGAAGGGAGGTGCTACCGATGCGCGAAGAAGGGGCACATGACGAAAGGGTGTAAGAACTGGGCACTACGTTGCGCGAAGTGTGGCCGACGACACATCACCTCGCTTTGTGATCCACCGGCACCGAACGCCGAGGGCGAGACCGCTATTGGGTTGCACTCAACAGCGTCTCTTAGCAACAGAAATAAAAGCTCCGTGCTGCTGCAGACGGCGCAGGTGTGGGTCGACGGACCGAAAAGAAAACGCCTCGCTCGCTGTCTGTTTGACGGAGGCAGTCAACGATCGTTTATAACAGAGAAGCTCTCGCGAATACTGGATCTTGAGGTGATCGGTGAAGAGGAAGTGACCATTTACCCTTTCGGCGGCTCGACCAACGTTATGAAGAAAAAACGACGCCGAGTGAAGCTCAGGCTACGAAGCCAGTACGACCGCAAGGAGCACTGCGTCGAAGCCCTCGAAATTGAAGAAATCTGCTCCGACCAACTGCTGCTTCCAGAAAACGCTCTTGAGATGAGTCAGGTGGCTGATTTGAAATTAGCGGATGTCACCATCTCACCAACTCGCCTCTTCACACAAGGCATCGAAGTTCTAATAGGCTCTGATTATTATTGGACTTTTGTGCACGCAAAAGTAAAGAAAGTGCAAGGGCCCTTGGTTGCGCTTAAGACTGACTTCGGCTGGACTTTGCAAGTACCGATACCATTGTCTGCTTCAGGTGTGTCGTGTTCCACCATTGCCGTTCTGCGCACCAGCGTCTGTGACAAGAACGCCAACCTGTCAGGCGAACTTCGAGCGTTCTGGGAGCTGGAGAGCCTCGGTATCTCCTCAAGCAGCTGCCTACTTGGAAGCGAGGAGCAGCAGGTGAGACAAGACTTCACTCGTTCTCTGACTTTGATCGATGGGCGATACGAGCCGAGCCTCCCGTGGAAGGCACTTGACCAGGGGCTAGCCAGCAACGAAGTTGTAGTAAGAGAACGCCTGGCCAAGTTGATGCGGCGTCTGAGACCCAACAAGAACAGGCTAGTGGTCTATGATGCAGCCATCCGTGACTACCTAGATAAAGGCTTTGCCAAAAGGGTTCCAGCCGACGAAATCGACAGCACCTCGTCTCGAGTGTATTATATGCCTCGTGCTGTTTTCCGTTCAGAGAGCTCTGCCACCAAAGTTCGCATAGTGTTCGATGCATCTTTGAAAGCACAAGGTTGCTTGTCACTTAACGATGCCCTCAACACCGGCACGAATCTAAGCACCGACCTGCTGCGGCTTATTCTGAATTTTCGATGCCACAAAATTGCATTGACCGCCGACATTGAGAAGGCCTTTCTTCAGATTGGCATCAAAAGTGAAAACCGCGACGCACTGCGATTCCTCTGGTATTCATCTGCGTCATCTGAGGGCTCATCAGAGGGTGATATAGAGGTCTGGCGCATGACAAGAGTGCCTTTTGGCGCCACAAGTAGTCCCTTTATAATGGCTGCCACCATACGACATCATCTGGCTAACGTCTCCGAGGACCTCTCTCACTCCGCACAAATCTTAGGCCTGTACGTCGACGATTTGATAACCGGAGTCAGCAACGCGGAAGAGGCGACGAAAATTTATGAGGAGGCAAAGCAAATAATGAGCTCAACAGGAATGAAACTGCGAAAGTGGAGTTCCAACAACGAACTCCTCCTACAACGGTTCAACGCTGACGGCGTTGGAAATACCTGCGCTGACACTGCGACGACGACTTCAGCCATGGCAAGAGTGTTGGGGCTCGAGTGGGACAGAGGAAACGACGAGCTGAAGTATTCCCTGAAAGCGGCGCTGGAGCTTCTTATCGTCAACAGGAACACTAAACGCTTCGTGATCCAGGCCATAGCGAGAATCTTCGATCCCCTCGGTCTGCTGAGCCCAGTAACAATCACAGCACAAGCACCTCTGTCGGTGATAGAAATTAAGCGCTTCAGCAATCTGAATCGCCTACAGCGAGTCACAGCTTGGATGCGGCGCTTTGTTCGCAACGGTGATCGCCAAAAAGGATCGACTTGAGGGCCTGCTCTGTGCATTCGAAATCCAACAGGCGCAGAAATGGCCGCATCACGGAGGAGTTTCCTGGGCCAGATGGAAGAACGCGAACCTGCATGGTCCGTTTACCAGGTGTTACTTTTGTACCCGTTGGAAACCAGAAGTTAATGAGCTAGCGCTCATTCGGCGGGGAGGATGTTGAATATTCCGGGTGCTGCCTTCGCGGTCTTCACGGCATGACATTTGGGCCATCCCACTGACAACGGGGGATGGACGTACACGGACTGGAATAGCCCATTCTTCACCGTGGGGTACGGCTGTGTGCGCGTGTGTTGTGTTGGGGGGTCGGTGGGTGGCGCGAGAGAGGGACGCGAGTGCGCGTGCTCCCTTCAAGTGTAAGTGAGACACTCAGCGTTTACGGAGCAGTGCGGTGCATAGTTCATGGAGACGCTCTCCGAACAGTGTCCATAGTGAGTGCAGTTTGGAGAATTAAAATTCATGTTGTTGTTGTTTGAAGGTTTCTCCCTAACGTCATATAATAACGAACACAGGATTTGCCGGAAGCTGGGAATTTTCGGAACGTGGTGGAAAAATTATTGCCGCTCATGTAATTGCGAGCATATGTGACCGTGAAATTGTTAGTTCGTATATTGTGCACTCCGGCAGTGGGGTGCGGTCTTCTACCATGACGTATAACTCACAAAGCGGTCACTTTGCTCAGTGCGCTTCATACCTCTCATTTCATCAGCCTCCCGTGCTCATCTTAAGCAGCTGTGACGGCAACGGCATTGAAATTGAGAACTATGCACAAGCGCATCCGACAACGAAAAGAAGCTGAGCTGACAACAATAGAAGAGCAGCAGCAAATTCGATTCCTTCTCAAGCATGCATGCAACGGTCTACTAAGAAAAGAAACGCCATGTGCTGAGACTGCAGATACAGACCTGATTTTAAATTTCTGAGCGCATTTCGAGCTGCTGCAGGTAGGCAGTCTGGTCAAGGCGGAGCATAGCAGCTGGTCTAGCTAGAACGTCGGCATATGTGTAATGGTCGCGAAATGTGTGTGATGAGCGGCTAGAGGAAAAGCATCAGCACCTTGTTGTTCAGTAATCTGGTGCAGATTGACAGCCAAGTATGGTGAAGGCGCTCGATGGCTGGAAATACCAAAGAGCTCCAGAGCAACTTCTCGTTATCTGCGACAGGAGCGAAGACTGGTCGCCTGCATCCGTCAGTCTAACAAGTGACTCGACGTTTATTTTGCTTTCGCGAGTCAGAACTCTCTGCTTGTAAAGTTCGTCGAACCTAATATAGAATAACTTACGCTGACAAATTGGTGATTAAACTTCGAGCTACTTCTACGATGGGTGCAGGTCTTGCACTAAAAACATCTCAAATGCGTCCTTATCGATGCTCTTTGGAATGTGCTTCACTCTATCGGGCTCTCAAGCTGTGCGTTTACTTTCTTGCGCATATCGGTGACATCCTCGATGTGATTTCTAAAGTACTCGCCGCCCTACTTATACTGCACACGCAAGCGCTGTTGGGAAAGTAGTTGTCTGATAGCCGTACAGCCGCTAAGATTTCAGGTAAGTTGCCTTTGAACAGGAACCATGGTGTAATGTTAGCCTTATGGTCCCGATAACACTGGTTTTGCCACGCCGGTGAAACCGAAAATCACGTTGATCAGATTGGTTGCCGCGTCCCATTTGTTGCAAGCACTCAACGGCTCGCCACATCTGAGCTTATCCTCACTACCATTGTCATCGGGGCAAATAAAGATGGCATGGGTTTTGCTGCCGGAAAGAGCCGGCCCAAATGGCGGCTTATCCCGCTTGTATGCTTTATTTGATGATGGCGATGTCTTCACGCATCGCGGGAAGTAGTGGCGTTGGAGACATATTAGACGGTAAAAGTCACAGGAGTTATGTTTGAACCAGCCTGTAAGTGACCGGTCTGTACAAGCACTAGGTGGAGGTGCCTTGCTTTGGGACTAAGGTGGCGGTGGCTGCCGTCTGGACGCGCCCGACTACGGCCTCTTTGGCCTGTAAGTCGTGGCAGCCGAGCGTGATCACCTCCCAGTCCTCCCGGGTTGTATTGGGTGTTGATTTGGTTCGGTGATTTCGTTTAACGTCCCAAAGGGACTCAGGCTATGAAAGGCGAAATAGTGTATGGCTGCGCAAATATCGGGGGTTAAGGAAATAGCCTGATTGCAGTGGCAAACCTACACCATGTGAGAAGTGTCCGAAGACACAGTTCTACCCGTTCTTAGGCGACAGCTACAATTGGTAACGTGCGCGTACGGACTTCAGTGTCAAATGAAAGGACCCAACACTCCACCAGATGTAATCTGGGAAAATATTTCGGTAAGCATAGTGACGGCAGTAGAGCCGACAGCGATCTTAGATCAACGAGCCCATCCAAGAGCGTGCGATAGGCCATGGTAAGGTGGCTTTCATGTATGCTTGTGCCGGCATGAGAGGGGAATTGTGCTTTATAAGGACATAGCTGCCGTTCATTCACAGCAAAACTTCTCACATGCAGGGCTCAAGGTCACGTCGTTCCACATTAGTGATTCTGAAATACTGCGTCTAATCGCGTCATACGCTCGCTCGACAGGTGTGCCTAAAGGCCCCACTCCATGGACACATTCAAGTCGCACTTGGGCGCCTGATCGTCAAGCACCATTTCCTGCTGGGTGTCTAAAGGAGACATGCACCTCTATGAGCATCATTCTGCTTCGCTCGCCCTCTAACCTAGACCGGAAAACTAGGGGATAGTAGAAAAGACTTTTAGCAGTGAACAGAAAAGCAGGAAAAAAGGCGCAAGGTCCTATTATTTCATTTGGGACCTCTGCTTGAGACGCGCGTGAGGGAGCCAATACCGGTCATGTACAGATATGTGCGCCGCTTCCCTGCCTGGGCTCACGCCGCGTCTGGCGCACGACTATTCCTGCTCCAGCGTATAGGCGTTGGCGGGCAACCGCGTTTTGTGTATGCCTAAGTTGTCATGCAGAGAGGCCTTAACCACGTTACTCTCAGCTAACTCACCGCCGCGCGATCGCTTCTCTTTGCGTTTGCACCGATACAGCGACGTGTCTCGCCGTTCGCCAGATATAAGCACGAAAGTAGCTCGGAGCTTCGCAGAGCTATGGAAGAACCGGTGCAGATATTAGATGTTGGGCTGTGAATCGAAGGCTTGAGGCCGAATCTCACTGCCCTACCGATTGGGGTGCGCCGTTTATATTTGGCATAATTGAAATTGCGGAATAATAACGTGGTGTTACCTTCACCTAATTAAGCGTGGTTGTCCACAACCAAAAAGTAAACCTGGGACTTTGCCTTCGTTTCTCCAAAAAAAATTTAAACAAAAATAAGAAAAACGAGCAGAAGGAAAAGACGACTTTATATGGGCTATCGTGTGTATTCTCGAGGCAAAGATTGAGCGTCCCCACACATCAAACCATCAAACCATGTGAAACATTGCTAAACCATGCTTAGCGCAGCTTTCGCTCCTATGACTATTTCCAAGCTATGCTTAAACCCGCACAGTTTTTTTGTAGTTTAAAAACAAATGGAGGTACTCTCGAGGGCTCGCGGCGAAAAAATGTCTCTAAAGGACGCCTGTTGAAGGAATCAAGTGAAAGCACCTCAGGCGAGGTGTCTACAACATAGATTAATAGAAATAAAAGAATGTTAGGGGGCACTTTAATCACTAAGCAGTGATGAGGCGATCACCTTAATCGTGCGGTGATCCGAAGCCCTCCATTACGGCACTTCTTTCTCAATGTTTTCACTCCTACATTTGCGATGAGGTGGCAGCGTAAGCTACCAGCCAACATATAAAGCCCCGCTTTAACCGAGCCGTATGAACGGGCCTGCGTGGCCTAGGGATAACGTGAATGCAAGGATTTTGACAGGCCGATTGTGGTATCACCCTCCCATGTGTAAATAGAGACTCGAGTTGGCAGCTCCTGCCAAACGAGGTGCCAGGAAGCCCTACGTCGAGTTAGTGCTCGGCCATGTCAGCTGCCAGCTACGCCGGTGAACATTAATGCATTCAATAAAATGCTGGTCGTGTTCGACAAGGGGTGCGCGAAGTACCGTCACGACAAGACACTTTCCTAGAGCGGCCCCGAGAGAGGCCCGGAAGTTTGAATGTTTCCAGAGCGCACTGTCGAGGGCGCTTTGCGCTTTACGCTATGTATATCCAGGCATAACAGAGCTATGTGTGAGAATCGTGTGACAAAACGGCGACATCGTCGAAATAACACAGGAAAGCGCTTCACTTGAAGCCGCATAGTCCATCCTTCGCTCCGATGTAACAGGGTTCACATAAAAGCCGACCGGCATCACGGTAAACTCATACGGTCCATCCAGGGTGAAAAAGGCTACTTTCAAAGCCATGTTGACTTTGTAATAGCCGGAACACAGATACAGGAACAAAAGGAACTAGGCTTCTTGTAAACAATAGATTGCGTCATCAATGGGGGGTAGTGGATATGCGTCCTTAAGGGTGATTTTGTTAAGACGGCGGTAGTCAATGAAAAACCTGATGAAGCCATGCTTCTTTTTCAAAAATGCCATGGGAATTGCCACTGACGCGAAGAAAGCTGAATTCCACCGCGTTGCAGTATGTCGTTGACCTGCTCAGTAATGACACGTTGCTCTGAAGTCGACACTCGTTAAAGGCGCCAGCGAAAAAGCGCATGATTTCAGGTATCGATTTGGTGAGACATATCGGCCGCTCGGCCCAAAAAAAGCCATCTAAACGTCAAAGGAACAGCGGAACTTGTTGAGGAGAGCGAGCAGTTTCTATAGGTGAGTCGGGTCAAGGATACTGTCCACGGAAGACTGAAAAATGTTCGAACACGTTAGATGAATGGAGCGGTAATCGGCGTGAGGGAGACTACGAGAGTACTCTGTGGGGAGTAGGCATCAGCGTCAAATGGCGAGAGTGAGTTACAAATTCAACATAGCCAAGGCATTCGCCACGACGTAATGTGACCGAAGCGGATGAGGCTTTGAAAACAACGTCGGCGGCACCGATGTAAATGTGGACGAGAACAAAGGGAACAAGAAGGTGGCGGTGAAAAACGAGCACGGAAGAAGGTTCTATGAGAGTGTCGCGTCGAAAGAAGAGGTCGTACACACAGGAACAATCACAGCATAGTAGGCGCGAATGTAGGTGTCGGCGGCGAAGGGTTCGGCGGTATTGAAGCCATCGCGACGTCAAGAACCGCATCACCGGGCGCAGAAAATGCTACATGAACACGGGCACAGTCAATAGTAGTTGGGTGGCGGGTAAGGGAAACCCAGCCAAGAATGAGGTCAGGCGCGCATGCGCCACGCACTAAAATTCAACAACACCTGTGACATCGGCGATACCGATGAGCACTGTTAAAGCAGCAGACGGACAAACGGGATCGACGAAGAGAGTCCAGAACGCGGGGTGGTGACGTTATGAAACAATTGGCAGAACAGTTCCCCAATGACGCAGAGGGTCGGTAACACAAGTATCCCCAAGAGCAAGTGGATGAACACCGTGAGCAAAACTTCGAGAACGTTCAGCAGAAAGAGGCGGGAAGTTGTGGAAGAAATTGCACATTTCGTGCCATAGGAACTAGGGCTGCTAGCTTTCACAGTAGGTGATGACGCTGTATTGGTGACAACGAGGGGACGGCGAGTGGCATCACGGAATGCGCTGGTGGCCTGGTGAGTTGTGGTGAGGCGCGGGTGATGTCACTGAAGGTGGGCGCAAGGTGTCGTACCGATAACAGTAGTCAGGTGTAGTGCGTACAGGGACAGGGTGCAGAGCACGGCGACACAGGCGGCCTACGTGGACTAGAATGCGCAGGCATAGGTGATATGCCCATTGCCATTAATTGCGCCAAGGATTGTAGGAAGCTGACGTTGACCGGAGTCGTGGAGCGGCAGACGGTGGCGCCACAGTCGACACGTATGCAAGTGGCTGCTGCGGCGATTGTTTGGCGGTACCTTCGGCATGCACGTAGGCATCTGCGCCAGCACAGAGAGTGGCGGCCCCACAACAATGGGGCCGTAGCTTAAAGGTGCAGTGACAGGTGTGGGCTGCAGTGGAACAGGGTCGACATCAAGTGCCACCGGCGCCGGCTGCCCAAAACTAGGAAGTGTACCGGCAACCTCCTGCTTGATGCTGTCGGGTCCTAGGGGTAAGCAATTCAGCTGTACACGACGGGTCTATCCCACAGAGGAGGCCAAGGTGCCGGGTGACCTCGTCCCGGACGACATTTTTGATTTCAGCCAAAAGGTAACCGCGCACAGCCAGTCCAGCAATGGACGCGGCAGTTGCGGGAGAGTGACGGGTGAATAGGCATTCCTTGCACAACCCGTCGACACTGACACAGGTTGTAGTGTGGTGGGCCTACTTGCCAACAGCAAGTGTAGTACATCATCGTCAATTCCCTTTTTTATGTAGTTTATCTTTTCAGCCTCATCTATTGATGGGTCGACGCGCTTGCACGAATCAACGACATTTTCAAGATATCTAGTGAAGGTTTTGCTTTCCTGTTGAGCTCGCACGCTCAAGGATTGCTCAGCGCGTAATTTACGCTCTTTGGGGTGACCAAAAACGTCTGCGAACGTTGTCGTGAAAATAGCAAAAGATAGTAAACTGGCTTCCTGATTCCAAAACCACAGGTTAGCAACGTCGGTTAGAAGATGACGTTGTTGATCGTCCTGAAGCCATCCGAATTGTTATGGTTACTCACCCACTCGTACCAGGCCAAGCAGTCTTCAACGTCTTGGCCGCTGAACATGGCTGGGTCTCGCTGTCGAGAGCATCTGAGCATAAGATGGAGCTCAACGGGGCTGATACATGCTTATGGCCTACCTAGTTGGTCGCAATGAGCATCCTACGGCTGCGGAACTCCACAGTTATCTTGTACGGGTCGCATCCCGCACCTTCACCAAATGAAGAGATGTTAGGATGTCCAAAGGAGTGGAGACAGCGACCGATGGCACTAAGCGATCTTGCTGCAAAGCACAACGTCGGGTCCGACGATGACAGCTCGAGATTCAAGTGCGCGTGATAGTTGATTGGCGAAGAATCCAGACGCCTTCACCGTGTGTCGGTGTAGTAGCATTTTCTTTACACTGAGAATATACAGACGCTAATTATGGGAGTAGGGAACACGCGAGTAGAATATCAGGACGGGATTGATGAAATTTTAGTGAGGACCCGCCAGACGAGCTGCTGACCGACGCGAATAGCACTATGGCATCATAGCATGAAGGGGAAGGCATGAAATAGATGTCTCATACTTTTTGCAACACAAGAAGCGTGGGTCGAATGGGCAGTGTTGCTCACCGTATTTCTTTATAATAAAAAAAGATCGAAATATTCCGATTCAGAGCGCTCTCCTTCTGTTCACACTTTTTCTAGAAAGCCGCAGTTATAGAATCTACTTCTAGATAACAAAGCCGTCATATTGAACCACTCATGTATCCTATCCACAAACTCAAAAATACCAAGGCAGGAAACATAGCATCAGGCAAGCAGATAGACTTGCTTCAACCAAACCACGTACCGTGAGGGTTCAGGCTCAATGTCTGATGAGGGGTGATTAATAAGAAGGATATTACAGCAAACACACGACTAAAAATGGCATCTGAGTAAGTTTAGGCTGGATGGGCTTTATATAGTTTCTTGGCTTGTGAGCCTGCTGCAATTTCGCTCTGAATAACTGACAATCTGTGAGGCTGTTCCAAGAGCTGAATATAAAAATACGGCATGAAAAGGCACGCCGTGAGCCAAAAAAGAATAGGGGGAAGTGCACAAAGCGCAGCTGTTGTGTAGCCATTATCCAATTTGTGCGCAAGGAAATGGCGGCAAAGTTCTTCCCGATTCGATGCGCTGGCTCTCATCAGAATGCAATAGTCTTTCTCGACACATCAGGCAGCGGTGAAAAGAACACACGAGGGTTTACGGCGCAAGAATATTTTAGAGCGTATTTTCGAAATCTCACTGCTCTCAGGCAAGGGCTCCCAAAGACTAGAGAACGCGGTAGTCGTAGTGTTCTCCCGAGGCCCATCAGGAGAACTTTTGACGGGGAGACAACTTTTGACGGGGAGGAAATAGGTGACGGGCGCGAACATAGGGTCAGATCTTGCGATGAGCAAGCAGCGTCGCAGCTCAAAAATGTGTTCGCCATGCCCATCTCCTGAAGACGCTGTTTGGAGGGTTCACGGGGAGGTCGAGAGCGCTTTGACAAACTCGCGGAAGACGACTTCGAGTGCACCCTTGTCCTGCTTTCGCAGGTGGAGGTACGAAGTCTTCAAAAGCATTCGGCGGGTACAAAGGCATGCGGAGGAGGAGGAGGAGGTAAACTTTATTAAAGAAGAGGTCGTAGGCGCGGGGTGGGTTGGCGTTCCCGTCCCCGCGGTGGGCTCCTCTTCTAGGCCGGACGCCAGGTGGCCGACCGACGATGTCGTTCGGCGACCTCTTCGGCTCGCTCCGTGACTCGGAGTTGAACCTCCGGGTCGGAGCTGAGCAGCGCGGCCCCCCACTGAGATTGGGTAGAGAGCTGCAGACTCTGTGATGGCTTGTCTTGATTACATGAGTATAGGATGTGTGGTGTGTCTGCCTTTTGATGTCCACAGAGAGAACAGACAGGGCTGAACTGCTCTGGGAACCATATGGAGTACATGTACGGATTAAAGAAAGTGTCTGTTTGAAGCTGGCGCCAGGTGACTTGTTGTGTTTTACTTAGTGATCGATGTGGTTCTGGAAAGATTTGTCTTTCTTTCTTAAAGTGGGTAGTAATTTCTTTGTAGGTTGTCATCCGCTCCCTAGCCGACCTGAGCTCAGGGCAGCGCACCTCCCGGTTAACTACGAATCCTCGGGCAAATTGGTGCGCTGCCTCGTTCCCAGGATGGTCCGAATGGGCAGGGACCCAGATCAATGTGATAAGGCGGGTATGGGAGATTTTTTGCAAGATTTTGATGGCTGCGGAGTGGGCCCTTCCTTTTGCAAAATTTCGAATTGCAGTTTTAGAGTCGCTAAGGATGTATTTGGCAGTGGTGGAGGTAATGGCTAAAGCTATGGCAGCCTCTTCGGCCTCCTCCGGAAATTTTGTTTTATTGATTGTCGCCGATGCGAGGGGAGAACCTCGATGATCGACAACTGCCAGGGAAAAGGCATCTCTGTCCGCATGTTCTGCCACGTCCACGTGCGCCGTGTCTTTCTGTACTGAAAATCTTTCGTGTAATTTTTGTGCTCTAGCCCTTCTTCTGTCCGTATCATATTCTGGATGCATGTTTTTAGGCAGAGGACGGACTATTAATTGCTCGTGCACGTGTCTTGGAATCGGCAAAGTGTGGGCCCGGGTCCCTTCATATTGTATTCCTGCTTTTTTTAAGATGAAACGTCCCGTTTCAGTGCTTGACAGTCGTTCATACTGTGCGGTGAGGTGTGCTTCCACCATTTCCGCTAAGGTGTTATGAATTCCTAACTTTAGTAGTGTTTCATTTGGGGTATGACGAGGGAGGTTTAGCGCAATTTTATAGGACTGCCTAATTAGTGAATCCAGGTCGTCTCTTTCTCTAACTGTGAGGGTGACGTATGGTGTAGAGTAGATAACTCTGCTAAGAACGAAGGCTTCTACTAGTTTCCTGGTCTCAGCTTCTTTAACTCCTCCACGCCTATTCGCGATTCGTCTGAGGAGGAGGGAAATTTGGTTCACGGTGTTTTTCAGTTTCTTAATTAGTGTGTCGTTTTTTTGGTTTGACTGTATGAGCATTCCCAAGATTCTTAGTGTTTCCACTTCTTGGATGGCTGCACCTTCCGCGTAGATTTTTATCGCAGGCGCTTTATTCTTTCTTTGACGCTTTGGGTGTAGAACGAGTAACTCAGATTTCTGGGGGGAACACGCGAGTCCCGCGGCTTGCGCCTCCTCTACGACTACGTCTACCGCTTGTTGTAGCGTATCTTGTATCGTGCCAATACTCCCCTTGGTGGTCCAAAGGGTGATATCGTCCGCGTACAAAGAGTGTTCTAGGTCTGGGATTCTTGCGAGTTCGTGTGCCATTTTGATTAGGGTTATGTTGAATAAAAAGGGGGAGAGGACCGATCCTTGCGGAGTTCCTCTATCTCCTAAAGTGAAGGTGTCGGATTTGATAGTGCCAATTTGAATTTTAGCCGTCCTATCGGAGAGAAAGTCTTTGATGTAGTTAAACGTTCTTGCGCCTACATTCAGCAGTGAAAGAGATTCTAGGATTGCTTTGTGTTTAACGTTATCAAAGGCTTTGGTTAAATCTAGGGCTAGGATTGCCCTGGTACTCCTTTCTTGCTCATGAGATAGGACTTCGTTTGCTAGTCTTAGCATCGTATCCTGTGTTGATAAATGTGGTCTAAAGCCGACCATAGTGTTTGGATATAAATTCTCTTTTTGCATGTGGGACTGGAGTCTGTCTAGTATGACGTGCTCTATCAGTTTTCCTATGCAAGAAGTAAGCGAAATAGGTCTGAGGTTTTCGAGCGCGAGCTTTTTGCCAGGTTTTGGGATAAATTTAACGATGGCATGTTTCCAAGACGCTGGGAGTTTTCCCTCCCTCCAGCACTCGTTCGCAAAGTCCGCGAGGGCTGTGATAGAAGCGTCGTCTAGATTTCTGAGTGTCTTATTGTTAATGCCGTCCTCTCCTGGGGCGGATGTTGTACGTACCTTAAAGAGGGCTGCTCTTATTTCCGCCGATGTTATGTCAGCATCCAGGATGGAGTTAGGCTCTCCTTTATAATTGGGCAGGGACTTCGTCTCACGGGTTGTGCAGAAGTATTTCTGCTGTAGCGTGTCTATAATATCTTGATCCGTGCCTGGGTCTATGTTTAAAATTTTGGTGATTTCCTTTTGAGTGGTAGCTTTGTTGGATTCCGGATCAAGGAGATGCCGCAGAAGATTCCACGTCTGCCTCGTGCCTAGATTGCCATTCACATTTTCACAAATATGGCTCCACTGCTGTCTCGCTAGTTCTGCGGTGTGGTGTTGAATTTCTTTTGTGAGTGTGACGATCCTGTTTCTAAGCTTTTTGTTATATTTTTGCTTAAGCCATCTTTTTTCTAGGCTCTGCCTTGCCTCCCACATGTGCGTAAGTCGGCTGTCAACCGTATTTACGCCTAAGTCATGTACTATTTCCTTAGTGGCCTTTCCCACATCCGATAGGAGGGTCTGTGTCCAGTGTTCTAAGTCTATGATTGGTTCGTTGTTTTGGTCGCGGATAGTCCTAAGTTTGTCCCAGTCGGTGATTTTGTTTTTTCTGGGTTGGGGTTTGAGATTGGCAATGGTAATTTTAGACATTATGATATAATGGTCACTTCCCAGATTTTGTCTGGTGTTGCTCCAGCTTAAGTCTGGGAGATTTTTGCCTATCGTTAGGTCCGGGCATGTGTCCCTGGTCACGCTGTTTCCTATCCTAGTAGGTTGCATGGGGTCCGTGTATTGGGTGAGCCCTCTTTGCTGGATAAAATCCATTAGGGCCGTTCCTTTCCTGGACATGGTTGCGTGTCCCCATTGCACGTGTTGAGCGTTGAAGTCGCCCACAATTAGGGTTGGGTTTTGGCCTGCGATTTGGAGGGTTTTGAGTATAGCGGCTTTCGCTGGTCCAGCCGGTGCCCTGGGGTGGCTGTATGCGTTTAGTACGAACAGAGAAGAGGAGTTTCTTCTGCTAGGCAGAATTTCAATTAATATACAATCGAGCTCTACGTTTTCAATCTCGTGGTTAACCACGGTAAGATTTCTATGCACCAACGTAGTGGTTAAAGGCTTTTCTCTGATGTGACATGGCAGAACCGCCCGGTACCCTGGCAGTTTTAGTCGAGACATTCTGGGTTCTTGAATCGCTATAATGTCAGGTTTTTCGGATTGCGATTGAATGTGTAACTGCAGATCTGTTTTTTTGTTGCGCATAGACCTGCAGTTCCACTGCCAAATTGTTACGGTTTTAGGATTGGCCATTTTGCTGGGATAGATCGATTGGCGCCCCTTGAGCTAAAGGGGGAAGCCGGTGTAAAATTTCCTGTAAAACGGTGTCAATTACTCCGAATTTGTGATTTACATCCTGTATGTGTTGTTCGAGTCTTTGTGTTAAATTATCAACTCTTTGGGTTAGACTATCGAGTTTCTGGCTGTGCTCCTCCACTTTTTGTTCGAGTTTTGGGACTCTATCCTCCACTGAGGTATTTCTTACGTCAGCTGCTACTGCTCGTTTTTTGCGAGGTGTTTCTTCCTTGCTAACTACGCTTACTGGGGTTTCGACTGAGGCGGTCACAGTAGTTTCCATTTCTGTGACTTCCGGCAATGGGAGTGGTTTCGGAGGTGGGTCCTCAGATATGACGGGTGCTTTTAGTTTACTATTTTCCTCCTCCAAGTGTTTGATTCTATCCGTGAGAATTTGAATGTGATGGAGTGCCTGATCTAGTTTAGACTGTAATGTCTGCAGCTCCATCCCCTTCCCATGAGAGGCCACTCCTGCCCAGCTCACCTGTTTCGGCCCGGGGCTCTGAGTCCGGCTGCTAGTGCTGGCGCCTCCTCCATTGCTGCTGCTTCCGTTTCGTCCGCCGCTGCTGCTCCGTCCGCTACGGCTGCTGCTGCGTCCGCTGTCCAAGGACGGGAAGGAGCTCGAGCGGTCCTTCCTTTCGGTAGATGTTGGGTCGTCACATGTCCGTGATTTGGGTCTTGATTGGTGCTCCGACATTTTCTTTTGGTGTCGTTGAAATCGCTTCTTGCAGCTGTTATCGCCTGTGCGGTGCCCTCCTCCGCAGATAATGCAGACCGGGTCGCAGACTTCTTCTTTCAGGTGTTGGTTTCCGCAGTACGGGCACCGTTGTTGCGGTGGCTCCGGACATACGTCTCTTCTGTGACCGACTCTTCTGCAGTTTGTGCACGCCTCTACTTTAGGAATGAAGGGGTAAACTGGGTACAGGACTCCGAAGTAGACGATGCTATCTGGGAGTTCGTCCGCGTCGAAGTGAAGCAGGAGGGACTTTGATGTTCTTCCCATGGTGCGTGCTTGAACGATGTCCGGGTTTCTTTTTCGGAATTCGGTCATCATTTCTTGGTGCGTTTCGCCATCGTAAGCCCTATAGATAATGCCTTGCAGGGCCCTGTCCGGAGGGGCGATGTACGGCGTCATAACAATGTCTTTGCCTTCTATTTTGATTTGCTTTACTGCGACGTAGCGTAGTGCGTTTGCCTGCACCGGCGTCGATATGGTGATCACATTTTTTGCAGAGTTGGTTCTAGATTGGTCGTTTTCGGCCGCGGACGCGGTGACGCCGCTCGCTGTTGCGATCGCTTGCCTGATAGATTTCTCGGTGTAGCGCGTGATGTCTACGCCACCCGTTGGTCTGTAGATGATTTTATAGTCCTTTTCCGGGAGTCGGGGTACCGGTTTCTTCGGATGTAGCGGAGGGAGAGGTTTCGCCTTCGGTTTCTCGGACTGCTCATTTTTCCTCTGAGGTGTTAATGACTCAGATTTGGGGTTCTTGGTACGGTAAGAAACAATTGTCTTCCAGTCTGGTGTTTCGAATTCGGCTGGAGAAGCATTCGTCCCAACTACGGCGTATTCCATGACTGCCGCCGTGGCGTTCGCGCCGCACTAGGCCTGGCGTTCGGGTAAGCAAGGGCGCCGGAGCGACGCTGGATTTAGACAGTCGGAGCTCGGTCTCCCGAGCTCCGATTTGCGTAAAAAAGGTCTTGAAATGTGCCTTGTACACTCACGGTTCTTGTCCCGCTCTTGTAGGAAACCTGGCAGACCACGCGGCCCACCTGGTCCCCACCTTGCACAGTTCAGCCAATGTCGTTTCTGACCGTCTGTGTGTATGTATAAAGACCCCCAGTATCCGGACTTCCACACCTTCAGAGATTGGACCTGTTTCGAGAGACACTGTATAAAGAGCCCCAGTATCCGGACTTCCACATGTTCAGAGATTGGACCTGTCTCGAGGGACACTAATTTTGGCTGTGCATTTTGGTGATAGGCGTATTTGCACAGCCCCGCCGGGGTGGTGAGTGGTAAGACGCCCAACTACTGTACCGGAGTACCCGGGTTCGATCCCGACCTCGGCGGCTACGTTCACATAGGGGCGAAACAAAGATTCATCCGCGTGCTGTGCGATGTCAGCGCACGTTAAAGATCCCCAGGTGGTCGAAATTACTCCGTAACCCTGCACTGCGGCTACTCTTTCTCTCCTTCACCTTGCACTCCCACCTTCCTTCCTTCCCTTACGGCGCGGTTCAGGTGTCCACAGCAACAAGCGTGAATATACTGCGCCTTTCCCTTCCTCTGAACCATTATTATTATTATTATTATTAATTATTATTATTATTATTATTATTATTATTATTATTATTATTATTATTATTATTATTATTATTATTATTATTATTATTATTATTATTATTATTATTATTATTATTATTATTATTATTATTATTATTATTTTCCCAAACAAATTCCCACTTTGCGGGGAGCATTGAATCGCCGCCTGCTGAAAGTTTACCGCAATGTCTCTGGGGGAGCCCTGTGTCGTCCACAAGATGATGTCATCGGCGTACAGCATATGCTGCACATCAGTGACAGCACCCAGCTAGGCTGACAGGTGCATCATGGCCAAATTGAATAATGGGAGAGAGCACCGCGCCCTCAAGTCACCTAGCTCCTAAGCTAAAGATGTCCATGTTCCGTATCATGGATTCGAATGTAAGACAGTCTGTCGGTAAAAACAGCCGAATGTATTGAAACGCGCTTTTGCCGCAGTTATTTTCAGGGGGGATCATGTGCGTTACCAGGGCACGAGAAGCAATGCCTTCTTTACAGGCGCTCGCGCTTCTCTCTTTCCTTCTATTCCCCTCTCTCCCAAAGCACAATAAAGTAGTCTCTACCCAGCAACCGAATCGAGAGGGTCCTCACTCACGGGGCTCCGACACCCCGAATATAACACTGGCGACATGAGTGAGGCTGGTGTTCTGCCCGTTGTTGCCGAAACAGTTGTGTGCTGCTTGAGCAGAAACCGAGCCAGCCTGCACGCGAATGTTCCAGACTGATTCTTGGCCGATGCTTGCTTTGTTTCGTACACAAATCTCCCAGCTTGCTTATTTGTGGCCGGATGATAGGGAGCGCTTGTAATGTGCGCTACGCCATTCTTCTTTGGGAAATTTCCTATTTCCGTGGAAACGAAGGACGGGCCGTTATCCGTTACCAACCTTTCGGGAATGCCGAAGGTCGCGAACCGGTTGCGCAGTTCCTCGATCAGAGTCGGTGACATTATGTTGCGCATGTAGCGCACTTCGAGCGTCTACGACAATCAGTAGCATCCTTCCCTCTACGGGGCCAGCGAAGTCAGCGTGGACTGTGTGCCATGGAGCAGTCGCGCGCTTCCAGTCAGGAAGTGGAGCCTTAGGCGGCGTCCTAAGGCTCCACTGGCAGCAAGTTGCACAGTTCTTCATTAGTCGCTCTCTGTCGTTGTCGACACCGGGCCGCCACAAGTACCCTCGAGTGCACGATTTCATGGCTACTACGCCCCTGTGCCCCGCATGTGACAAGTCCAGTACGTCTTTTCTCGCTTAAGCCGGAACAACCAATCTGGTACTACGAATAAGGCAACCTTGCTGTAGCGAGAGCTCAGATCCCAGCCTTGCGAACGCAGAAAATCCCTTCTCGAGCAATCTGTCAAGATCTCCACTTGACACGGCTCTCGTTACGCGGGACAACAATGGATCCTCCCTGCTCAGTTCTGCGAGTTGATTTGGAGACAGTTTTTCTCGGCGTGGAAGCCAGCATGAGCACACCTGCAGGAGGGTGTGGCTCATCTTCTTGATAGGGCAGCGGCAGCCTGCTAAGTGCGTCAGCATTTTGGTGCAGGCGTCCAGGCCTGTACACCAAATCATAATCGTACGTGGCCAACTTCAGACACCATCGGGTCATCCTAGGCGAGAGTATCTCTGGTAATTGTTTCTTTTATCCCACGATGCCGAGGAGTGGTTGGTGATCCCTTAATACGGTCACCGTGCTGGCCAGCGATGTACTGGTGAAAATGGCTCACGCTGAAAACTACTGCGAGACTTTCCTTGTCTAGTTGAGAGTAGTTTTTTTTTTTTTTCTGCGGCTCCCAAAGTTCGCGACGCGAACGCAATTGGGACCTCTCTGCCGAACGCATCTTCTGGGCTAGAATCGCGCCGACGCCATATGGTGACGCATCCACAGACAAAAGTAGAGGCTTTGTATCGTCGTAATGCGCAAAAAATGTGGAAGAGCGAATCAAACGCTTGAGTTTCTCAAAAGCAATCTGGTGCCTTTTCTTCCAAGTCCAGGGTGTGTTTTTCTCCAGAAGCTTGTACAGCTCTGCGGCAATCGTAGCTCTGTTTTCTAGAAAACGGTCATAAAATGCCAAAAGTCATAGGAAAGCCCGCAGAGATGTTTTGTCAGTCGGCCTTGGAGCCTGAATGATAGCCTGGATCTTTTCCTCGGTTGTATGAACGCCTTGCGCGTCAATTTCATGTTTGAGAAATTCGACTGACCGTGCCGAAGCGGCATTTTTCTAGCTTGAGGCGTAGGCCTTTTTCCCCTCGACAGGACTTTGCCTAGACGTTGCTCATGCTCTCTAGCATCCTTCCCACTAACAATGATGTCGTCAAGGTAAACACTCGCCTCAGCCTAGAGAGCGCCATTCTTTCCATCGTCTTGCGGACAAAGAAATGGGCAGGAGATTTGAAAAGGCTAGATGCTTACCAGGTTTAGGTATGAGCGAAATAAGTGAGGAAGTCCAGGATGATGGCAGAGAGCCTTCTTCCCAGGCGGTACAATAGAGGTTGAGAAGGTGCTTGTTTGAGTTATCGGGAAGATTGCGAAAAGTGGAGTAAGTGATTCCATCTTCACCGGAAGCCGACCGAGTGGCGTTAGCAAGAAGTGCAGCTTAAAAGAGGCATCGCAGTGTAAAAGAGGCATCGAGGTCATTGATTGTACAGCCTGTGTATTCAGGGTAAAAGGGGGACAGAGGGGGTGGGAGATAAAGATCTGCAAGGGCTTTTCACATCTTTGTGGCTAGGGTTTTAACAAGAGTCGGGACAAAGGTAGGGGTGGCACCAAGGAGGGTTTGAAAAAGAGTCCAGGTTAATTTTTTATGAAGCGCGTGTCAAGACTGTTGCATAGGGTATTCCAACTAGAATCCTCAAGCGTAGCAAATATGTCACGACATCGTCTCGCACTTTTGAAAGGGTTGTCTGTAATTGGATGTTGCGGGGTTGCAGTCTAACTGTTCGGAGAAGCTTTTTGCGACGCTTTCATAGCCTGATGAGATGGGGGTCGGGGTCAGAAGTGGGATATGCAGCGGTCTCCGTGCGAGTAGAGGATGAAGACGCTTGGAGAAGGGCATTAGTCCACTCCTCATAGGACGTGAAAGAGGCAGAGGAGAGGAGACAGCAAAAGGCCTGCCAGTCAGTATGTCGAATGCGCTGCTTGCGGGTGGGCATCCGAAGTGGGACGGAACTGAAATTAATAAAGTGGTCACTAAGAAGGGCTAAGTGGCTGACCACTGATGTGATATAGGACCAGAAAAATAAGTGCGGTCAGGGGTTGTGGGGCGCTGGGAGTATGTGCCCGCCCTAATGGGTACTCTGGGGGTGTTGAGGAGAGTGAAGTGAGTTTGCTGGGCCATGGAGTGGATTAGGCGGCCCGCACGAAAGGTCTGCGGATAACCCCCTAGTGTGTGCGGGGCATTAAAATTGGCCCAGAGAAGTATAGCCGCATAAGATGGCGATGGGTTAAGAAATTTACCTTGGGCCGTGAAATGTGTGGCGTGAATGGAAGGGTTGTAGAAGGACAGCAGTGCCAGGCTTAGGTGAGCCTGAGGAAGATAGTAGAGGGTGCCCACTAGGAAGGATTGGAGCGATGAAGGAATTTCAAGGTCTGCTACCGAGAGGTCACGGCGAACATAGATAGAAGATAGGGGGTTAGTATCTATAGAGTGAAATGCCCGGTAGCCAGGAATGTTAGCGAAGCAGCGAGTTTCCCGGAGGAGAAGGAAGTGGGGCAGAGAGGGGAGATTAAGATACTGGTTTGATGGAGTGTGGTTAGTATTGAGATTGCGATACTTCCACTGAATTATATTGAGGTTCTCCATATTGACATCTAACTAGTTGGATTGCGCTGTGGCTTGCCATCGCGTTTCGTTGTGGGAGGGGGAAGAGAATCCGTGATGGCTTGCAGTGAAGTCTGAAAGGTGGAGATCAAATTAAGGATGCGTTCGAACGGAATGTTGACGTGAGTATTGAGGCTATTGAATTTGGCATCAATTTGGGTAATAGTCCTATCAGGCTGTTGGATGTGGCGCTCAAGGTCAGACTGGTATTTGAGACAGTCAGGGATGACATTCTCTGTGTTTGAGAATTAGGAATCGATTGTAGTGAGTAGCTGATCCATGAGAGCCTCAAGAGCATCTCGGCAGCGATCGATGCTTCGAAGATCTTGGGGGGGGGGGGGGGGGGGCGAATGGCCACTTTCAAACTAGCCACACGGAGCTCGAGGGTATGAAAGCGCTTCAATAAAAGGACGGAGGATGGGTCGAGTGGGAAACGAGTGATTGTGAAGATGACTGGAGAGAGTAACGAGGCTTGGGAATTGGACGCGTCGGAGATTGACGAGATGAAGAGCACACAAGCTGACGCTGGGAAGGTGCCTGTGTTACTGCTGCGTAGGAACCGGGAGGGCAATAGAACGCATGTTCTGCAAGAGGAGGATAGCCATAGTTTATAGCCGGCGCCTCAGCCGGCTGCGGAGGAGCCGACTGAGTGGCCTGGCGAAGTTTGGCACGCTGTTGGTAGGCATCCTTGGCAGACTCCTTATTTTTATGCTTATAGTGGTTGCAAGCAGAGGCGAAAGTAGCATGCTCATTTGTCTGGCAGTGCCGGCACTAGGACTTCGTGCACTCGTGGACAGAGGGCTGCGGGGGGATGAGTGAAGTGCACTTGGGGCAGTTAACAGCGGCACAGAGCACTGATTGTCACCGTGGGCAATCTCGAGACAGCGCGTACATGCAGGAACGCGGGGTTTGTGAGGGCGGCATCGAAATGCTGCTCGACGAAAGTAAACAATGCGGGAGATGACAGCACTAGCAAGTGCAATTAGTACTGTTTCGGTGGACCCCATCATGCGCGCGGTTATGATATCGGCTGTGTAAGTCCCTAGGTCCCTCGTCAGATCGGCGGTCAAAAGACCGCGTTCAACACCATGAATGACACCGAGACAGGAAAAAGAAGCTTTGACAAGGTAGGGACGGATTTTTACGAGCTTACCTTGAGGGGTTGATGTGGGTGATATGCAATACAAGGCTGGCGATGAGGTCAGAGTGCGTTTACAGAAAGACCAGGTTCAGCATTGGCTTGGTCTCGAAGGTGAGGATGTTACTGGAGCATTCAGAGAGGTTGGCAGCATTGATTATAGTTTTAAGCAGTTCGTAGGGTTGGGTGCGGGGGGAAAGGGTGCCAGGCTGGAGCTGGAGCCCGACCGATATTACGTCCAGGCGAGATATGATAGGTTTCGCAGCCTTGTGAGGGGCACCGACCATTTCCCAGCCGTCTTCCGGGAATAGAGTGAAGTCCATGGTCGGGTGGAGTGCAGCAGCCCTGATATCCAGCGGGTCAGAAGAGGCGCCTGCCGTCACTTCATAGAGAGGAGGCGAGTCTAAAGCAGACGACGCAGCGGGCGGGCCGTGAGGCGGTGACGGCAGAGAAACTTGAGACGCGGGCTCGGGGGTGCGCGTCTGCGATGTATAGACGAGGGTTGATCGGCGGTGATGCGGCGGATGCAGCAGCCGCCTGCGGCTGATGCAGTATGCGGTCAGGCATGCCGGCAGTATGCGCTCCTGTAGGCTTAGAGTGGCGTGGCGCCGCTTCAGTCCTCTTAGAAGTCCTGGCTATATGATCGAAGGCCTGACCTTGGTAAAAATGGTATCACCAGGTTCCTTGGAACGTTAGGCATCGCTTATTGCGAGTCTCGTAGCAGACGGAGTCTGTCGTTAAGTGGTAAGGGCTGAAAGAACGGAGCCCGTGAATAAGCCATGGCGTGTGGATAGCGCCACCAAGCGGAGTGGTCATCAGCCAAATAGTCGAATGCAAGTGGACCGCGTCTCTACCAGACGCTGCTCCGGCCCTTTGAAGTACGCGTATGATACGCGTAGCTATCGGATCCGGGCTGCAGCGTAGAGACCTGCTGTAGAGTGGCCGTTGACTCGACTCGTCGATTCGGGACGCACCAAGAAACGCCGACTCTACCGACGCCCAGATAGACCACTCCGCCGGATGCACCACCATTTCGAAGGACACGAACACATGAGTGCACTTTTTAAGGCGAAAGCCTTTAATGGCTTATGTTGTCGTGGACAAAATGTGCCCCGCTTTTGCGGCGGCTCTGATTGGCCGAGGTTGGATGACGTCATAAGGTCTCGACCATTTACAGAGCACCACCACAGTATGCGTGAATGCGTGCCTTATATGGCCATATGCCAATGATCAATTGCTAAATAATGTCAAAAAAATTAAATAATTATTTATGAATATTGAATAATTAGGTAAATAAACAAAACCAAATATTGCCTAATCAAATAAATAAGTAATCAATTACCTACTCAATGAAATATTAACTAGCATCATTCATCTCATGCAACTCAAAAAGTTCCACACAACATAGAGTAATATATTTGTGTTCATCATATGATTTATACGCTGCTTTTGCACACCACATCATATTACTGTTCGTCAACATCGAATGTAGATTCAAAAAAGCTGTTAACATAATTTTACCTCTATAGATCTGTATTGAATAAATTATAGTTAGTGTTCTTTTTTCATTGTTGTAGAATTCTCTTCCCCTCTCTACTGTACCCTGTACCCTGAGGATAAGAGAGAGAAAGGAAAAAAAGCTAAGAGAAGTAACGGTATAGAGGAAGCGAGTGGGGGGGGGGGGGGGGGGGGGTCAGTAGGCGCTAGCAGACCCAAGTTAGAGGACCTCTAATTTAAGGAAGGAATAAAGTAAGTAGCAAACTAAGGATCAAATGAGTGCGCGTCAAGAGGGCGAAAAGATGAACGGGCAAACTGTTGGGCGAATCAGAGATGCAAAGTCAAAGAACAAATAAAACGAATGACAGTTAAGGCTTTGTTATCAAAGCGCGGCCGCTTATTCGTGCAACAGGTTTAAATTCCGCGTGAAAGATTCTTCACCTTCTGCGCTTTTATTTAAGCATTCATGAAGCGCCAGATTCCCATAACTGCGCCTAATAATGTACCTAGACAAAAACAGCGCGACAAAAATATTTTTTTTTTTATAATCGGCCACAATGTAGGAGAAAATGGCACTCAAAAAGCGTGTATTCACAATAGAAAAGCATTTCCTCCCACTACGTCACAGCCCGCGCTCGCGAACAGCCATCTGGTACGGCTCAGGCGAATAGGGGACTTTATCTGGAACCGGCGCGGTCCGCTTTGTCCCCGTCTATATATCTTGCACCGTGGCCTTGATGCAGTCGTAAGCCTTTCGCCTAGGGTTAATATCGTTTAGATGTTCTAGTATAGCATAATGGGAGACATTGTCAAATGCTTTCTTTAGGTCGATAGCCAGGATGGCCTGCGTATTTACCATGTTAGATCTCCTAATGATGTCATGTGACACTAGAAGCACGGCATCTAGCGTAGAAAGTTTCTTTCTGAAAGCCACCGTGGTGTGTGGTAGAAGCGAGTATTCTTCGGCATAGTCTTGCAGTCTGGTAAGCACAACATGCTCCATTAGCTTACCTAAGCATGAGGTAAGCGAGATTGGCCTTAGGTTTTCGAGGTTTATCTTTTGAATAAAAATTATTTTGGCGTGCTTCCAGGATTGGGGTATACTACCACTCCCCCAGAACTCACTCAGGTGATCTGTGACTGTTGCGACCGACTTTAGATCTAGGTTCCGCAGCATCTTATTATTGATTTTATCTGGTCCAGGCGCAGATTTCATCTCGAGTTGAGACCGTGCGGCCCATAACTCTGCGTCGGTGAAAGGCTCGTCAAGAGTTAGGTTTTCGCGTCCCGTGTAGAGCGGGTACAAATCTCCATCTTTGCGAGGGTTTAGATATTTATCATTTAGCGCGATATCGATTGTTCCCCGCTTCCGAGATATGCATGGATGATCTGGTCTATAGCGTTTCTGTTGACTGTCTTTGACTGGGATGGGTCAAGGAGGCGGCGGGTTTCAATTTAAAAGGTTAATGTAAAAATATTTTTAAAACGCCATATTTTTTGCATACTGAGTGACCTGAGAAAATGCAAAAAAAGCAAAAAAATTCTTTTATCCCAGCATTCATGAGTCAACATGAGAGAACAACAAAAGTAAAATATTTTCAAATAATATCTCTCATTATATCTTGCCTCTCGAATCATTTAAATTCTCAAGATCATCTTTTGATTCTTCGCAGAAACTTCAATAGCCCTTATATGACCCAAACTTCCTCGTTCGCACAATAGCGACCATAACGAATTATTTTTCTTCCAAAACAATTGTAGATAGTCGCTTTTGGAGCCTGTGATGTTTCGCATGGAATGACCTAAATGAAGGTTTGCTTGGGGTTTTATTCTGTATACCTTGGCGTTTACTTCGATACTCTAACTCTACTTTTTGCTATGACATATATTTTTTATGAGGCACCTCTATTATCAGCTTTTGGACGCCGCCCACGAGCTGGTTCTCGGGCTGATTCTATCTCGCCTTCGGTGGTATTAGTAATGGCTGTTTTGCAGTGATGGATACGCTTTCATGCTTCGACTTTATGACTACGCAGGGGATGCTTTTGTTTGTATAAAATGAGGCCTTCTGTCAATAAAATTTCATATGATTGTTCAGCGCCGCCTGTCGTGTGGTCCGTGTGTCTTCTCTTTCGTCCTCGTTCTTTCGCGCTGCCACCTTCTACGAAGAATCAGCGACTAGCCCGCAGCAAGTTATTAATGCATTACTCCACGTTTTTGTTGCAATGGGTACAGGCAGAAATCTTGTAAAGCGTGCTTTGCTTTGAAAAAGAAAAAAAGCATCATGTTTCGAATTTGGTTATAATATGTAGGTAAACCTTAAGTTTCACGTGGCATGATAATTGTCGGTGCGTTTCTAAACCTCCGAGGTTGACTGAAGAGTCACATGATTTCAGACACTTATACTGCTTTCAGCTTTCAACCTCTTGATATCTTTATTATACCAATATCTCACGAACCGTTTGAAAGTAATCGGCTGGCGTTCTGCTCCAGCGTTGCAAGATACAAACACAACTTGATGAGTGGGGTTTGATTCCAATGCCGCTATTCGATGCTTCACCAATCTTAAGCCGGATTACGTACCGATCCCATAAATAATATCAAATTATGATCATTACTCTTGATGATGAACATGAAAGGGTGATCCACCACGAACGTGATATGTTCCTTGTCAGGGCGGCTACCTATGCGCCCGACTATTGCAGTGGCAGCAGCGGCCTCTGTGCCATTTTCGTCGACTTCAACTACCGCTTCGTGAATAATGTGTCCCACTACCGCACTCGTATTCTCAAATATTCCCGACAGGTCCGCGTGTCCTGGACTGAAAAGATCATGAACACCCAGAGCCTTAAGAGTTTCTACAAAGTACATTTTGCTCCCGACCTTGAACATGGGAAGGGACAGCGTCACATTCTTAGGTGTGTCGAGGCTTTCCAGGAGCGAGCGTAGGTTTGTTTCTGTCAGCCGTTGTTGCAAGAAGGACAAGCCATCAATTTCATTTGGCAGAAGGATAACCATGGAGTAATGTTTTCCACTGTAAGGCTTTTCCAGTGCCCAGCACTTCAGTTCGTCGGAACGGACAACTTTCAAAAGCGTCGTTTCGTGCATCATGTTAACCTTCACAGAATTCCCAGAGTTGAGACGGAAGTCCTCCGAATTCGTTCGGTTCGGATCGAACATCATTTCCCAGTTAGCCTTGAAATAAATGGCATTCAGCAAAATGAACAAAGTTTGGCCATTGACAATACCAGACCCTATAAGATTATTAATTTTATGCCCTGTATTGTTCGATACCCACTCGTTGGCATTTTGTCGGATATCCTCGGCGTAGTCCTTGAAGTTGACTGATTGAACGGGACATTTGAATAATTTATCCAGAAGTGCTACGTAGTCGTTCCGAATAGGAAAAGGACACGAACTGTACATTCTGTTCGCTATATTGAAGATGACGTGACTCGTTGAGAGGCCGCTGCTAACATTGGATAAGCGTTGTATAAGGACTTCTTTGTTCTCGATATGCATAGCTTTGCAGAGTTCAGTAGCGGTGTTGCCACGCGCTCCCGCGAGGACCATTGTGAGCGCGGTAATGAGGCTGAAGGGTGAATAGACGATGTTTTCGCCAGCAGAGTTCCTTACAATATGTGCATACATTTCCAGAGAAATATTGAACAGGTGGTATCCGAACATTGGTTCATCCATGATTGGACTGGGTCTGAAACGAAAAAAAAAATAATAATCATGTAATAAAAGTGCCAACGTTCGGAGTGAGGTTGGTATAGCGTAAGAGACATATAGAAGCAATATCTGTCATAGTAAGGACTCCCTTTCATGTCATTTAAGTTGCACTGCCTCATTACAACGAGGCCCACATCTGTCAAACTCTCATTTGAATAACGGGCATGGAAATGTCAAAGAATCGAACCTTATTCTGGTTGTTTCCAAGTGAAGGCTCCTATAAAGTGTGCATCACTTGTGTCAATCAGGAGCGCTAGATATATTGCCAACTTGTCCTCTGCCTCCCCAGTTAGTGCAACAGTGTAGAGAGTTCAATAAAATTTTTACGTCATAAAAATCCGATAGTTCAGCCTTTCCTGCGTTTGATGTCGCTTGCCAGGTAGTAAGCAATGCACCTACAGCTGAGATATTTAGATTGCAGCTTGTAAAGCTTTTTTTTCCTTTGCTCTTGTTCAAACCCGGTTTTCGCCAGCGACGCACTGGCTAAATATGACACGAACCATGGTACAGATGCGGACATCGTTATTGCTTACAGCCGGCGACCGACGTGGTCTAGTAACAACGGAAATTGAAAGGTACAACCCTCACTTCCTGTGCACCTGTCATGAATCCCGTTCTCTAGTGTGACAACGAAATTGTCACTGGCATCCGGCCCGACAACCTGCACTTCAGCGAGCCCAGCGTCAGAGAGCGCGTGACGCTTTTGAGCTCGGAGGAGGCTGTGCTATAGTGCCGCGCAACAATGTCTGTGCGCTGAAGAGCGCCCATGTGTCTTTCAATGAGAATTCTCTGAGTTAGAAAGATAAACTATAGGTACTACACAATGCGTCGCTGAGCCACCGCCACCACTGATGAATAAAGACTGCTGGTTAAGGACATTTTTAGAGTAGCAAGGCATAAACAGTGCGCACATAACTCCTGTTTTGTGTATTTTTTCCTGTATCTTTCTCAATCGGGATTATCAACCAAGCGCTGGTTCATTCAGCGTTTTCTAGAATATTTACAAATCCAGGAGACCTGATCGGAAAGGAATTAGCTAAGGTAAGCAGCGAGCTAGATATTGATGCGACAGGTGTATCCGAGTGTAGAGAGAATTGCGCGTGTTCTGGATGATAACAGAACAGCGAAAATTGAAAGATGGGGATATTCTTAGACGTCTCTACGAACTGAAATTTTTTTTATGTGGTGGTGTCGGTGAAAACATATAATAATCAGCAAAAGGATGCAGCTTCTCGCAGAGTCTCCGCGTAGCTAGGATCGCAATATCAACGTTTGATAGAAGATATGAAACTCCAAACTGTAATTATGCAACGCAAATAAAACAAAATTCCTATTTTACGTGGATTATTTATGTTCTAAAGCATTCTTGAAAGAAAACAAAGTTCCTGTGCGGGTGTTCACTCGTGTTTACGTGTGTGTCTGTGTGTGCGTGTGTGTCTGTGTGCATGTGTGTGTGTGTGTGTGTGTGTGTGTGTGTGTGTGTGTGTGTGTGTGTGTGTGTGTGTGTGTGTGTGTGTGTGTGTGTGTGTGTGTGTGTGTGTGTGTGTGTGTGTGTGTGTGTGTGTGTGTGTGTGTGTGTGTGTGTGTGTGTGTGTGTGTGTGTGTGTGTGTGTGTGTGTGTGTGTGTGTGTGTGTGTGTGTGTGTGTGTGTGTGTGTGTGTGTGTGTGTGTGTGTGTGTGTGTGTGTGTGTGTGTGTGTGTGTGTGTGTGTGTGTGTGTGTGTGTGTGTGTGTGTGTGTGTGTGTGTGTGTGTGTGTGTGTGTGTGTGTGTGTGTGTGTGTGTGTGTGTGTGTGTGTGTGTGTGTGTGTGTGTGTGTGTGTGTGTGTGTGTGTGTGTGTGTGTGTGTGTGTGTGTGTGTGTGTGTGTGTGTGTGTGTGTGTGTGTGTGTGTGTGTGTGTGTGTGTGTGTCTGTTTTACGCGCGAGCGCATACGGCTCTGTCGGCCGCAGATTCGGCCGACAGAGCCGAATCTGCGGCCGTAGATTCGGCCGTAGATTCGGCCGTAGATTCGGGTTCTTTCAGAGTTTGCCGGAAGCTGGGAGTTTTCGGAACGTGGTGGAAAAATTATTGCCGCTCATGTAATTGCGAGCATATGTGACCATGAAATCGTTAGTTCGTATAGTGTGTACTCCGGCAGTGGGGTACAGTCTTCTACCATGACGTATAACTCACAAAGCAGTCGCTTTGCTCAGTGCGCTTCATACCTCTCATTTCGTCAGTCTCCCGTGCTCATCTTAAGCAGCTGTGACGGCAAAGGCATTGAAATACAGAACTATGCACAAGCGCATCCGACAACGAAGAGAAGGTGAGCTGACAACAATAGAAGAGAAGCAGCAAATTCTATTCCTTCTCAAGCATGTATGCAACGGTCTACTAAAAAAACAAACGCCATGTGCTGAGGCTGCAGATACAGACCTGATTTTAAATTTCTGAACGCATTTCGAGCTGCTGCAGGTAGGCAGTCTGGTCAAGGCGGAGCATAGCAGCTGGTCTAGCTAGAACGTCGGCATATGTGTAAGGGTCGCGAAATGTGTGTGATGAGCGGCTAGAGGAAATGCATCAGCACCTTGTTGTTCAGTAATCTGGTGCAGATCGACAGCCAAGTATGGTGAAGGCGCTCGATGGCTGGAAAGAACAGAGAGCTGCAGAGCAACTTCTCGTTATCTGCGATAGGAGCGAAGACAGGTCGCCTGCATCAGTCAGTCTAACAAGTGACTCGACGTTGATTTTGCTTTCGCGAGTCAGAACTCTCAGCTTGTATAGTTCGTCGAACCTAATATAGAATAACTTACGCTGACAAATTGGTGAATAAACTTCGAACTACTTCTACGATGGGTAGAAGGTCTTGCACTCAAAACATGTCAAATGCGTCCTTATCGAAGCTCTTTGGAATGCGCTTGACTCTATCGGGCTGTCAAGCTGTGCGTTTACTTTCTTGCGAATATCGGTGACATTCTCGATGTGATTTCTAAAGTTCTCGCCGCCCTACTTAGACTGCACACGCAAGCGGTGTTGGGAACGTAGTTGTCTGATAGCCGTACAGCCGCTAAGATTTCAGGTAAGTTGCTTTTGAACGGGAACCATGGCGTAATGTTCGCCTTATGGTCCCGATAAGACTCTTTTTGCCACGCCGGTGAAACTGAAAATCACGTTGATCAGATTGGTCGCCGCGTCCCATTTGTTGCAAGCACTCAACGGCTCGCCACATCTGAGCGTATCCTCACTACCATTGTCATCGGGGCATATAAAGATGGCATAGGTCTTGCTGCCGGAAAGAGCCGGCCCAAATGGCGGCTTATCCCGCTTGTATGCTTTATTTGGTGATGGCGATGTCTTCACGCATCGCAGGAAGTAGTGGCGTTGGAGACATACTAGACGGTAAAAGGCACAGGAGTTGTGTTTGAACCAGCCTGTAAGTGACCGGTCTGTACAAGCACTAGGTGGAGGTGCCTTGATATGGAACCAAGGTGGCGGTGGCCGCCGTCCGGACGCGCCCGACTACGGCCTCTTAGGCCTGTAAGTCGTGGCAGCCGAGCGTGATCACCTCCCACTCCTCCCGGGTTGGGTTAGGAGTTAGTTTGGTTCGGTGATTTCGTTTAACGTCCCAAAGGGACTCAGGCTACGAAAGGCGCAGTAGTGTATGGCTCCGGAAATATCGGGGGTTCAGGAAATAGCCTGATTGGAGGGGCAGGCCTACACCATGTGAGAGGTGTCCGAAGACACAGTTCTACCCGTTCTTTGGCGCCAGCTACTATTGGTAATGTGCGCGTACGGACTCCAGTGTCAGATCAAAGGACCCAACACTCCACCTAATGTAAGCTGGGGAAATATTTCGGTAAGCATAGTGACGGCAGCAGAGCCTACAGCGATCTTAGATCTACGAGCCCATCCAGGAGCGTGCGATAGGCCATGGTAAGGTGGCTTTCATGTATGCTTGTGCCGGCATGAGAGGGGAATTGTGCTTTATAAGGACATAGCTGCCGTTCATTCACAGCAAAACTTCTCACATGCAGGGCTCAAGGTCACGTCGTTCCAGGTTAGTGATTCTGAAATCCTGCGCCTAACCGCGTCACTCGCTCGCTCGACAGGTGTGCCTAAAGGCCCCACTCCATGAACACATTCAAGTCGCACATGGGCGCCTGATCGTCAAGCACCATCTCCCGCTGGGTGTCTAAAGGAGACATGCACATCTATGAGCATCATTCTGCTTCGCTCGCCCTCTAACCTATAGACGGAAAACTAGGGGATAGTAGAAAATACTTTTAGCAGTGAACAGAAAAGCAGGGGGAAAGGCGCAAGGTCCTACTTTTTCATTTGGGACCTCTGCTTGAGACGCGCATGCGGGATCCAATACCTGTCATGTACAGATGTGTGCGCCGCTCCCCTGCCTGGGCTCACGTCGCGTCTGGCGCACGACTAGACCTGCTCCAGCGTATAGGCGTTGGCGGGCAAGCGCGTTTCGTGTTCGCCTAAGAAGTGGGCATGCAGAGAGGCCTTAACCACGTTACTCTCAGCTAACTCACCGCCGCGCGTTCCCTTCTCATTGCGTTTGCACCGATACAGCGACGTGCCTCGCCGTTCGCCAGATATAAGCACGAAAGTAGCTCGGAGCTTCGCAGAGCTATGGAAGTACCGGTGCAGGTATTAGATGTTGGGCTGTGAATCGAAGGCTTGAGGCCGAATCTGACTGCCCTACCGATTGGGAGGCGCCGTTTATATTTGGCATAATTAAAATTGCGGAATAATAACGTGGTGTTACCTTCACCTAATTAAGCGTGGTTGTCCAGAACCAAAGAGTAAACCTGGCACTTTGCCATCGTTTCTCCAAAAAAAATTAAACAAAAATAAGAAAAACGAGCAGAAGGAAAAGACGACTTTACATGGGCTATCGTGTGTATTCTCGAGGCAAAGATTGAGCGTCCCCACACATCAAACCATCAAACCATGTGAAACATTGCTAAACCATGCTTAGCGCAGCTTTCGCTCCTATGACTATTTCCAAGCTATGCTTAAACCCGCACAGTTGTTTTGTAGTTTAAAAACAAATGGAGGTACTCTCGAGGGCTCGCGGCGAAAAAATGTCTCTAAAGGACGCCTGTTGAAGGAATCAAGTGAAAGCACCTCATGCGAGGTGTCTACAACATAGATTACTAGAAATAAAAGAATGTTAGGGGGCACGTTTAATCACTAAGCAGTGATGAGGCGATCACCTCTATCGTGTGGTGATCCGAAGCCGTCCATTACGGCACTTCTTGCTCATTGGTTTCACTTCCACATTTGCGATGACGTGGCAGCGTAAGCTACCAGCCATGAACGGGCCTGCGTGGCCTAGGGATAACGTGAATTCAAGGATTTTGGCAGGCTGATTGTGGTATCACCCTCCCATGTGTAAAGAGAGACTCGAGTTGGCAGCTCCTGCCAAACGAGGTGCCAGGAAGCCATACGTCGAGTTAGTGCTCGGCCATGTAGCTGCCAGCTACGCCGGTGAACATTAATACATTCAATAAAATGCTGGTCGTGTTCGACAAGGGGTGCGCGAAGTACCGTCACGACAAGACACTTTCCTAGAGCGGCCCCGAGAGAGGCCCGGAAGGTTGAATGTTTCCAGAGCGCACTGTCGAGGGCGCTTTACGCTTTACGCTGCGTATATCCAGGCACAGCAGAGCTATGTGTGAGAATCGTGTGAGAAAACGACGACATCGTCGAAATAACATAGGAAAGCGTTCACTTGACGCCGCATAGTCCATCCTTCGCTCCGATGTAACAGGGTTCACATAAAAGCCGACCGGCATCACGGTAAACTCATACGGTCCATCCAGGGTGAAAAAGGCTACTTTCAAAGCCATGTTGACTTTGTAATAGCCGGAACACAGGTTCAGGAACAAAAGGAACTCGGCTTCTTGTAAACAATAGATGGCGTCATCAATGGGGGGTAGTGGATATGCGTCCTTACGGGTGATTTTGTTAAGACGGCGGTAGTCAATGAAAAACCTGATGAAGCCATGCGCCTTTTTCAAAAATGGCATGGGAATTGCCACGGACTAGAAGAAGGCTGAATTCCACCGCGTTGCAGTATGTCGTTGTCCTACTCAGTAATGACACGTTGCTCTGAAGTCGACACTCGTTGGGCGCCAGCGAAAAAGCGCATGATTTCAGGTATCGATTTGGTGAGACATAGCGGCCGCACGGCCCAAAAAAGCCATCTAAACGTCAAAGGAACAACGGAACTTGTTGAGGAGAGCGAGCAGTCGCTAGTGGTGAGTCGGCTCGAGGTTACTGTCCACAGAAGACTGAAAAATGTCCGAACACGTTAGATCGAATGGAGCGGTAATCGGCGTGAGGGAGACTACGAGAGTACTCTGTGGGGAGTAGGCATCAGCGTCAAATGGCGAGAATGAGTTACAAATTCAACATAGCCATGGCATTCGCCACGACGTGATGGGACCGAAGCGAATGAGGCTATGAAAACAACCTCGGCGGCACCGATGTAAATGTCGACGAGAACACAGCGAACAAGAAGGTGGCGGTGAAAAACGAGCACGGAAGAAGGTTCTGGGAGAGTGTCGTGTCGAAAGAAGAGGTCGTACACACAGCAACAATCACAGCATAGTAGGCGCGAATGTTGGTGTCGGCCGCGACAAGTTCGGCGGCATTGAAGCCAGCGCGACGTCAAGAACCGCATCACCGGGCGCAGAAAATGCTACATGAACACGGGCGCAGTCAATAATAGCTGGGTGGCGGGTAAGAGAAACCCAGCCAATAATGAGGTCATGTGCGCATGCGCCACGCACTAAAATTCAACAACACCTGTGACATCGGCGATACCGATGAGCACTGTTCAAGCAGCAGACGGACAAACGGGATCGACGAAGAGAGTCCAGAACGCGGGGTGGTGACGTTATGAAACAACTGGCAGAACATTTCCCCAATGATGCAGAGGGTAACACAGGTATCTCCAAGAGCAAGTGGATGAACACCGTGAGCAAAACGTCGAGAACGTTCAGCAGAAAGAGGCGGGAAGTTGTGGAAGAAATTGCACATTTCGTGCCATAGGAACTGGGGCTGCTAGCTTTCACAGTTGTTGATCACGCTGCGACGCTGTATTGGCGACGACGGTGGACGGCGAATGGCATCACGGAATGCGCTGGTGGCCTGATGAGTTGTGGAGGGGCTCTAGTGATGTCACTGAAGGTGGGCACAAGGTGTCGTACCGATAACAGTAGTCAGGTGTAGTGCGTTCAGGGACAGGGTGCAGAGCACGGCGACACAGGCGGCCTACGTGGCCAAGAATGCGCAGGCATAGGTGATATGCCCATTGCCATTAATTGCGCCAAGGATTGTAGGAAGGTGACGTTGACCGGAGTCGTGGAGCGGCAGACGGTGGCGCCACAGTCGACACGTATGCAAGTGGCTGCTGCGGCGATTGTTTGGCGGTAACTTCGGCATGCACGTAGGCATCTGCGCCAGCACAGAGAGTGGCGGCCCCACAACAATGGGGCCGTAGCTTAAAGGTGCAGTGACAGGTGTGGGTTGCAGTGGAACAGGGTCGACATCAAGTGCCACCGGCGCCGGCTGCCCAAAACTAGGAAGTGCACCTGCAATCTCCTGCTTGATGCTGTCGGGTCCTAGGGGTAAGCAATTCAGCTGTACACGACGGGCGTATGCCGCAGAGGAAGCCAAGGTGCCGGGCGACCTCGTCCCGGACGACATTTTTGATTTCAGCCAAAAGGTAACCGCGCACAGCCAGTCCAGCAATGGACGCGGCAGTTGCGGGAGAGTGACGGGTGAATAGGCACTCCTTGCACAACCCGTCGACACTGAAACAGGTTGTAGTGTGGTGGGCCTACTTGCCAACAGCAAGCGTAGTACATCATCAATTCCTTTTTCATGTAGTTTATCTTTTCAGCCTCATCTATTGATGGGTCGACGCGCTTGCACGAATTAACGACATCTTCAAGATAGCTAATGAAGGTTTTGCTTTCCTACTGAGCTCGCACGCTCAAGGATTGCTCAGCGCGTATTTTACGCTTTTTGGGGTGATCAAAAACGTCTGCGAACGTTGTCGTGAAGGTAGCAGAATGTCGGTTAGAAGATGACCTTGTTGATCGTCATGAAGCCATCTGAATTGTTATGATTACTCACCCGCTCGTACCAGGCCAAGCAGTCTTCAACGTCTTGGTCGCTGAACATGGCGGGGTCTCGCTGTCGAGAGCATCTGACCATAATATGGAGCTCAACGGGGCTGATACAGGCTAATGGCCTACCTAGTTGGTTGCAATGAGTATCGTATGGCAGGGGAACTCTACGGTGATCGCGTACGGGTCGCACCGCGCACCTTCACCAAATGAAGAGATGTTTATTAGGATGTCCAAAGGACTGGAGACGGCGACCGATGGCACTAAGCGATCGTGTTGCAAAGCACAACGTCGGGTCCGACGATGACAGCTGAAGATTCAAATGCGCGTGATAGTTGATTGGCGAATAATCCAGAAGCCTTCACCGTGTGTCGGTGTAGTAGCATTTTCTTTACACTGAGAACATACAGACGCTAATTATGGGAGTAGGGAACACGCGAGTAGATATCCGCTCGGGATTGATGAAATTTCAGCGAGGACCCGGCAGACGAGCTGCTGAACGACGCGAATAGCACTATGGCATCATTCCATGAAGGGGAAGGCATGAAATAGATGTATCATACTTTTTACAACACAAGAAGCGTGGGTAGAATGGGCAGTGTTGCTCACCGTATTTCTTTATAATAAAAAAAGAACGAAATATTCCGATTCAGAGCGCTCTCCTTCTGTTCACACTTTTTCTAGAAAGCCTCAGTTATAGAATCTACTTCTAGATAACAAAGCCGTCATATTGAACCACTCATGTATCCTATCCACAAACTCAAAAATACCAAGGCAGGAAACATAGCATCAGGCAAGCAGATAGACTTGCTTCAACCAAACCACATACCGTGAGGGTTCAAGCTTAATGTCTGATGAGGGGTGATTAATAAGAAGGATATTACAGCAAACACACGACTAAAAATGGCATCTGAGTAAGTTTAGGCTGGATGGGCTTTATATAGTTTCTTGGCTTGTGAGCCTGCTGCAATTTCGCTCTCAATAACTGACAATCTGTGAGGCAGTTCCAAGAGCTGAATATAAAAATACGGCATGAAAAGACACGCCGTGAGCCAAAAAAGAATAGGGTGAAGTGCACAAAGCGCAGCTGTTGTGTAGCCATTATCCAATTTGTGCGCAAGGAAATGGCGGCAAAGTTCTTCCCGATTCGATCTCATCAGAATGCAACAGCCTTTCTCGACAAATCAGGCAGCGGGGAAAAGAACACACGAGAGTTTACGGCGCTAGAATATTTTAGAGCGTATTTTCGAAATCTCACTGCTCTCAGGCAAGGGCTCCAAAAGACTAGAGAACGCGGTAGTCGTAGTGTTCTCCCGAGGCCCATCAGGAGAATAACTTGGAGACAACTTTTGACGGGGAGGAAATAGGTGACGGGCGCGAACATAGGGTCAGATCTTGCGATGAGCAAGCAGCGTCGCAGCTCCAGAAATGTGTTCACCATGCCCATCTCCTGAAGACGCTTTTTGGAGGGTTCGCGGGGAGGTCGAGAGCGCGTTTGATAAACTCGCGGAGGACGACTTCGAGTGCATCCTTGTCCTGCTTTCGCAGGTGGAGGTACGAAGTCTTCTAAAGCATCCGACTTTTTACAAAAGCATGCGCAACACCTAAGGCGGCCTTGCATCGTAACTCCCGCGCTTGTAGGAAACCTGGCAGACCACGCGGCCCACCTGGCCCCCACCTTACACAGTTCTGCCAATGTCGTTTCTGACCGTCTGTGTGTATGTATAAAGATCCCCAGCATCCGGACTTTCGCACGTTCAGAGATTGGACCTGTTTCGAGGGACATTATATAAAGAGCCCCAGTATCCGGACTTCCACACCTTCAGAGTTTGGACCTATCTCGAGAGAAACTGTAATTTTGGCTGTGCATTTTGGTGATAGGCGTATTTGCACAGCCCCGTCGGGGTGGTGCAGTGGTAAGACGCCCAACTACTGTACCGGAGTACCCGGGCTCGATCCCGACCTCGGCGGCTACGTTCCCATAGGGGCGAAACGAAGAGGCGTCCGGGTGCTGTGCGATGTCAGCGCACGTTAAAGATCCCCGGGTGGTCGAAATTACTCCGTAACCCTGCACTACGGCTACTCTTTCTCTCTTTCCACTTGCACTCCCACCTTCCTTCCTTCCCTTACGGCGCGGTTCAGGTGTCCACAGCAACAAGCGTGACAGATACTGCGCCTTTCCCTTCCTTTGAACCAATATTATTATTATTATTATTATTATTATTATTATTATTATTATTATTATTATTATTATTATTATTATTATTATTATTATTATTATTATTATTATTATTATTATTATTATTATTATTATTATTATTATTATTATTATTATTCCAAATTCCCTCTTTGCGGGGAGCATTGAATCGCCGCCTGCTGAAAGTTTACCGCAATGTCTCTGGGGGAGCCCTGTGTCGTCCACAAGATGATGTCATCGGCGTACAGCATATGCTGCACATCAGTGACAGCACCCAGCTAGGCTGACAGGTGCATCATGGCCAAATTGAATAATGGGAGAGAGCACCGCGCCCTGAAGACACCTAGCTCCTAAGCTAAAGATGTCCATGCTCCGTATCATGGATTCGAATGTAAGACTGTCTGTCGGTAAAAACTGCCGAATGTATTGGAACGCGCTTTTGCCGCAGTTATTTTCAGAGGGGATCATGTGCGTTACCAGGGCACGAGAAGCAATGCCTTCTTTACAGGCGCTCGCGCTTCTCTCTTTCCTTCTATTCCCCTCTCTCCCAAAGCACAATAAAGTAGTCTCTACCCAGCAACCGAATCGAGAGGTTCCTCGCTCACGGGGCTCAGACGCCCCGAATATAACATTGGCCACATGAGTGAGGCTGGTGTTCTGCCCGTTGTTGCCGAAACAGTCGTGTGCTGCTTGAGCAGAAACCGAGCCAGCCTGCACGCGAATGTTCCAGACTCATTCTTGGCCGATGCTTGCTTTGTTCTGTACACAAATCTCCCTGCTTGCCTATTAGTGGCCGGATGATAGGGAGCGCTGGTAATGCGCGCTACACCATTCTTCTTTGGGAAATCTCATATTTCCGTGCAAACGAAGGACGGGCCGTTATCCGTTACCAGTTTTCCGGGAATGCCGAAGGTCGCGAACTGGTTGCGCAGTTCCTCGATCAGAGTCGGTGACTGTATGTTGCGCATGTAGCGCACTTCGAGCCACTTGCTGTACGCGTCTACAACAATTAGTAGCTACCTTCCCTCTACGGGGCCAGCGAAGTCAGCGTGGACTGTGTGCCATGGAGCAGTCGCGCGCTTCCAGTCAGGAAGTGGAGCCTTAGGCGGCGTCCTAAGGCTCCACTGGCAGCAAGTTGCACAATTCATCACTAGTCGCTCTATGTCGTTGTCGACACCGGGCCACCAAAAGTATCCTCGAGTGCACGCTTTCATGATTACTACGCCCCCGTGCCCTGCATGTGTCAAGTCCAGTACGTCTTTTCTCGCTTAAGCCGGAACAACCAATCTGGTACCACGAATAAGGCAACCTTGCTGTAGCGAGAGCTCAGGCCCTAGCCTTTCGAACGCAGAAAATTCCTGCTCGAGCAATCTGTGCAGATCTCCGCTTGACACGGCTCTCATTACGCGGGACAGCAATGGATCATCCCTTCTCAGCTCTGCGAGTTGATTTGGAGACAGTTTTATGCTCGGCGTGGAAGCCAGCATGATCACATCTGCAGGAGGGTGTGGCTCATCTACTTGATAGGGCAGCGGCCGCCTGCTAAGTGCGTCAGCATTTTGGTGCAGGGGTCCAGGCCTGTACACCAAATCATAATCGCACGTGGCCTACTTCAGACACCATCGGGTCATCCTAGGCGAGAGTATCTCCGGTAATTGTTTCTTTTATCCCATGATGCCGAGGAGCGGTTGGTGATCCCTTAATACAGTCACGTGCCGGCCAGCGATGTACTGGTGAAAATGGCTCACGCCGAAAACTACTGCGAGACCTTCCTTGTCTAGTTGGGAGTAGTTTTTTTCTGCGGCTCCCAAAGTTCGCGATGCGAACGCAATTGGGGCCTCTCTGCCGAACGCATCTTTCTCGGCTAGAATCACGCCGACGCCATATGGCAACGCATCCACAGACAAAAGTAGAGGCTTTGTATCGTCGTAATGCGCAAACAATGTGGAAGAGCGAATCAAACGCTTGAGTTTCTCAAAAACAATCTGGTGCCTTTTCTTCCACGTCCAGGGTATGTTTTTCTCCAGAAGCTTGTACAGCTCTGCGGCAACCGTAGCTCAGTTTTCTAGAAACCGGTCATAAAATGTCAAAAGCCATAGGAAAGCCTGCAGAGATGTTTTGTCAGTCGGCCTTGGAGCCTGAAGGATAGCCTGGACCTTTTCCTCGGTTGTATGAACGCCTTGCGCGTCAATTTCATGTTCGAGAAATTCGACTGACTTCATGCCGAAGCGGCATTTTTCTAGCTTGAGGAGTAGGCCTTTCTCGCTTAGCCTCGACAGGACTTTGTCTAGACGTTGCTCATGCTCTCTAGCGTCCTTCCCACTAACAATAATGTCGTCAAGGTAAACACTCGCCTCAGGAATTCCTGCCAGTCTTTTCTCCATCATACGCTGGAAGACGGCTGGCACAGCGGATATTTCGAGAGGAAGCCGTTTCACTCGGAACAGTTCTTTGGTAGTGTTGACGGTGAGCACTGCGGCTGCCACGTCGTCGACCTTATGGGAAGACAAAGAGCTGCTTTATAAAGGCGGTGAAGAGTTGTTGCATGTGTGTCGAGCTGGCGCTGAGTGAATGAAAGATATGGTATAAAGTAAAGAAATTTGTTAAGAGCCAGCGTGTGAGCCAGTCGACAGGCGTCAGCTTCCCTCAGGCCAGAGGACAGTCTCACAACTCGGCGAAGTAAATGGGTGACGGACTGACAGGTAGCAACAGTCGCATGGAGAGCCCGGATATTTTTGACGGCATGCAGAGGCATGTCAAGAATGCGGCATTGAGACACTTTGGGGATTGGGAAGCTGCCCAAGGTAAGGGATATCAGTGAGTTGTGAGCTCGTTGATAAGCAGAGTGAGTCAAAAGTAGGAGTTCTGACTTCTAAGGTGCGTGAGATAGTCTTGCATGGCCAAGAAAGCAAGAAATGATATCCAATCCCTGCTGAATGAACCTGACCAGAAGATTCGCGCGAGCACCACAGTGTGATGTCGTCGGGGTAAAAAAGTGCTGAAGATCGGGCCTAGGCGATAACTGAATCGCAAGAGGAACCATGGCGATATTAAAAAGGGTGGGTGAATGAATAGCGCCCTGCGGGGTACCGCAGGTGAGACGATGGAGTGTTGAAGTGAAGTTAAATGCTCTGAAACGGGCCTCGCAATTAGAAAGAAAAGCTCGAATGTAGTTATAAATGCGGGAGCCGCAGTCGGTGCTGGAAAGGCAGGTAGAAATATAATCATGGTAGACGCAGTCGAATGCCTTGCGGACATCGACTGTGACCAGGGCGTGAAGCTGAGAGCTACCACATGTGAAGAAAGCATGCTGAAATATGATGAAAATGTCCTGTGCAGATACGCGGGAACGAAAACCAATGAGGGTATGAGGGAGAGATCTCGAAACCTTCAAATGCCTACTAAGCCTAGAGAGCCCCATTCCTTCCATCGTCTTGCTGACACAGGAGGTCGAAGAAATGGGCCGGAGATTTGAAAAGGCTAGAGGCTTACCAGGTTTAGGTATGAGCGAAATAAGTGAGGAAGTCCAGGATGATGGCAGAGAGCCTTCTTCGCAGGCAGTACTATAGAGGTTGAGAAGGTGCTCGTTTGAGTTATCGGGAAGATTGCGAAGAGTGGAGTAAGTGATTCCATCTTCACCGGGAGCCGACCGAGTGGCGTTAGCAAAAAGTGCAGCTTCAAGCTTGCGCAGTGTAAAAGAGGCATCGAGGTCATTGCTTGTACAGCCTGTGTATTCAGGGTAAAAGGGGGACAGGGGTTTTAACAAGAGACGGACAGGGGTAGCGGTGGCACCAAGGAGGGTTTGAAAAAGAGTCCAGGTTGATTTTTTATGGAGCGCGTGTCAAGATTGTTGCATAGGGTATTCCAACTAGAATCCTCAAGCGTAGCAAAATATGTCACGACATCGTCTCGCACTTTTGAAAGGGTGGTCTGCAATTGGATGTTGCGGGGTTGTAATCTGGCTGTTCGGAGCTTTTTGCGACGCTTTCATAGCCTGATGAGATGGGGGTCGGGGTCAGAAGTGGGATATGCAGCGGTCTCCGTGCGAGTAGAGGATGACGACGCTTGGAGAAGGGCATTAGTCCACTCCTCATAGGACGTGAAGGAAGCAGAGGAGAGGAGACAGCAAAAGGCCTGCCAGTTAGTATGCCGAATGCGCTGCTTGCGGATGGGCATCGAAGAGGAACCGGACTGAAATTAATAAAGTGGTCACTAAGAAGGGCTAAGTGGCTGACCATTGAGGTGATGTAGGACTAGAACAATAAGTGCGGTCAGGGGTTGTGGGGCGCTGGGAGTATGTCCCCGCCCTAGTGGGTACTCTGGGGGTGTTGAGGAGAGTGAAGTGAGCTTGCTGGGCCATGGAGTGGAGTAGGCGGCCGGTATGAAAGGTCAGCGGATAACCCTCTAATGTATGCGGGACAGTAAAATTGCAGCAGAGAAATATAGCCGCATAAGATGGCAATGGGTTAAGAAATTTACCTAGGGCCGTGAAATGTGTGGCGTGAATGGAAGGGTTGAACAAGGACAGCAGTGCCAGGCTGAGGTAAGCCTGAGGAAGATAGTAGAGGGTGCCCACTAGGTAGGATTGGAGCGATGAAGGAATTTCAAGGTCTGCTACCGTGAGGTCACGGCGAACATAGATAGAAGATAGGGGGTTAGTATCTATAGAGTGAAATGCCCGGTAGCCAGGAATGTTAGCGGAGCAGCGAGTTTCCTGGAGGAGAAGCAAGTGGGGCAGAGAGGGGAGATTAAGATACTGGTTTAATGAAGTGTGGTTAGTATTGAGATTGCGATAGTTCCACTGAACTATATTGAGGTCCTCCATGTTGACATCTAAGCAATTGAATTGCGCTGTGGCATTCCATCGCGTTTTTTTGAGGGAGGATGAAGAGACTCCGTGATGGCTTGCAGTGAAGTCTGAAAGGTGGAGATCAAATTAAGGATGCGTTCGAACTAAACGTTGACGTGAGTATTGAGGCTATTGAATTTGGCATCAATTTGGGTAATAGGCTTATCAGGCTGTTGGAGGTGGCGCTCAAGGTCAGACTGGTATTTGAGACAGTCAGGGATGCCATTCTCTATGTTTGAGAATTAGGAATCGATTGTAGGGAGTAGCTGATCCATCCGAGCCTCAAGAGCATCTCGGCAGCGATCGATGCTTTGAAGATCTTGTTTAAGGGGGGGGGGGGGGGGGGGGAATGGCCACTTTCAAACTAGTCACACGGAGCTCGAGGGTATGAAAGCGTACTTCAATAAAGGACGAAGGAGGGGTCGAGTAGGAAACGAGTGACTGTGAAGATAACTGGAGAGAGTAACGAGGCTTGGGAATTGGACGCGTCGGAGATTGACGCGATGAAGAGCACACAAGCTGAAGCTGGGAAGGTGCCTGTGTTACTGCTGCGTAGGAACCGGGAGGGGAATAGAACGCATGTTCTGCAAGAGGAGGATAGCCATAGTTTATAGCCGGCTCCTCAGCCGGCTGCGGAGGATCTGACTGAGTGGCCTGGCGAAGGTTGGCATGCTGTTGGTAGGCGTCCTTGGCACACTCCTTGTTTTTCTGCTTATAGTAGTTGCAAACAGGGGCGAAAGTAGCATGCTCATTTGTCTGGCAATGCCGGCACTAGGTCTTCGTGCACTAGTGGACCGAGGGCTGCGGGGGGATGAGTGAAGTGCACTTGGGGCAGTTAACAGCGGCACAGAGCACTGATTGTCATGGTGGCCAATCTCGAGACAGCGCGTACATGCAGGAACGCGGGGTTTGGGAGTGCGGCATCGAAATGCTGCTCGACGAAAGTAAACAACGCGGGAGATGACAGCACTAGCAAGTGCAATTAGTACTGTTTCGGTGGACCCCATCATGCGCGCGGTTATGATATCGGCCCTGTAAGTCTCTAGGTCCCTCATGAGATCGGCGGTCGAAAGACCGCTTTCAACACCATGAATGACACCGAGACGGGAAAGAGGAGGTTTGACGAGGTATGGACGGACTTTTACGAGCTTACCGCAGAGGTTGATGTGGGTGATATGCAATAGAAGGTTGGCGTTGAGGTCAGAGTGCGTTTTCAGAAAGACCAGGTTCAGCACTGGCTAGGTCTCGAAGGTGAGGTCGTTACTGGAGCATTCAGAGAGGTTGGCAGCATCGATTATAGTTTTAAACAGTTCGTAAGGTTGGGTGAGGGGGGAAAGGGTGCCAGGCGGGAGCTGGAGCCCGACCAATATTACGTCCAGGCGAGATCTGGTAGGTTTCGCAGCCTTGCGAGTGGCACCGACCGTTTCCCAGCCGTCGTCCGGGGAGGATGTGAAGTCCATGGTCGGGTGGAGTGCAGCAGCCATGATATCCAGCGGGTCAGAAGAGGCGCCTGCCGTCACTTCATGGAGAGGAGGCGAGTCTAAAGCAGACGATGCAGCTGGCGGGCCGTGAGGCGGCGGCGGCAGAGAAACTTGAAACGCGGGCTCGGGAGTGCGCGTCTGCGATGTATAGACAAGGATCGATCGGCGGTGATGCGGCTGATGCAGTATGCGGCCAGGCATGCCGACAGTATGCGCTCCTGTAGGGTTAGAGTGGCGTGTCGCCGCTTCAGTCCTCTTAGAAGTCCTGGCTAGATGATCGAAGGCCTGACTTTGATAAAAATGGTATCACCAGGTTCCTTGGAACGTTAGGGATCGCTTGATGCGAGTCTCGTAGCAGACGGATTCTGTCGTTAAGTGGTAAGGGCTGAAATAACGAAACCCGTGAATAAGCCATGGCATGTGGATAGCGCCACCAAGCGGAGTGGTCATCAGCCAAATGGTCGAATGCAAGTGGACCGCGTCTCTACCAGACGCTGCTCTGGCCCTTTGAAGTACGTGTATGATACGCGTAGCTGTCGGATCCAGGCTGCAGCGTGGAGGCCTGCTGTAGAGTGGCCGTTGACTCGACTCGTCCATTCGGGACGCACAAAGAAGCGCCGACTCCACCGACGCCCAGATAAACCACTCCGCCGGATGCACCACCACTTCGAAGGACACGAACCCATGAGTGCACTTTTTAAGGCGAAAGCCTTTAATGGCTTATGTTGTCGTGGACAAAATGTGCCCCGCTTTTGCGGCGGCTCTGATTGCCCGAGGTTGGATGACGTCATAAGGTCTCGACCATTTACAGAGCACCACCACAGTATGCGTGAATGCGTGCCTTATATGGCCATATGCCAATGATCAATTGCTAAATAATCTAAAAAAAAAATAAATAATTATTTACGAATTATTGAATAATTAAGTAAATAAACAAAACTAAATATTGGCTAATCAAATAAATAAATAATCAATTACCTACTCAATGAAATTTTAACTAGCATCATTCATCCCATCCAACTCAAAAAGTTCCACACAATATAGAGTAATCTATTTGTGTTCATCATATGATTTATATGCTGCTTTTGCGCACCACATCATATTACTGTTCGTCAACATCGAATGTAGATTCAAAGAAGCTGTTAACATAATTTTACCTCTATAGATTTGTATTGAATAAATTATAGTTCGTGTTCTTTTTTTCATTGTTGTAGAATTCTCTTCCCCTCTCTACTGTACCCTGTACCCTGAGGATAAGAGAAAGAAAGGAAAAAAAGCTAAGAAAAGTAACGGTATAGAGGAAGTGAGGGGAAGGGGGGATTCAGTAGACGCTAGCAGACCCAAGTTAGAGGACCTATAATTTAAGGAAGGAATAAAGTAAGGAGCAAACTAAGGATCAAACGAGTGCGCGTCGAGAGGGCGAAAAGATGAATGGGCAAACTGTTGGGCGAATCAGAGATGCAAAGTCAAAGAACAAATAAAACGAATGATAGTTAAGGCTTTGTTATCAAAGCGCGGCCGCTTATTCGTGCAACAGCTTTAAATTCCGCGTGAGAGATTCTTCACCTTCCGCGCTTTTATTTAAGCATTCACGAAGCGACAGTCACATAACTGCGCCTAATAATGTACCTAGACAAAAACAGCGCGACAAAAATATTTTTTTTTCTCATAATCGGCAACAATGTACGAGAAAATGGCACTCAAAAAGCGTGTATTCACAATAGAAAAGCATTTCCTCCCACTACGTCAAAGGCCGCAGAGCGAACTGCCATCTGGTACGGCTTAGACTAACTAGGGGACTTTATCTGGAACCGGCGCGGTCCGCTTTGTCCCCATCTATATATCTTGCACCATGGCCTTGATGCAGTCGTAAGCCTTTCGCCTAGGGTTAATTTCGTTTAGATGTTCTAGTATAGCATAATGGGAGACATTGTCAAATGCTTTCTTTAAATCGATAGCCAGGATGGCCTGCGTATTTACCATGTTAGATCTCCTAATGATGTCATGTGACACTAGAAGCACGGCATCTAGCGTAGAAAGTTTCTTTCTGAAGCCCCCCATGGTGTGTGGTAGAAGCGAGTATTCTTCGGCATAGTCTTGCAGTCTGGTAAGCACAACATGCTCCATTAGCTTACCTAAGCATGAGATAAGCGAGATTGGCCTTAGGTTTTCGAGGTTAATCTTTTGAATAAAAATCACCTTGGCGTGCTTCCAGGATTGGGGTATACTACCACTCCCCCAGAACTCATTCAGGTGATCTGTGAGCGTTGTGACCGACTTTAGATCTAGGTTCCGCAGCATCTTATTATTGATTTTATCTGGTCCAGGCGCAGATTTCATCTTGAGTTGAGACCGTGCGGCCCATAACTCTGCGTCGGTGAAAGGCCCGTCAAGAGTTAGGTTGTCGCGTCCCGTGTAGAGCGGGTACAAATCTCCATCTTTGCGAGGGTTTATATATTTATCATGTAGCGCGATATCGATTGTTCCCCGCTTCCGGGATATGCATGGATGATCTGGTCTATAGCGTTTCTGTTGACTGTCTTGGACTGGGCTGGGTCAAGGAGGCGGCGGGTTTCAATTTAAAAGGTTAATGTAAAAATATTTTTAAGACGCCATATTTTTTGCATACTGAGTGACCCGAGAAAATGCAAAAAAAAAGCAAACAAATTATTTTATCCCAGCATTCATGAGTCAACATGAGAGAACAACAAAAGTAAAATATTCTCAAATAATATCTCTCATTATATCTTGCCTCTCGAATCATTTAAATTCTCAAGATCATCTTTTGATTCTTCGCAGAAACTTCAATAGCCCTTATATGACCGAAACTTCCTCGTTCGCAGAATAGCGAACATAACCAATTATTTTTCTTTCAAAACAATTGTAGATGGTCGCTTTTGGAGCCTGTGATGTTTCGCATGGAATGACCTTAATGAAGGTTTGCTTGGGGTTTTATTCTTTATACCTTGGCGTTTACTTCGATACTCTGGCTCTACTTTTTGCTAGGACATATATTTTTTATGAGGCACCTAGTATCTATTCTCTGCTTTTGGACGCCACCCACGAGCTGGTTCTCGGGCTGATTCTATCTCGCCTTCGGTGATATTGGTAATGGCTGTTTTGCAGTGATGGATACGCTTTCATGTTTCGACTTTATGACTACGCAGGGGATGCTTTTGTTTGTATAAAATGAGGCCTTCTGTCAATAAAATTTCATATGATTGTTCAACGCCGCCTGTCGTGTGGTCCATGTGTCTTCTCTTTCGTCATCGTTCTTTCGCGCTGCCACCTTCTACGAAGAATCAGCGACTAGCCCGCAGCAAGTTATTAATGCATTACTCCACATTTTTGTTTCAATGGCTACAGGCAGAAATCTTGTAAAGCGTGCTTTGCTTTGAAAAACAAAAAAGGCATTATGTTTCGAATTTGGTTATAATATGTAGGTAAACCTTAAGTTTCGCGTGGCATGATAATTGTCGGTGCGTTTCTAAACACCCGAGGTTGACCGAAGAGTCGCATGATTTCAGACACTTACACTGCTTTCAGCTTCCAACCTCTTGATATCTTTATTATACTACTATCTCACGAACTGTTTGAAAGTAATCGGCTGGCGTTCTGCTCCAGCGTTGCAAGATACAAACACAACTTGATGAGTGGGGGTTTGATTCCAATGCCGCTATTCGATGCTTCACCAATCTTAAGCCGGATTACGTACCGATCCCATAAATAATATCAAATTGTTATTATTACTCTTGATGATGAACATGAAAGGGTGATCCACCACGAAAAACGCAGGGGGATCCTTTCCGCGAACGACTATTGCAGTGGCAGCAGCGGCCTCTGTGCCATTTTCGTCGACTTCAACTACCGCTTCGTGAATAATGTGTCCCACTACCGTACTCGTATTCTCAAATATTCCCGACAGGTCCGCGTGTCCTGGACTGAAAAGATCATGAACACCCAGAGCCTTAAGAGTTTCTACAAAGTACATTTTGCTCCCGACCTTGAACATGGGAAGGGACAGCGTCACATTCTTAGGTGTGTCGAGGCTTTCCAGGAGCGAGCGTAGGTTTGTTTCTGTCAGCCGTTGTTGCAAGAAGGACAAGCCATCAATTTCATCTGGCAGAAGGATAACCATGGAGTAATGTTTTCCATTGTATGGCTTTTCCAGTGCCCAGCACTTCAGTTCGTCGGAACGGACAACTTTCAAGAGCGTCCTTTCGTGCATCATTTTAACCTTCACAGAATTCCCAGAGTTGAGACGGAAGTCCTCCCAATCCGTTCGGTTCGGACGGAACATCCTTTCCAGTTAGCCTTGAAATAAATGGCATTCAGCAAAATGAACATAGTTCCGCCATCGACCATACCACGCCCTATAAGATCATTAATTTTATGCCCTGTTTTGTTCGATACCCACTCGTTTGCATTTTGGCGGATATCCTCGGCGTAGTCCTTGAAGTTGACTGATTGAACGGGACATTTGAATAATTTATCCAGAAGTGCTACGTAGTCGTTCCGAATAGGAAAAGGACACGAACTGTACATTCTGTTCGCTATATTGAAGATGACGTGACTCGTTGAGAGGCCGCTGCTAACATTGGATAAGCGTTGTATATGGACTTCTTTGTTCTCGATATGCATAGCTTTGCAGAGTTCAGTAGCGGTGTTGCCACGCGCTCCCGCGAGGACCATTGTGAGCGCGGTAATGAGGCTGAAGGGTGAATAGACGATGTTTTCGCCAGAAGAGTTCCTTACAATATGTGCATACATTTCCAGAGAAATATTGAACAGGTGGTATCCGAACATTGGTTCATCCATAATTGGACTGGGTCTGAAACAAAACAAAAAAATAATAATCATGTATTAAAAGTGCCAACGTTCAGAGTGAGGTTGGTATAGCATAAGAGACAAATAGAAGCAATATCTGTCATAGTAAGGACTCCCTTTCATGTCATTTAAGTTGCACTGCCTCATTACAACGAGGCCCACATCTGTCAAACTCTCATTTGAATAACGGGCATGGAAATGTCAAAGAATCGAACTTTATTCTGGTTGTTGCGAAGTGAAGGCTCCTATAAAGTGTGCATCACTTGCGTCAATCAGGAGCGCTAGATATATTGCCAACTTGTCCTCTGCCTCACCAGTTAGTGCAACACTGTAGAGAGTTCAATAAAATTTTTACGTCAGCAAACTCCGGTAGTTCAGCCTTTCCTGCATTTGATGTCGCTTGCCAGGTAGTAAGCAATGCACCTACTGCTGAGATATCTAGATTGCAGCTTGTAATTTTTTTTTTCCTTTGCTCTTGTCCAACCCGGTTTTCGCCAGCGACGCAATGGCTAAATACGACACGAACCATGGTACAGATGCGGACATCGTTATTGCTTACAGCCGGCGAGCGACGTGGTCTAGTAACAACGGAAATTGAAAGGTACAACCCTCACTTCCTGTGCACCTGTAATGAATCCCGTTCTCTAGTGTGACAACGAATTTGTCACTGGCATCCGGCACGACAACCTGCACTTCAGCGAGCCCAGCGTCAGAGAGCGCGTGACGCTTTTGAGCACGGAGGAGGCTGTGCTATAGTGCCGCGCAACAATGTATGTGCGCTGAAGAGCGCCCATGTGTATTTCAATGAGAATTCTCTGAGTTAGAAAGATAAACTATAGGTACTACACGATGCGTCGCTGAGCCACCGCCACCACTGATGAATAAAGACTGCTGGTTAAGGACATTTTTAGAGTAGCAAGGCATAAACTGTGCGCACATAACTCCTGTTTTGTGTATTTTTTCCTGTATCTTTCTCAATTGGGATTATCAACCAAGCGCTGGTTCTTCCAGCGTTTTTATGAATATTTACAAATCCAGGAGACCTGATAGGAAAGGAATTAGCTAAGGTAAGCAGCGAGCTAGATATTGATGCGACAGGTGTATCCGAGTGTAGAGAGAATTGCGCGTGTTCTGTATGATAACAGAACAGCGAAAATTGAAAGATGGGGATATTCTTAGACGTCTCTACGAACTGAAATTATTTTTATGTGGTGGTGTCGGTGAAAACATCTAATAATCAGCAAAATGATGCAGCTTCTCGCAGAGTCTCCGCGTAGCTAGGATCGCAATTTCAACGTTTGATAGAAGATATGAAACTCCAAACTGTAATTATGCAACGCAAATAAAACAAAATTCCTGTTTTACGTGGATTATTTATGTTCTAAAGCATTCTTGAAAGAAAACAAAGTTCCTGTGCGGGTGTTCACTCGTGTTTACGTGTGTGTCTGTGTGCGTGCGTGCGTGTGTGTGTGTGTGTGTGTGCGTGTGCGTGCGTGCGCGTGTGTGTGTGTGTGTGTGTGTGTGTGTGTGTGTGTGTGTGTGTGTGTGTGTGTGTGTGTGTGTGTGTGTGTGTGTGTGTGTGTGAGTGTTTGAGTGTGTGTGTGTGTGTGTGTGTGTGTGTGTGTGTGTGTGTGTGTGTGTGTGTGTGTGTGTGTGTGTGTGTGTGTGTGTGTGTGTGTGTGTGTGTGTGTGTGTGTGTGTGTGTGTGTGTGTGTGTGTGTGTGTGTGTGTGTGTGTGTGTGTGTGTGTGTGTGTGTGTGTGTGTGTGTGTGTGTGTGTGTGTGTGTGTGTGTGTGTGTGTGTGTGTGTGTGTGTGTGTGTGTGTGTGTGTGTGTGTGTGTGTGTGTGTGTGTGTGTGTGTGTGTGTGTGTGTGTGTGTGTGTGTGTGTTTTACGTGCAAGCGCATCAGGCTCTGTCGGCCGTATGCCGTAGATTCGGCCGTAGATTCGGGTTCTTTCAGAATTTCCCGGAAGCTGGGAGTTTTCGGAACGTGGTGGAAAATTTATTGCCGCACATGTAATTGAGAGCTTATGTGACCGTGAAATCATTAGTTCGTATAGTGTGTACTCCGGCAGTGGGGTGCAGTCTTCTACCATGACGTATAACTCACAAAGCGGTCACTTTGCTCAGTGCGCTTCATACCTCTCATTTCATCAGCCTCCCGTGCTCATCTTAAGCAGCTGTGACGGCAACGGCATTGAAATAGAGAACTATGCACAAGCGCATCCGACAACGAAAAGAAGCTGAGCTGACAACAATAGAAGAGAAGCAGCAAATTCGATTCCTTCTCAAGCATGTATGCAACGGTCTACTAAGAAAAGAAACGCCATGTGCTGAGGCTGCAGATAGAGACCTGATTTTAAATTTCTGAACGCATTTCGAGCTGCTGCACGTAGGCAGTCTGGTCAAGGCGGAGCATAGCAGGTGGTCTAGCTAGAACGTCGGCATATGTGTAATGGTCGCGAAATGTGTGTGATGAGCGGCTAGAGGAAAAACGTCAGCACCTTGTTGTTCAGTAATCTGGTGCAGATTGACATCCAAGTATGGTGAAGGCTGGAAATAACAGAGAGCTGCAGAGGAACTTCTCGTTATCTGCGACAGGAGCGAAGACTGGTCGCCTGCATCAGTCAGTCTAACAAGTGACTCGATGTTTATTTTGCTTTCGCGAGTCAGAAATCTTTGAGTGTTTAGTTCGTCGAACCTAATATAGAATAACTTACGCTGACAAATTGGCGATTAAACTTCGAGCTACTTCTACGATGGGTAGCAGTTCTTGCACTAAAAACATCTCAAATGCGTCCTTATCGATGCTCTTTGGAATGTGCTTGACTCTATCGGGCTCTCATAGCTGCACGTTTACTTTCATGCACATATCGGTGACATCCTCGATGTGATTTCTAAAGTTCTCGCCGCCCTACTTAGACTGCACACGCAAGCGCTGTTGGGAACGTAGTTGCCTGATAGCCGTACAGCCGCTAATATTTCAGGTAAGTTGCTTTTGAACGAGAACCATGATGTAATGTTAGCCTTATGGTCCCGATAACACTGGTTTTGCCACGCCGGTGAAACGCAAAATCACGTTGATCAGATTGGTCGCCGCTTCCCATTTTTTGCAAGCACTCTACGGCTCGCCACATCTGAGCTTATCCTCACTACCATTGTCATCGGGGCAAATAAAGATGGCATGGGTTTTGCTGCCGGAAAGAGCCAGCCCAAATGGCGGCTTATCCCGCTTGTATGCTTAATTTGATGATGGCGGTGTCTTCACGCATCGCGGGAAGTAGTGGCGTTGGAGACATATTAGACGGTAAAAGGCACAGGAGTTATGTTTGAACCAGCCTTTAAGTGACCGGTCTGTACAAGCACTAGGTGGAGGTGCCTTCCTTTGGGACCAAGGTGGCGGTGGCCGCCGTCCGGACGCGCCCGACTACGGCCTCTTAGGCCTGTAAGTCGTGGCAGCCGAGCGTGATCACTTCCCAGTAGTCCCGAGTTGGGTTAGGAGTTAGTTTGGTTCGGTGATTGCGTTTAACGTCCCAAAGGGACTCAGACTACGAAAGGCGCAGTAGTGTATGGCTCCTGAAATATCGGGGGTTCAGGAAATAGGCTGATTGGAGGGTCAGGCCTACACCATGTGAGAGGTGTCCGAAGACACAGTTCTACCCGTTCTTTGGCGCCAGCTACAATTGGTAACGTGCGCGTACGGATTCCAGTGTCAGATGAAAGGACCCAACGCTCCACCTGATGTAAGCTGGGGAAATATTTCTGTAAGCATAGTGACGGCAGCGGAGCCGACAGCGATCTTAGATCAACGAGCCCATCCAAGAGCGTGCGATAGGCCATGGTTAGGTGGCTTTCATGTATACTTGTTCCAGCACGGATGGGGCGTTGTGCTTGATAAGGACATATCTGTGGTTCAATTAGAGCAAAACTTCTCACATCCAGGGCTCAACGTCACGTCGTTCCACATTAGTGATTCTGAAATCCTGCGCCTAACCGCGTCACTCGCTCGCTCGATAGGTGTGCCTAAAGGCCCCACTCCATGGACACATTCAAGTCGCACTTGGACGCCTGATCGTCAAGCACCATCTCCCGCTTGGTGTCTAAAGGAGACATGCACCTCTATGAGCATCATTCTGCTATGAGCAGAAAAGACTTTTAGCAGTGAACAGAAAAGCAGGGGGAAAGGCGCAAGGTCCTATTATTTCATTTGGGGTACCTCTGCTTGAGACGCGCGTGCGGGAGCCAATACCTGTCATGTACAGATATGTGCGCCGCTCCCCTGTCTGGGCTCACGTCCCGTCTGGCGCATGACTGGACCTGCTCCAGCGTATAGGCGTTGGCGGGCAAGCGCGTTTCGTGTACGCCTAAGAAGTGGGCATGCAGAGAGGCCTTAACCACGTTGCTCTCAGCTAACTCACCGCCGCGTGTTCGTTTCTCATTGCGTTTGCACCGATACAGCGACGTGCCTCGCCGTTCGCCAGATATAAGCACGAAAGTAGCTCGGAGCTTCGCAGAGCTATGGAAGTACCGGTGCAGGTATTAGATGTTGGGCTGTGAATCGAAGGCTTGAGGCCGAATCTGACTGCCCTACTGATTGGGAGGCGCCGTTTATATTTGGCATAATTAAAATTGCGGAATAATAACGTGGTGTTACCTTCACCTAATTAAGCGTGGTGTCCACCAAAGAGTAAACCTGGCACTTTGCCTTCGTTTCTCCAAAAAAAAAAAAAACTTAAACTAAAATAAGAAAACGAGCAGATGTAAAAGACGACTTTACATGGGCTATCGTGTGTATTCTCAGGGCAAAGATTGAGCGTCCCCATAAATTCAAACCATCAAACCATGTGAAACCTTGCTAAACCATGCTTAGCGCAGCTTTCGCTCCTATGACTATTTCCAAGCTATGCTTAAACCCGGGCAGTTGTTTTGTGGCTTAAAAACAAATGGAGGTACTCTCGAGGGCTCGCGGCGAAAAAATGTCTCTAAAGGACGCCTGTTGAAGGAATCAAGTGAAAGCACCTCAGGCGAGGTGTCTACAACATAGATTAATAGAAATAAAAGAATGTTAGGGGGCACTTTTAATCACTAAGCAGTGATGAGGCGATCACCTCTATCGTGCTGTTTTCCGAATCCCTCCATTACGGCACTTCTTTCTCAATGTTTTCACTCCCAGATTTGCGATGACATGGCAGCGTAGCTACCAGCCAACATATAAAGCCCCGCTTTAACCGAGCCGTATGAACGGGCCTGCGTGGCCTAGGGATAACGTGAATGCAAGGATTTTGACAGGCTGATTGTGGTATCACCCTCCCATGTGTAAAGAGAGACTCGAGTTGGAAGCTCCTGCCAAACGGGGTGCCAAGAAGCCCTACGTCCAGTTAGTGCTCGGCCTTGTCAGCTGCCAGCTACGCCGGTGAAGATTAATGCATTCAATGAAATGCTGGTCGTGTTCGACAAGGGGTGCGCGAAGTACCGTCACGACAAGACACTTTCCTAGAGCGGCCCCGAGAGAGGCCCGGAAGGCTGAATATTTCCAGAGCGCACTGTCGCGGGCGCTTTACACTTTACGCTATATATATACAGGCATAGCAGAGCTATGTGTGAGAATCGTGTGAGAAAACGACGACATTGTCGAAATAACACAGGAAAGCTTTTCACTTGAAGCCGCATAGTCCATCCTTCGCTCCGATGTAACAGGGTTCACATAAAAGCCGACCGGCATCACGGTAAGCTCATACGGTCCATCCAGGGTGAAAAAGGCTACTTTCAAAGCCATGTTGACTTTTTAATAGCCGGAACACAGGTTCAGGAACAAAAGGAACTCGGCTTCTTGTAAACAATAGATGGCGTCATCAATGGGGGGTAGCGGATATGCGTCCTTACGGGTGATTTTGTTAAGACGGCGGTAGTCAATGAAAAACCTGATGAAGCCATGCGTCTTTTTCAAAAATGGCATGAGAATTGCCACGGACTAGAAGAAAGCTGAATTCTGCCGCGTTGCAGTATGTCGTTGTCCTGCTCAGTAATGACACATTGCTCTGAAGTCGACACTCGTTGGGCGCCAGCGAAAAAGCGCATGATTTCAGGTATCGATTTGGTGAGACATAGCGGCCGCACGGCCCAAAAAAAGCCATCTAAACGTCACAGGAACAACGGAACTTGTTGAGGAGAGCGAGCAGTCGCTAGTGGTGAGTCGGCTCGAGGTTACTGTCCACAGAAGACTGAAAAATGTCCGAACACGTTAGATCGAATGGAGCGGTAATCGGCGTGAGAGAGACTACGAGAGTACACTGTGGGGAGTAGGCATCAGCGTCAAATGGCGAGAATGAGTTACAAATTCAACATAGCCATGGCATGCGCCACGACGTAATGGGACCGAAGCGAATGAGGCTTTGAAAACAACGTCGGCGGCACCGATGTAAATGTCGACGAGAACAAAGGGAACAAGAAGGTGGCGGTAACACAGGTATCCCCAAGAGCAAGTGGATGAACATCCGTGAGCAAAACTTCGAGAACGTTCAGCAGAAAGAGGCGGGAAGTTGTGGAAGAAATTGCACATTTCGTGCCATAGGAACTGGGGCTGCTAGCTTTCACAGTAGTTGATCACGCTGCGACGCTGTATTGGCGACGACGGTGGACGGCGAATGGCATCACGGAATGCCCTGGTGGCCTGATGAGTTGTGGAGGGGCTCGAGTGATGTCACTGAAGGTGGGCGCAAGGTGTCGTACCGATAACAGTAGTCAGGTGTCGTGCGTACAGGGACAGGGTGCAGAGCACGGCGACACAGGCGGCCTACGTGGCCTAGAATTCGCAGGCATAGGTGATATGCCGATTGCCATTAATTGCGCCAAGGATTGTAGGAAGGTGACGTTGACCGGAGTCGTGGAGCGGCAGACGGTGGCGCCACAGTCGACACGTATGCAAGTGGCTGCTGCGGCGATTGTTTGGCGGTAACTTCGGCATGCATGGAGGCATCTGCGCCGGCACAGAGAGTGGCGGCCCCACAACAATGGGGCCGTAGCTTAAAGGTGCAGTGACAGGTGTGGGTTGCAGTGGAACAGGGTCGACATCAAATGGCACCGGCGCCTGCTGCCCAAAACTAGGAAGTGTACCGGCAACCTCCTGCTTGATGCTGTCGGGTCCTAGGGGTAAGCAAATCAGCTATAGACGAAGGGCTTATGCCACAGAGAAAGCCAAGGTGCCGGGTGACCTCGTCCCGGACGACATTTTTTATTTCAGCCAAAAGGTAATCGCGCACAGCCAGTCCAGCAATGGACGCTGCAGTTGCGGGAGAGTGACGGGTGAATAGGCACTCCTTGCACAATCCGTCGACACTGACACAGGTTGTAGTGTGGTGGGCCTACTTGCCAACAGCAAGTGTAGTACATCATTGTCAATTCCCTTTATTATGTAGTTTATCTTTCCAGCCTCATCTATTGTTGGGTTGACGCGCTTGCACGAATCAACCACATCTTAAAGATAGCTAGTGATGGTTTTGCTTTCCTGCAGAGCTCGCACGCTCAAGGATTGCTCAGCGCGTAGTTTACGCTCTTTGGGGTGACCAAAAACGTCTGCGAACATTGTCGTGAAGGTAGAAGATAGTAAACTGGCCTCCTGTTTCCAAAACCACAGGTTAGCAACGTCGGTGAGACGATGCCCTTGTTGATCGTCATGAAGCCATCCAAATTGTTATGATTACTCACCCGCTCGTACCAGGCCAAGCAGTCTTCAACGTCATGGTCGCTGAACATTGCGGGGTCTCGCTGTCGAGAGCATCTGAGCATAATATGGAGCTCAACGGGGCTAATACAGGCTTATGGCCTACCTAGTTGGTCGCAATGAGTATCGTATGGCTGGGGAACTCTACGCTGATCGCGTACGGGTCGCACCCCGAACCTTCACCAAATGAAGAGATGTTTATTAGAATGTCCAAAGGACTGGAGACGGCGACCGATGGCACTAAGCGATCGTGTTGCAGAGCACAACGTCGGGTCCGACGATGACAGCTCAAGATTCAAGTGGGCGTTATTGTTGATTGGCGAATAATCCAAAAGCCTTCACCGTGTGTCGGTGTAGTAGCATTTTCTTTACACTGAGAACATACAGACGCTAATTATGGGAGTAGGGAACACGCGAGTGGAATATCCGCGCGGGATTGATGAAATTTTAGCGAGGGCCCGCTAGACGATCTGCTGACCGACGCGAATAGCACTATGGCATCATTCTATGAAGGGGAAGGCATGAAATAGATGTCTCATACTTTTTACAACACAAGAAGCGTGGGTAAAATGGGCAGTGTCGCTCACCGTATTTCTTTATAATAAAAAAAGATCGAAATATTCCGATTCAGAGCGCTCTCTTTCTGTTCACACTTTTTCTAGAAAGCCGCAGTTATAGAATCTTCTTCTAGATAACAAAGCCGTCATATTGAACCACTTATGTATCCTATCCACAAACTCAGAAATACCAAGGCAGGAAACATAGCATCAGGCAAGCAGATAGACTTGATTCAACCAAACCACATACCGTGAGGGTTCAGGCTTAATATCTGATGAGGGGTGATTAATAAGAAGGATATTACAGCAAACACACGACTAAAAATGGCATCTGAGTAAGTTTAGGCTGGATGGGCTTTATATTGTTTCTTGGCTTGTGCGCGCCTGTTGCAATTTCGCTCTGAATAACCGACAATCTCGTGAAGCTGTTCCAAGAGCTGAATACAAAAGATACGGCGTGAAAAGGCACGCCGTGAGACAAAAATGCACAGGGTGAAGTGCACAAAGCGCAGCTGTTGTGTAGCCATTATACAATTTGTGCGCAAGGAAATGGCGGCAAAGTTCTTCCCGATTCGATGCGCTCGCTCTCATCCTAATGCAATAGCCTTTCTCGACACATCAGGCAGCGGTGAAAAGAACACACGAGGATTTACGGCGCTAGAATATTTTCAGGGCGTGTTTTCAAAATCTCACTGCTCTCAGGCAAGGGCTCCCAAAGCCTTGATGACGCGGTATTCGTAGTCTTCTCCAGAGGCCCATCAGAATAATACCTTGGAGACAACTGTTAACGGAGAGCAAATAGGTAACGGGGGCGAACATAGGGTGAGATCACGGTGTACGATCCTGCACCATGGGTCAGACCTTGCAATGAGCAAGCAGCGTCGCCGCTGTCGAAATGTGTTCACCATGCCCATCTCTTGAAGACGCTGATTGTTTACTTGGAGGTCGAGAGCGCGTTTGATAAACTCACGGAGGACGACTTCGAGTGCATCATTGTCTTGCTTTCGCAGGTGTAGGTACGAAGTCTACTAAAGTATTCGGCTGTTTACAAAGGCACGCGCAAACCTTAAGGCGTCCTTGCATCGTAACCCCCGCGCTGGTAGGTAATCCGGCAGATCATGCGGCCCACTTGGCCCCCATCTTATGGAGCTTGGCCAGTGTTTCTTCTGACCGTCTGTGTTGATGTGTAAGTGGCCCTATAGTACCCGGACTTTCACACATTTATGTATTGTACCAGTCTCGACTGTACTGTAGTGTAATTTTGGCTGGGCACTTTGGTGATGGGTGTATATGCACAAATTTCGACTGTTCGGGGTGCATTAGATCGCGGCCTGCTGAAGGTTGGCCGCAATGCCTCTGGGGGAGCCTTGCGTCTCTCACCAGATGATGTCAGCGGCGTACAGCACATGCTGTACACCGGTGACAGTACCGAGCTAAGTTGTCAGGTGCATCATGGCCAAGCTGAATAACGGAATAGAGAACGGCGCTCTGAAGTGTACACCTAGCTCCTTAATGAGAGGTCCATGCTCCGTATCCTGAATTCGAATGTAAGATTGTCTATCGGTAAGAACTGCCGAATGTATTGCAACGCCTTTTTGCCGCAGTTAGTTTGAGAGAGGTGCATGGGAATCACCTCGGGGGTAACGTTTTCGAATGCTCTCTTCAAATCCAAGGCGAGCACGACCTTATCATTTTGGGGTGTTCGGCGGGTCGAGGACAGCCCGAAAGAGTTATATCAAGACATTCTGTGCAGATCTGTGTGGGCGCAACCCGAACATTGTGTCTGCGAGAGGGTGTTGGGATTTCATGAACTTGACAACCTGTCGGGTAACATCGTCTCCACCACTTTCGCCACACAGGAAGTCAGAGAGATCGGACAGAGGTTCCCCGTGTTTATGGTCTTGCCAACTTTAGGAATGAAGATGACCAGGGCGACCTTCCAGTCTATACAGAGTGGAATTTCTCCAATCCAGATTGAAATATTGTAATCAAATAAAAATAGGTACGCCGGAATGGAGAGGCTGGCTAATAATTTGACTGTAATTTTGTCCCGATTCAGAGCAGTACCACATTTCATTTTGGTCAGAGCTGCCCTTTGGTCGGGGAGGTAGAACGGTTTATCCAGCTTAACGTTCTCAAAGCCTGCATATAAATAAGCCGTCCCGTGAGGGTACTAGGTGGTGCAGAAGTACTGGTCCCGAAGTTTGTGCGCCAACTGGGTTGAGTTGCCCTGAAAGCTTTGTATTGCCATTTGGAGGTGTTTTTAAGTTTCCATGCGTGTTTGCGTTGGGTCAATTAGGGCGCGAAAGGTCTCCAGGTGTTACTGCTAGAATTTCGCCTCACGGCCGTATTCCATCAGACCAACCAGTTGTAGTAGGTGAGCTGGGCCGCATACTAAGCCGCTCGCTGAATGAGATCGGCGATGCAAGCTTTACTTTTTGGTTGTACTTCTGCCGGCGCCATCTATGAATGACGTAATGCCGGGCCTCCCAGAGGTGGAGGAGGTGGTTGGATACCTCCAAGAGTGCCTCTGAGAGCTGAATTTGAGTTTCGGAGGAGCGAAAGCTATAGTCCAATTGTTAGAACCAAGACTGGTAGCATTGCTCATGTATGTGCGTTGCAGTGTTATAATTTTGCATGAACTTGGTCGGATCTGGGAGTAGGACTTGTGTTGTCGGTGGAGCGAAAGGAGGCACGAGGGTTTCCTCTTTGTTGACCCAGTCTGAATGCTGAACGTTGATCATGAAGGTCAAATCCAGACACGTATGCCAAGTCACCTATACGAATTGGGTGGACAGGGTCAGTGCGAAGATGAGACCGAGCGCTGACGCAAGCTCCACTCTTCAGAGCAGAAATCCCTCGTCTGACTGGGAGCGTTTAAATCGCCCACATTCAGAAGGGGTCTCGACCAGAAACTCCCACCGCATGGCTAAAGAAGTCCGCGAATGACACATTCGGCAATTTGGGCGGGCAGTATACATTGATTATGTGTAACGGTGGGTCCTGATTGCCGAGTGGGAATAGGGTGACCATTACGTAGGAATATTCAAGACAGGTCTTCGTCACCCTGGTTAGCTGAACAATTTCTATGGAGGCATAGACAAATCGACGGTCCTGCTTGAATGTATTATAATTTTTTTATTATGGCATCTCTCCATGGCTGTTGGAGAGCGACCATGACTCTCTTGACTGACTGTTTCGATCGCTGTGACTGCAACTCGGTAGTATATGTGAATGCGCATTCTTTCTGAATAAAGATTTGTAGTTTTCTCTTGTCTTGTCGCCCTTATGTGTTCCATTAAAAACAATCCGCTTTGAAATCATGAACCAACTAGCCTTGAAACAAGCGTCACTGAAATGTATTTCTTTTCTGTTGAGTGTAATTCATTTTCGATCCATGAATCCTCGCACATCGTCAACCAGATCACAGTCGCTACTTGCCGTGCGCCACTGATCTGATGTTCTGTCTGTAAATGCGTAAGCTGAGCAACATTACGGAGTTGCTCAGCTTTTCAGAGCTCTCGATCAGTCTATTCTTTGCCCGCATGATACAAAAGTGTTGTCTTTATATTCGTTCTATGTGTTAGTGCGGTGAAACCACTATGAATAACCAACTAGACCCAATTCTCGCCATTTGAGCGGTTAACTACACCATCATTCTATTATTTAAGCTAGTATGCGTTTGACAGAATCATGTCAAACGCATACTAGCTTCATCTTCTAAGTATCGGCTTATTTGAAGGGGCATTTATCTGAACTACCCTGCTGACCCTTTCAGGTTAAGGAATACGGATGAGCTCACTTAGTTCCTCAGGTGGTCAGTTCGAAACCCACCGCCGGACACCCACCGGTAAAATTGGGTACAAGCGTCTCCCGGCCCGGCGCCCGGCTCTTTCAGGGGTGTGCGTTTGGAAGAGGCTCTGCTAACCCTGCTGTGATCCTTCGGGGGCTTAGTTTAGTTAGTTAGTTAGTGTGGTCTGACAATTTCAGTGTTTATGTGGTGGATTTTTTTTCTCCTTTCCTTTTTTCGCTCTGATTACTTACGTAAAGAATTGAATTGTGACATACAATGACGAAGTAGCCTGCCGCAATAAGTGTGGTGTATTTGTTTAGGTTTTTTTAAAGTTATAAAGCTTTTACATTAGTTTAACGTTCTTGAATGAACAATATGGCCTTTATGAACAAAAAAAAAAGTCTGCATAGACTTTGCGATGCTTCCGATTCTGATCTAGTGGTATTTTCCTGCTGTGCGTAGAACGAAACATAAAGGGCAACCTAAATTGGCTTTGCCCTGCAAGTGCTCATATGCGTGAACGACTAGCGGTGTTAAGGTCTACAGGCCAGCCAGTGAGATAGGTGATGAGTCGAAAGTGTTTAAGGATCAAGGAAGAGGATTAGAATTCACTGTTGAACTGCCCCAAAAATAGTGTTTGCAGTTCTTTGTCTAGGGTAAATTGTGCACAATGAAAATGTATCAGTTCAAGTGAAGTCTATTCCAAAAACTCGCTGTTACATTTTGTCCTGAATAATATCAACGTACCGACCACCCTGTGTAAATACTCCCACCAATTCCAAGACTGGCATAGATTTATGGCTTTACACATACATGAAAAAAAAAAAATGCTGCGTCTTTTTTTTTTTTTTCGGTAATGATTGCTGACGAGGATCACGTCGTTACGGCATTCCCTTCATTCTAATTACATGGTGTTTTTCTTAATACGTTCAGGATTTCGCCTTCAGATTTAATTCTTCGGTGGTTTTAAACTTTGGTCACGCGATAATTTTGAAAATGTTTATGGTTCAAATAAAATTGATGCTTTCAGTGTTTTTAGTGACAATTAACCCGATCCTTTACACCTACTGATTCTCCTCGCTGTTATATCTTTATTAGTAATTTTTCCAAGAAAGTTTTTTAAGGCAGTCGAAGCTTTTGACCAATACGGAATATGCAATAGGACTCGCTTTGTAAGTTTCATTTCGACGCCGGTCCTCTTCGATGCTTCATTGACGTGACGGTGGATTACGGACTGACCCCATAAATAGGATCAAGTTGTCATTGTTGTTCTTGATGAGAAACATGAAAGGATGATCCACGCGGAAAATTATCCTTTCATATTCTTTTCGATGGAATGAGCTTCCAACCATATTAACAGATGTAGCAGCCGCGGCCTCCGTACCGTTCTCGTTGACTTCGACTACAGCTTTGTGGATAATCCCGGAGACCGCCGGACTGTCGCTCTCGAACATTCCCGAAAGGTCCACATGACCTTCCTCGAAGAGGTCATCCACGCCCAGTGCCATGAGGATCTTTTTAACCTGCATTTCGCGTTCCATCTTGAACCTAGGAAGGAACAGCTGTACGTGCGGATACTTTTTGAGGCTGTCGAGGAGAGAGCGCAGGTAATAAGCCGTCAGTCGCGGTTCCATGAAGGACAACCCTTCGACTTCATCTGGAAGAAGGATCACTATGGAGTACTGTCCTCCCTTGTATGCTTTCTCAAGGGCTCTGCACTTCAGCTCGCTGGAATGTGCTATCTTGAAATTCAACTGCTCATGCATCATGTCAACGTTGATACTGTCTTTATAATTTAGCTGGAAGTTGGCAGGGCTTGTATGTCTTGAATTGAACAAAAAACGAACTTTGCCAGTTAGCCTTGAAGTAAATCGTGTTAATCAAAATAAATGTGGTTTCACTATTGACGCTGCCCGAGGGAAGAATATTGTTAATTTTGTGCTGTGTTTCCTTGGGTACCCAATCGTTGGCTTCTTGCCTGACGGCCTCGTGGTTCCACGCGAAGTCAACAGAGTTTATGGTGCTCCTGTAGAACTCTTCCAGAAGTGCCACATACTCTTTCCTAGGAGGGAACTGACGAGAACTGTACAATCTGTTCGCTATGTGGAAGATGGTGCTTCTGGTTGAGAGGCCGCACGAAGCTTTAGAGAATCTTTCCACGTTCTCATCGCCTTCCTCGACGTGGAGTGCGTCGGACAGTTCATCGGCAGTGTTGCCCCGCCCACCAGCGAGGATCATCGACAACGCGGTGGCGATGCTGAAAGGGGAATAGGCGATGTTTTGGCTTGAATTTTCGTAGGCAAAATGTATGTAGAGTTCTAAAGAAATATTGAATAATTGGTATCCGAGTCTCGTTCCTGGCATGATTTGCCTGGTTCTGGAAGAGAAAAAAAAAACAAAGTGCATTGCTTAAGAAATTCCAAACTTCTGTTTAAAATTTCTGCGCCAGATTTGAGCAAGAAAAGCATTAGTTGCGCATAGAGTAAGTTGTTGATGAGTGATATTATCGACGTTCCTGCTTCGAATATGAAGGATCGCAATCGTAAAAAGGTGACTAGAGCATACATATGAGCTAAGATTTCTTGAGGCAGTTCTGCGAAAAGTAGGCAGATGAACAAGAAGGCAAAAGACAAAATCGAAACGTTAAAAGCGACCAAAATATAGGTATGGAGGTGGATGAGTTAATCGGACTCATCAGTGTCATTAACTGACCGATGCGGATTCAGACCACAGTGAACATGGCAAAGATACTGTTCCGGCCAAGGACATCAACCATTTTGTTTTCGCACAATGTGTCAAATGATACTTTCGTTTTTTCCCGCCTTGTGCGATTAGAGTGAATGAGCTTCACTCCATTAGTATGCTTGCACCTGTTGCTGCGGTACAGATTTACTACGTGTTAGAGAATCTACTGGTGCTGCCCGTACCCGAAGAATCCGTAACATGTGAATGATAGTTTTGTGCACGGCACCATGTCAGCGTTGACCGAACACGTAAGGTAGTACATTCTGCGCCAACTAAAGGAAGACGAGTGCGACAGTTCTGACGATACGAAGGCGGCAGTGTTCAACAAGCTTAATCTGACCTCGGCACAGTGGTTTGAGCAGCCTGAGAAGTCCTTAAATGGATGCACGAAGAGTGGGCTGTACTTCGCTCATTACACATGGGTACTTAGAAAGTTATCTCCAGATAAGGAAATCGAGAAAAACATTTGTTCGCTCATAATATTAGCCTGCATTTAAAACAGCGTTAAGCAGAGCTCATGGACTAGAGCACATTAATCTGTGCGAAGTTGAAAATTGACTCACACCTAAAGAGCTTTCGCGCGAGCTCGACAGTGTGATGATGCGAAGGGTAAATGTCAAGGTGCGTGGCAGCTGGTGACACCGCTCTAACACGCAGCGAAACGTGCGACCAACAATGCAAAAAGACCGGCTGCTTCGTGTGCCAAGTTAGGGTGCCGCTGCTGAAAATCGACCCCTTTCGGAGCAGGCCGACAAGAGCAAGAAGAGCAGCACGCTCGCGAAGGTGACGCCTACCGGTAGTGCTCAGGCAGCACCGAAGAAAGCAATCAGCCATCTGAGCGAGTTGACTGCGATGATGCTCTCGTCAGGGGTAGTTGAGATAAAAGCGCCGGCAGTTTGTGCCGATGTGCGTATTCAAACTTACTGTATTGTATTGTACTCCTGAACTGTGTTGTATTCTCCAGTGTACTTACCTAAGTTACAGCTCCGAAAATATTTCATGAAAAAAAAACAACACACAGATCATTACCTACCCCGCAAGGCGTTTTGTTAAGCGAAGCTTTTCATCATGTCTAGTACATAAATATGCCCTGCAGAATTATGACATTAGGCACTCGGCCGCGTAGACACTGAATCGACTAAACGAGAGAGAGACTTTATTCACGCTGCTCACAGCTGTTTAGAGGCGTCCTAGTTACATTAATTGTCCCTCAATCCCGCGTCGACGTCGCGCTGCATGCTATACTCGTTCAAAAGCGTAAACATGCTTAAACCAACACACCTACGATGAGCCTGAAGGCTAAAAGTCTGGTGCGGCCTACTAGCATCGAAGACTTGTGCGGCGAACCGTTGGGTCAGAAGAGCACCTTATGGCTGGATGGCCTTATATTGTTCCCGTGCTTGTGTGCCTCGTATTATCTTCTTAACAGCTGACCATCTGCAACGCCACTCAAAACGTTGGCTATTAAATTTGCATGATGAAAGTCTGTTCATGCGATATAAAAGGATTCGGAATTCGAAAGTGCTGCATGGGGAAGGACATAAAAAGCCTGCGTATATTTCGGTTAAATTTACAGCGTTAGGACTGTGACCGCGGCTAGTTGTTTGAATGATCCTGGTTACGGGCTAAGCTCCCTATTTGAGCGCATAGAAGAAAGTAGCTTCTTATAAGCTGCTAGCACATTTTGCTGCACGGACTGTTCCGCAATAGGATAAGGTCCGGTTTTTTTAAGCTAACATCATTAGCATGCTCATTTATTCGCCTCTTAAAATTTCCACTTTTCCAAAAATTTCCAACATGGGCAAAAACTTTGGTTTTTGTCTTGATTTTTTTTCCCCGATGACCCTGAACACCAAGTGAAGCGCATTGAAAATGTGTCTTTGACTCGACCTACAGCCAAGCAAAACATCTTGAGCCTATGTCCAGTAAATGCAGTTGCGACCAGAGGTCCCCGGAGGCGTGTATAAGTTCATTCGGATGTTTATAGGAGAGCTAAATGTGCTCAGGATCTTAGGGAGACCATTTTGAACAGTACAGTTACCAGAGGCTTTGAAAATCATTTCAGTGATGCCATATCATCAAGCCCATTGAGGCGTATGGCAACGCTCGATACACCTATCGAAACCAGACAACACTTTCAATGAAGTGTTCGCATCATTTAATTATGCTCCTGGGCCTCCATGCTCTGTAGAAACCCAAAATGCAATTTGAACATTCCGAGCCCGTTGTTCGCCACATAAACCACAATAGCTATTTGGGTCAAACAGAGAAAGGGTGGGCCTATGGTGATTTTCCTGTGGCCTTCGACCTGGTGAATCGCCTTCAGTTCAGTTCAGTCGTTCAGTCGTGTCCGACTCTTTGTGACCCTATGGACCATACCACGCCACGCTTTCCGGTCTCTCACTATATCTTCCTCACATCACATAACTTCATCTGCAGTGCCTCGAGAATGCCATCTAACCATCGCGTTCACTGCCTACCCCTTCCCCGGTGACCCTCAACCTTTCCCAACATCAAATCTTTCTCCAGCGACTCCTCTCTTCTCATCAGATGACCAAAGTAGCTGAGCTTTAACTTTAGAATTTGACCCTCCAATGAGCAGTCAGGGTTTATGGTCGACAATATCGACTGATTTGATCTTCTGGCAGTCCAAGGAACTCTCAAGAGTCTCCGCCCGCACCACAATTCAAAAGCGTCTATTCTTCGGCGGTCAGACTTCTTCACTGTTCAACTCTCGCATCCATACATCACAACTGGAAAGACCATAGCACGAGTTATACGGATCTTGGTTGGCAGCCTAATGTCTCTGCTCTTTACTAGGAGGTCAAGGCTAGCCATGGCTCTCTTTCCCAAAAACAGGCGTCTCCTAATTTCATGGCTGCAGTCTCTATCCGGGGTAATCTTGGGAACCAAGAAGAGAAAATCTGTCACAGCTTCCACTTCTTGTCCCTTGATGGTCCAGGACTTGATAGGGCAAGACGCCATGATCTTTATCTTTTTAATGTTCACTTTAAGCCCAAATTTCTCACTCTCTTCTTGTACGCGCATCAGAAGTCTCTTGAGTTCCACTTCACTCTCTGCCATTACAGTGGTATCATCCGCATATCTAAGGTTATTAATACGTTTCTAGCAATCTTCACTCCAGCTGAAGACTCGTCTAGACCAGCCTTCCTCATGATGCACTCAGCATATAAGTTAAATAGGCAGGGCGACAGTATGCAGCCTTATCTCACTCTTTTCTCAATCGGAAACCAATCAATAAGACCATGTCCTGTTCTGACTGTGGCCTCTTGCCCTTCATACAGATTCTTGAGGAGACAGATGAGGTGAATCGGAACTCCCATCTCTTGAAGAGCTTGCCACAATCTGCTGTGATCTACGCAGTCAAACGCTTTCACATAGTCAATAAAGCAGAAGTAGATGGGTTTCTGGAACTCTTTTTTCCATGATCCAGCGAAGGTTGGCAATCTGGTCTCTAGTTCCTTTTCAATCTACGGTTTTTTTCTTGTAATTTTCTTTAATAATAACAATAATAATAATAATAATAAGAAGAAGAAGAAGGAAGAAGAAGAAGAGTTTACAGAAAAGGAAACTCGCAGAATCAGTTTCATTTTTTTTTTCTGTGGACACATGAGCCGCGCCGTAAAGGAAATGTTTGGTTTAGGTTGGTCTACTGGGTTTAACGTCCCAAATTTGTGACGCAGTCTATGAGAGACGCCGTAGAGAGGACTTCAGAAAAATTTCGGCCACCTGAGGTTCTTTAACGTGCACTGACATCGCACAGCACACGGGTGCCTGGCTTGTCGAAAAGCGAGGAAGGTGAACATGACAGAGGAGAGAGAAAAAGGGGTGGTAGTGGATGGCTACGGGTATTTTCGATCACCTAGAGAAAATTAACGTGCACTGGCATCGCACAGCACTCGGATTCCTCTTCATTTCGCCTGCATCGAAACGCAGCCGCCGGCGGTCGGGACCAAATTTCCTCCATGCATTTACGTCACGTTAATATGGAAACTCGCTGTGCGGACTATGGACAAAGAGAAAATGCACAGATATCATGAAGGTCCATGTATTTTTGTCGCGTTAATATGAACCGGTATGAAAACCAAATCGGTACACTGCTTCAAAAGATATTTTCTCTTCTAGATTATGTTGACAGGCGTCACATGAACGTAGTGTCAATCACTGATTGACCACCCTTTTCGCTTGTGGTTTCATATTCCAAACTGCGAAGTTGCGCAGTCGATGCATGTTATGTTTTTTTTGTTTTTTTTTTTTTTTGCATTCCATGAATTAGCTTGAACAAAACTCTAACAGCAGCTTGTGCCTTGTAGAGAGTTGGATTCAGCAACTTTCAGCCGACTGAATGCTGATACGTAGCAGGGGTTCGTGGGAGATGAAGAGTAGAAGTCAAGTAATGTATTAATGAAACGCCATCCATAACAACATGCAACTGCATCACAATACGTTTGAATGGCATCGCATTTGAAGCATAACGGTGATTCGGATAATGTTCTTGTAGCTCCTAATACCAACTTCGCTGGCCTACATTATGTTCTAAAGCAGACCTTATCCTTAACGGTCTTGTTGTTGTTGTTGTTGTTGTTTTGTTTTTGTTTTAAGAAGAAAATATCCGATTCGTTACTACGGACAACTCGCTTCATGGACAGTTTTGTGCGCAAGCCAAAGTGTCTATATTAACGAGACACGACTTATATCATATAGCCGCTCGGAAATGAAATCTCGCAACCCGTTGCGCGGAATACAAAAGCACTCCTTTTCACGTTACAGTTTTTCTCTCTATCCTTTTCCAGTTTGCTTTCGTTACGTGGGCACAGACAGCATACCGTACCTCCAGAAGTCATGTCATCGCGGAGCCTGTCGTCTGTGCGTGTAAGTCGACATGGTATAAAAGAAGCATCATGGTACCCTGAGAGCCGTAGAGAGCATGTTTTGGTTACGATGGCTGTGTGCGGTCAGTTTACGCCGTTTGGCGGAGCTGGTTCCACAGTATTTTGTCATTCAAAACGGCCAATTACTGATGTTTCTTTTTCGTTTTTTTTTTCAGTAAAGAACGTTTTTGATGTTGACAACTTTATAATTCGACATGCACTTATTTGTATTTTCCCGGCCATGTGAAATCAGACTGAGTTTTGCATCATAACTTGGCTGTAGGAATCCCGGATACTAAGGTTACATAGTCGGCTTTGTACCTCAAAGATTCCAGCAGGGCAATGTCCTGAAAACTCTTAGAGAAAGCGTATGGTGAAGACACCTGATACAATATGCCATAGTTACACGATATTAAATGCACATTCAGAAGTTGTAGGTCGCATCGATTACCTACTTCTACTTGCTGTTAATGACAGACAAACTCAATGTCCTGGCATTAATAACCACACTGCGGTTTTTTTCCGTTAATTTTGTTGTCAGACAATGTAATTATTTTCCCATCCTTCTCTAATGAAAATGATTATTGCACTTCGTTCTTTTCTTTCTTTCTAGTAGCTATTCAATGCGCTTCGTACAGTCACGTACTAAAAAAAAAGTTGAAAAATAATATTAAAAAAAAAACTATCTATTGAAATAATATCGGGTTCTGAAGTCTCCCTAGTTTATATTAATTAAACGTTGTCCAGTTAGAGAGTTCTGGTTGCGAGGAGACATGTTCTGTCTTCATGGCTTTATTCATTTGTATTTGCATCAAGTCAGTGACATCTTATAGGGCATAAAGCATAAAATAATAAACGAAGACGGGAAGACGTGATAACACCTATATTATTGACATGTTTATTGCGGTATTGTGGAGTAATCACGAACTCAGAAGACAACAAAAAATAACATGATAGGAGTCGTTACTTTTAAGAGCTCTATGCGCTGAGTTGTGAGCTTACCAATAGCCGGTACCCATTGTAATATCGTTCAATATCAGCACATTTTTCCCTTGCCTTATCTTGCTCGATTATATGTACTTTTTTTTCCTTATACTAACGCGTTTTTAACTAATCAATCTACCTTTTGTGAACACTGAATAAAATATATTTAATTTGGTGCACACACCTAAATATGCCCGCTTACTCATTTCTATCTTGACAACCCCATCTCCTAAAGTTTGCGTATCGATCCCATAAACAGGATCATGTCTTCTTGGATTGCCCTGATAAGAAACATGAAAGGATGATCTACAACAAAATTTATGACCTCATTATTGTCGGGAGCGGACGCATCAGCTCCAATAACCGCGGTAGCTGCAGCGGCCTCCGTACCGTTCTCATTCACTTCCACTAACGCTTGGTGGATGATGGCGGAGACTGCCACAGAGCCGTACTTGAAGATTCCCGACAAGTTAGCATAGTTATCGTCGAATAGGTCGTGAACTCCGAGTACTTTCAGCACATCCTTCACCTCAACCTTCCACTCGACCTTAAACTTTGGAAGCGAAAGCTGCACCTGAGGCCGCATTGCCAGCGTATCCAGAACTGAACCGAGACTTCTCTCCGATAGCTTCTTTTCGAGGAAAGATAATCCTCGGACTTTATCCGGGAGTAGAATTATCATGGAGAACTTTTCTGCTTTGTAGGGCATCTCGACGGCTGTGCAGTGCAGCTCGTCGGAACGGCCAACCTTGAAACTGGACTCCTGTTGCATCATGTCGACCTTGATCCGGTTCTCCGAGTCGAGGTGGAAGTCGGCCTGTCTCGTATCTTTCGGATCGAAACTAGACTGCCAAGTGGCCTTGAAGTAGATAGCGTTGATCAGTATGAACAAAGTTTCGGCATTAACAGTTCCAGGGCCAAGCAGATTTTGGATCTTGGACTCGGTCTGGTTGGAGATCCACTGGTTTGCTTCGTGCCTGACCGCTTCGTAGTTGCGCTGGAAGTTGACCGACTTGATGGTGGCCTTGTAATAACGCTCAAGCAGCTCCACGTACTCTATCCTGACCGGAAACTGTTCTCCACTGTAGAACGCGTTGACTATGTGGAATCGTGCGTCGTCGCTTGTCAAACCTTTCATAAGCTCTGCGAACTCGGCGTGCACTCCGTCAGCGTTTCTTTCGATCCCTAGCACGGAGGCCACTTCGAAGGCTGTGTATTCTCGCGCTCCAGCGAAGACCATGGAAAGCGAAGTGGCGACACTAAAAGGGGACCACACGATGTTATCATTCTTGTTTTTGGAAGACATTATAATGTAGAAGTCTATGCAAAACCGGTACAACAGGTAACCAAGCTGTGGCTCCCACATGACTCGAGCGATTCTGAAAAATAGATGAGAGTACAGGGCTTAAGCTATATAATTTCAAATTCGTGGGCTTTCTGAAGCGGCCAGTTACATTTGGAAGACTCGAGAGGCGCCTAACTTGAAGACAATCAAGTAGTATCACTGGGTACACAGTAAACATAAAAAAAAACTGGCTACACATTCTTTTTATGGACTGGGAAGCTAAGAAATCAGTCGCAGTTATGGAGGCGTAGTATTAGAACTTTAGTTGAGTGGTTTATCCAAGGAAGATTATTAGATCATGCGAAAATTGTGTTACACATTTTCTGGAAGAGGAAATTTGTTTGCATTTATTCAATAAAAGATGTATGTGTTTCCGTGCTCTTTTCCAGAAGTAGGCGTTAAGGGGTTGTAAATGAAAAACGGCAATGCCAGTGACTGCGAACCTCGCATATGCATGTGAAACTGTGAAAACAATTCTAGTGCGAAATACAACCTCAACCGAGCGTTTTTTTTTTCCTACCTATATTCTTCTCTGCGACCTATCTGCGTCTTCCCGAGATACGTCGATTCAGTTTGCGCATGTGGATTGTGCGCCAAGGCTGAGATTACATCCTTGATAGAGCGTAATGGGCAGAATTAACTTAACAGCTTATTTATTCTAGCTCCAGGATAACTCACGGTGTTATGTCTGCTCAGGTGCAGTAATTCGAAAGCATTTTGAGGTCTGTCACGCCACCTGGTGAATTCGCCCGACACTATGCTAATGGAGCTCGGCCGCACTTCGTCAGATGACGTAATTATATGTATGTGGCGTATTTACTCACGTTAAATGAAAGGGCGCGCAGGTGGAACTTCATGTTCACTGCACAGTGCGGGAGTGTACTGCAGTTGGAGCTTGATGAAGACGACTATGTTTAAAGCATAGCGCGAGAGTGTGTTGCAGTTTTGCACGAGATCGGTTGCGGTGATAGCATATTCCTCTCGTGCGTGGGAAAAGGCCCGGAGAAGCTGATCGGTCCTTTCTGGCGCTGGTCAGAAACCAGTGGGGGCGATGCTTTTTCTCTATTGGCAGTTCGTGGGACATGTTCTTACCACACATCTTGACACTATACAGCTCTATGAACACAACGACTGCCACGTCACTGTAGATGAAATCTTAGTAGCAACAAAAGGATACTGTGACGCCACCAACTGCTGAAACCTGACTTTCCTGGTCAATTAAAGATATAAATGGCTGGTTAAACCACGAGTTCTTCTAGCGGCACTGCCACCAAATGGTAAGGTCTACCAGAATATGCCAATATTTTTGTACCCGTCTGTGGCAGTGATTGTCCCTTCAACAGCCTATTGTTACAAATCACACTAAACAAGGAAACGATGCACGGAACACAAATACCAAGCGGAAGACATTAAGTAATATATTCTAGCTCCAGATTTATGAACTTCCCGAAATGAAGTATACTTTTAATGAGGGAGTAATTACACACTAGCATCCACCCGACCGCAGCCATACGGATACGAAGATCTAAGGTGTACAACTTCCGCAGAATCATCGTACAAAAGTAAAAATTCACTTTGAATAAATGATCAGTTCGCTAAATTGGCAGAGCGGCTACCTCAGCCAGGCGGCGGTCCCGAGTTACATTGAGCCAAATTGCTTGGTTTTTCTCCTACGAAATTCCTGTGGAGCAGTATACCCTACCTGTGCAGACGAACGACTGCGCTTCGGCGGATTCTGACGAGTAAATACTTTTTATCATGAACACTATGCAATGCTGTAAACAAAGAAAAAAATTTAATTGAACAGAAAACACTAACAAAAAAAAATGTCCCGGAATACCAAAAACAGGATGAGGGTAGGTACGTTCACTCATTGTCTTTCAGATTAAATAGGATTGCCTACTGCTAAATGGCACTCCTTGGAGTCTAGCATAAATAAACATACCTTCTGAGACAATATGACATAATGACATTCTAGGGTAGAACGAGAGAAAGAAGATGGCTACACAGTACGAAAGTTCGCAGATCAAGTGTTGAAGGGTATAGCCTCAGCTCGTGAGCAGAACCAACGTTTTGACAGGTGGACTTGTCTTCGTCTGGGCCATCCTAAGCATTTCTGTTTCACCTTTAGTGGCCTAAAGCATAGCTAACACTATGTATATAGGAAAAGAACACCTCTTACATGTAGACTTGCTCGATCTACGACACTATTATAATATCATGGCATCCTAGGGTCTTCAAACTCCGCGCGTCAATGCAGAGTGCAGGATCATCCACTTCTAGCACACGGTCACTGCATTCAAAGCAACGTTGCATCTGACGCCCATGGAATTGCGACCAAGAAGTGGTACTTCGCATGGCCTAACACTTGGCTCTTGGCTTTATTGCATGGTCTGGTCGGACGTAATGACACTTTGAAATCAGTGACCGTGTTACAGCTTGAAGTGGACGACCCTGTACATGTATGGCTACAAAACAAAGCCGATACACGCAAGGCTCTTGATGATTATATATATATATATATATATATATATATATATATATATATATATATATATATATTCACATGCAATGCATATTTACACATAAACGTTGTAACATTTCAAATTTGGACAGAAATAGCGTAAAATCTGTGGGCCTAGTTAATTACACACCTTTAGGTCGCTTTCACAGTCAGGAACGTACTGCTGCGAGAGGTAATGGCTGTCGGAGGTAAACTTCACGCCAAAGCTCAGGTTACTTATGAGCTCCGTGACACACATAGTTAAATGGGCGTCCATATGTGCGCCGTAAAACCGTATCGTAAAACCTTGACCAGCTGGATCCCTGTATGGAACGTCGGATGCGCAAACCACATGCATGCAGTGCGCGGCGTCATGGACTCCGTGTTCCTTGAAACATAAAAAGATTGTTGATGGTAAGGTAAGTGTTCGTTTAAGTTCGAAGTATGCATGCCACCAAGGGTAAAGGAAAAATTTATTTTATTTTCTAAATGTTGTGGCTTGTTTAGCCGGGAGTATAAAGGAGCCCCTGAATGGCTAGGCGATCGAGACCGTCCTGAATGTTTGTTTCCCGCCTCACCAGAAATCGTTTTGGAAGGAGCTCAATTTTTTCACAAACAACTTGTTATACTTTTGTTCCACCAGACAGTGACGTAATCATGCTATGGTAAGACTTCCCGAACCGGGCCCTTTTGGAGCGCCATCCTGTATGCATCTGAAGAAGAGGCGCGTTACCATGACTCACATAATTGCACCCATCCGTATTCACAACACCGCAGGAGTAGGCCTGTGGTTAGGCGCTCGACTGCTGATCCGAAGGATGCGGGTTTGATCCCAGCCCCGGCAGCCGCTTTTTAATGGACCAAGGAGTCGATGTACAGTGCGGTGTCACTGCACGTTAAGGAACTCCAGACGACAGAAAATTACTGAGTCATCCCCTATACCCCTTCTTTGATTGCCAGAGCCGTTTTGAGACGCGAAGCACCATAAACCAAGCGCCTTGAAAATTAGTGTTTATATTAGCTCTCGCTGTACTTCCTACGTTTTCTGGACGATAAGAGGCATTATTGATTTCGCTAAACGCAAGGTTTTGTCACTAAAGGGCAGTAACTTCGTGTCACTTGGCAACTATGTATAACAACAGCGCCGGCGGAAGCGTGCAAGTGACCAATAACCCCTTTATAGCATGCAACACGTAACAAGATAAACTAAACTATAGTCTAGGCCCCGGTCTTCAGTAAACGCAAATGCCCAGAAGTTTATAAATCTGCCTAAAAGTTACTGCAAATGCCATTATGCAGTATTCTAGTGCTTGCTGGCAAATGTATAAGAAACAGTCCTTGCTCACTGCCCATTTACCTACCTCTTTTGTTTTAATAAATTGTTTTCAATCAATTAATGAATGAATCAATCAATTACTACCTTTCTATAAATGAAGCTGTAAAATCGGCGGCCAAGTACCAGAAGGAGAATCATCGTTTGAGCGCGGATTTTGTTGTGGAAATGTTTATGCTGGACCATGTATTTTAACTAGGTTGTAGAAGGTGTATTACCAAGAACTACTGTAATTTTTTTGTTGATGCCAACAGCCTGCAACCAAGAGGATTTATCACGTCGCTTGTAACGCTCAAAATGATCCATGCAAGGCCGCAAACATTTTTTTCCTGATTATGCCACCAGGCGCAGCTTCGTCGTTTTATTTGTCGCTCAAGATACACTGAGGTTCATACGGAATGATTGCAGCCACCCGTGGCTGCTTCCATATTGGTTTCACCGCGCTAACACATTGAACGACAGAAAAGACAAACACCACGGTGAAACCAATATGAATAACCAACTAGGCCCAATTCTCGCCATTTTTGCTTCCATATTGTTCCAGATTGTTCTGGCCATCTTTAGCTGCTTTATAGAGATGTTTCTTCGCCCAGTTTAAATTGAACGCTGCCGTGTGCAACGGGCTTTCCTAACTCGACGACCAGCGAGCCCTTTCTCTGTCGTCACTGCTATGTTGCTTAATACTTTTTGCGGGCTCAAATTAGACAATAAGTTGTTTATTTCTTTGCAATTCCACTTTCTTTGTTTTCTAAGCCCTTGTCACAGCCGTGTGACAGTCTTGCAAAATAAGTGTTATTGCTTTCTGTTATGCTTTTCTCAAAGAAAGGTGGAAGAGTGGCAGGAAGAATTAAAGTGTGCTGGTTCTGAAAGCCGATGGAAAACTTTTACGTTGCCTCCACATTAAGGATATGCAGTAATGTGAGTTTGACTCTGGCCTACAAATTGATAAAACCTGGTTAAATATTTCCCAGGTAAACTGACTCCGACGCTCATTCCCATTCGTTCCTGTGTGCTTATGGGGCTCCCGGCAATCCCTCCAGCTCCTCTTTGTTTGAGAAGGATGACACTTTATTAAATCTATAGTGTGTTTCATGTTCTTGCATCGCTGGTGGCGCTCTACCGGCCAAGGACAACATTGTTTCTCCTTTCCGCTTGGCCCGGTTGAGCAGTCGTAGCTGGTTAAAAATGGGGAACAGTCTTTTCAGAAGCGGGCAGTCCCAGAGGTAGTGTTATTTAGTGTTAAAATGTGTTATTTTACTACTGTATTCACAAGAAAATTTAGTAGCATGATGTTTCGTTTTAAGCAGTAAATTTGACTCAATTACTGACGTGTCCTTGTTCAACTGACGTAATGACGAGGCTTAAATTGGCAACCACACCCAGTTACACATAGATGTACACAAAAGCAGATGTTTATTAGCCTTCATTTCTACGCAACTTCATTCGTACTGACAAAATTAGGCTGGTAATGGCTTTGATTGCTACGCAAAAAGTAATATTTGGGCACGGCCATCTATACGTGCGGCCAATGCAGGGATTCTATCCTCGGCAAAAATTTTAATATAAAAACTAATAGCCTATTATGACATCGACAACTAATAGGTGCTTAGTCTAATAGACATAACATCGAATATAAAGAGTTGTAGGCTATTTGATTATCTCTATTGGTTTCCCACTGTTTTCGTACACTAGCCGCCCATGCTTGTGCACGTGTGCCGTGGCATATGAGTCGCCATTAGAAGCACTTGTATTAAAGCCCTGTGAGAACGCTGAGACAGCTTAGAGAGAAGCAGGCTACACGTGCTGTACAACTTCTGTAAATAAAAAGTCAGCTTTTACTGGCTTTTACATCCCTTCGGAACAGCGCACCCAAGTGTACTGGGTGTGAGTTATTGATCAGCGAAGTTGCCTAAATACAATTTACAAATATATATATGTTTTGAATCGTAAAATAGCTGAGCAGGCTTTTTTCCCACGTCGTGCTTGAGGACAGCGATATATTTGCTGACGCATAAAAAGTAGACGCTGCACTTCTTCAGGGTTCTTTTGGATATCGTCTTTACAAAATCCTGTGAGATTAATAGGAGACGTGTGCAGCTATTACGATTCCGTATGAGACTATTAAGGGATCTGTGCAGCAAATACAAGGATTTTAAGGGCTGTACAAAATTCTATAGGGCTTATTCTGAATACATATACGGCAAACAAAAGAATACGTTTGAACATAATGCAAACTTCTATCAAAGTAATACGGAACCGATGCAACAAACACATTGTCTTAGAATAATACAGATTTGTATCAGAATTTTCGTCTCCAGCAGCAGAGCAGCATATGCACGGAACGGTACTTTGGGCGACTATACTTCAAGCCATTATGCCGCATTCCCACCACGAAAGGACACTAGAATGCAAAGAGAGCAGAAAGCGCGTGAACGCGAAGTACACACTCAGTTCCATTTGATTATAACAGCCTAGTAGAACACGGCATGAACCACAGCGGCATGAATGAAAACGCCGAATGGGGACTCTCCGGCGCGGCAAGAATCACGTGCACAAAAATAGGTCAACTCCGCCAGAACGCCCTTGTTGATGGAGTCGATAGCCGTACTAGGTACACCATTTCCCTAGCCAAGGCTTTGCCGTTCTCTAGCCGTTACCCAATCAACGCAGGGGCGAAACCTCCTCAGCGCTATATCAGCGCTGTGCATTGTTATTGCTCAAATCTCCGTTGCCAATTTCCCGGCAACACTGAAACAATCTGCAACATTAGGCGAATCCAGAAGATACCTCTTCCAACCGGGGATCATATCAGCACTCAGCGGTCACGTAGTTCGCAGCGGATGTCAGCTGACTAATACAACACCCCAAGTCGATCGAGTGGGGACCTAGCCGATAGCGGGAAAGAGGCAACTCGCCTTTTACACGTGTGCGTTGGAATCCACTGCTGCCTGACATCGAGCGGCTGTCAACTGCTCCATCCTTGTTGTCTTCCACTGGGTGCTGTGCCAAGAGGATACCTTGCGCCGCCGTTTTGGGAACCGCTGCCGAAAAGTTGGTTGCGTTTGCTTATTATTCTCGGTCGTTTCGCGAAGGCTCTTCGACGAAGCGACTGAGTAGAATTTCGGTGCGTTACATGTTTGTAAATAACAAGGCGTTTCGTGTTTGCAAATAACAACAAATACACATTGCATAGCTTAAGATATATTTGTATGGCCTCCTCTTCATCACAACTTGCAGTATAAAGTAAACAGAAGGGATCTCTCGTCATGCTTATTTCTTCAAAACTCGCGAACAGTATGCGTCATGTGAGGCAAATCATAGGATACGTTTGCAAGGAGGGCTTTACGGGAAATATAATCATCGGTGAACGATTCGCCTTCCTCCTCTTCATCATAACTTGCAGTATAAAGTGAACAGAAGGGATCTCTCGTCATCCTTACTTCTTCAAAACTCGCGAACAGTATACGTCATGTGAGGCAAATCATAGGATACGTTTGCAAGGAGGGCTTTACGGGAAATATAATCATCGGTGAACGATTCGCCTTCCTCCTCTTCATCATAACTTGCAGTATAAAGTGAACAGAAGGGATCTCTCGTCATCCTTACTTCTTCAAAACTCGCGAACAGTATACGTCATGTGAGGCAAATCATAGGATACGTTTGCAAGGAGGGCTTTACGGGAAATATAATCATCGGTGAACGATTCGCCTTTCTTGAAGTTCATAGTGCCTTTATTTCATCGCTTTCTTTCATCTCCTACACAAGAAAGGATTATAGCTCCTCTTGCGATCGTACTTTAATATTTAAAATGAGTCCCGATTTAGTAGGTGTCGTCTAAGGGTTGTCCCGGGAGGAGGAGAATCAATTTCGTCGCATTCGCTGTTCAATATTGGTATTATACATGAAGTGCTACACGAGCTTGATTTTAATTCATCGTAATCAGCGTAAGATAGCTGAAGAGAACTAAGAGCCGTAATTTTTTCCATCCTCGAAAATATGCGCCACTTTCGCGACCACGACTGAGGTGTACTTATTAGTGGCATCTGGTATAGTTTCTCCTAGTTGCTTTCAAATGATGATGAAATGTACTTGGAATTGTAAAAAAACGAATTCGCTTTCATTTCAGAGACAGAAAGAGTCGTCGTTATTCCCTGCGCGAATCTCATTTCGTCAACCTGTTTCTTTAGTCCGTGCCTCATTTGAGATCGCAGATGTTGGTTCGTCTGTGGTGTGGCATCCTGGTCTATAGCTGCTTACTGGCAAGGGTCGGTTTTGTATAAGTCCTACCAGAGAGCAGTGAATAATGGTTCTTTATGGAGTTCCAATGGATTGCACAAAATCCTCTTAAGGTAGATTCATGGCGCCCAGTGTGAAGATCGGATAGATGTCAACTTTCCTCTCTGAAATAGCCATCAGATCTTCCTCTTACTATGTCTTATCTGTAGTAAACAAAAGCTGCTCTTCGGATGGCTCGGTTCGTTATGCACATAATTGTTGGCAGGAAACTAGCTACGTTGACTCATGAAGCGATCCGCGCACATTACTGGCATGCACGGTGCTTTGGACGCGATGTTCTATCATGCGTATCATGGTATAGGTACGCCTCGTCGTTGCCTGATAAACATTTTCTGTGCGTGCACCTGCGTGAAGGAATGGAGAATATTTACATGCTACCTGAACCGGCTCAGTGTCCCACGAGTTCTTATTTCCGCTCCAAACGCTGCCGAGTCCGGACGGCGCGATACATAATTCCACGCACTGTGCTGCGCGTGCATGTAGATGACCTGTGCGGCACATTCATGGCTACTGTAAGCTCGCTCAAACAGGACCTACAGAGTATGAAGCAGTGCACATGTTTAACAGGCAGTTCAGTTCAGTTCAGTCGTTCAGTCGTGTCCAACTCTTCGTGACCCTATGGACCATGTCACGCCACGCTTTCCGGTCTCTCACTATCTTCCTAACATCACATAACTTCATCTGCAGCGCCTCGAGGATGCCATCTAACCATCGCGTTCGCTGCCTACCCCTTCTCCGGCGACCCTCAACCTTTCCCAACATCAAATCTTTCTCCAGCGACTCCTCTCTTCTTATCAGATGACCAAAGTAGCTGAGCTTTAACAGGCAGTATTTATTACTATTGTAGTATTCTTTACTATAAATTAGCAGTATCGGTAAGGATTCCATGAACCATAATTTCATGAATGTTCCTCATTTCTTTTCAAACACGGACCGAAAGGTAGCAATGGCTTCCTCTACTATGTATACTACCCTCTGATATTGGTATTAAAATGCGCGAAGGATTCTCGTACTAAATAATAATCAAAATACATGTCCTGGCCTCTATTGCGTAGACTCCCCACAATTCAGAATATCATCTGGAAAAAAAAGTTGGCCGGATATTGCGCTTTATTTCTGCCGTCATTCATGCACTTCTCGTTCATTTTACGTCGTTATTTTTTCCATGAATGTTAGCAATTTTTTTTTATTATTCAAACTTCAACATGCCGCAAATATGAGAAACACGCGCCCTTACTCGTAGATCCATTCATTTCCCGAGGAGAAAAATGAGCATGATAGCTACTGTTACCACCCCGTTTCAAAGGGGACGCTCCTATATTCCATCCATCCATCCATCCGTCATTTGTTTACTCTCTGATAACGTTCTGCTAGCAAATGAAAAAAATTGTACACCAAGGAAAGAAAACCAGCAAGATTTCGATTTTATTTCACTGTTTGCGAAGGCGAACAAAATCTGCGAAATGTCATCATTCAGCGATCTCATATGTTCCAAAAGGGTTGTGACGCATTTTGATGCCGCATATACTTCACAAAGTATCAGCGCACTACCATAATATTTTTATTATACAAAGTGAATTATTTTACATTATTTTTCCCAGAATTCTTATAGGTAGCCTACCATGCACAAAGAATTAGCATTGTCCACGCAACATGCATTTCGAGTGAGTGAGATCTTAGACCGGTCGAGTGGTAGTCAAGCAGAGAATTTCTTATTTTTCTTGAAACACGTGCAGTGTCATTACTTGCGCTTTCTGGTGCAGCTACAAAACCCTCCGATAATGCAACATGTCTGCCTCATTGTACCAGTGTCGTATCAGATCGGATCATTAGACATTAGGAGTGCTCGATTAACTATTGCCGTATTGAACAGATCTCGTCGTCGCGTGTTCCCGAGTGTTGCTTAAGTGGCTATATTTACAAGCAGGGACAAAGCACTCCCATGCGCATGAACCGGAACAGAAGCCCAGAGCTCTGTATTAACCAGCTAGCTGTTTCAGTGTGACTCTTGCTACACAAATCTGCACTTAATATCTGCGTCTAGCTCATGAAAACATTGAATGGACGTGTTCATTATTGTTCATTTTCCTACGAAAAGGACGAAGGCATTTCCCACGCACAGATAAAGTAGGTACAAGACAAAGAACAGATTTTGTCTCGTATTTCAGAATGCGAGACGCACTGGTCCCAATTGCTTTCGCAATAATGTAACTTTCGATCATTTTCTGAAAGTATTCCCATGGCGGAACCCTGCCGTCTAGTTTCTACGTAGTTTTCTATCTGCATTTTCGTGCACAAGTGTTGTTGTTGCTGTTGAGACTTTACGAAGAAGAAAAATAAAATGCACGGGCCTGCTACTAGCACTGTAGCTGAGCCACCTCCGCTTCCTCGTGCGGAGGGAGGGATAGGGATTAGAGAAATTTCTTTCAAAAGAAGTAAGCGCCCGCTTAAGCAACTACCTTTTTTCGTTACTTTTTTACAGACTAAAAGCATGGCCACCAACTCACTCGCCGACTCCATCCTCAACTTCTCTCTGGACCTGTACAAGCAGCTGGTATCAGAAGACAGCCAGCATGGCAACATCTTCTTTTCGCCGTTCAGCATATCTGCTGCGCTATCAATGGCCTTGGGCGGAGCGCGCGGTAGCACCGCCAAGGAGCTATCTGCAGTCCTTCGTGTGGACGGCGACGTTATACACAGCCAATTTTCAAATTTCTTTTCAAAGCTGCCTGGCTACGCTGAAGACGTGAAGCTCTACGCCGCTAACCGAATGTACTGCGAACAGACTTACCCTGTCCTGGAGAGCTATTTGTCATTTCTTAAGGACAGCTACGAAGCTACGATAGAGTCCGTGGACTTCAGGAACAACTCGGAAAGTGTCCGACAGCAAGTGAACGCCTGGGTCGAAAATGCCACTGAATCAAAGATCAAAGACCTCTTGCCAAGCGGCAGCTTAGATAGTCTATCCACCCTGGTCCTGATTAATGCGATTTACTTCAAAGGACTTTGGAAATCGCAATTCAACGTCAAGGCAACACGCCTTTCTTGTTTCCATATTGACTCGAAAACCAAAAAGGAAGTCGATACGATGTACCAGAAGAGCAGTTTTAAGATGGGCAGCTGCGACGAGCTCGATGTGACCGCTCTGGAGATACCTTACCAAGGCGGCAAGACATCTATGGTCATACTCTTGCCCAACGACATTGAAGGGCTGTCCAAGCTGGAAGATCGATTAACTGACCTGAAGCTGAAAAACCTTTTTAACATGCTCCGTAGTCGCCCTAATGTGGAGCTGTATATGCCAAAGTTCAAATTGGAGCACACAATCGGCCTTAAGAATACCTTGCAGACGATGGGAATCAACGACTTCTTCTCTGGTCGCGCTGACCTTTCAGCAATCAGCGCGGCAAGGAATCTAGTTGCTACCGATGTTGTGCACAAGGCTTTTGTGGAAGTAAGCGAAGAAGGCACAGAAGCAGCTGCCGCTACTGCTGTTGTTATGATGTGTCGCTCGGCCATGCCAATGAGGCAGGAATTTATTGTGGACCACCCTTTCATGTTTTTCATCCGTAGCCACGACCCAGAGATCATTCTCTTCATGGGCTCCGTCCGCGAACTGTGACTACAACTAAACAGCAGGATATGCTTGAATATTATGAATGGTGTTTGCAGCCGTTTCTTTTTTCTTTACAGTTCCAGCATGGTTAGGTGTCGTCATTAGACTAGAAATGGAGATGCTGGAAAAAATAAAATGTATAAATGCAGCTAGTTTGCGCTCAATATTCATCACTGAAGCTTTCCTTCGTACTTTCTACATTTGTGTACACACCCGTTCATATGTCCCATAAGCAGGTATAATCCCTCCCCTCTTCCCCCCCCCGCCCCCCTTTATTTTACCCTATGTATTTTTGAGATGTGTGATGCTGGAGGTAAAGCTTGCATTGCTGCGTAAAGTAATTGATTCTTTATTCTTTAATTATCTGCTTCAGCACTGAGCATCGTTGGGATATAACCTGGCATTTGCAGTTTCTTTAATATAATACTGAGGCTTACTTTCGCTACTGCTGAAATAATTTTAACACTTTTAGTGGACATTTCCATATATTGATAAAGAAATGCGTCACCCGGCATATTTGTGTCACTTATCAAGGCTGGCTTGAGTGTGGTGCCGATGGCTGGTTTTCGAAGCAATGTCTATAGTTTCTGTTCAGCGAAGCAATAGCCTCCCGTTTCAAAACTTCAAATCACCTCTTTATTTTCAGTTGGGGTATAAAGAAGCAAGCTGTGGAGTGCACACATTCCAATAAGCAATTTGCTGAGGGATTTAAAAACAGTAAAGTCACTGAAGTCGTTTGTACTAATAGTAGATTTAAAAACGGCGCGCATGTAGAGCCCCTAGGGAAATTTTAGAGCAAGCAGGGAACATGAATTCCTGAAAGTAAACGTAGGCCCCTCGGGCATAGAGAAACATACTTACGTAAAGAGCGGACACTTCCATAGGGCCCTGCGGCCGAGCAGCGCCAGCGCCCCGAGCGGCTGGTCAGACCGCTAATATCGTCCTCCGAGATTTTCGGCACGTGATTTGCTCTGTTTCAGTTTCGCTTTCGATAGAAATGCTTTCAATTCTGACTTGCTTTAAGTTGTTAAAATATTCAACTACATCGTCTAGAGTTGTGTGCAAGTGCTTTAACGAAGCCATGCATACGCACGTATTAAAGTCACGGATCGCAACCTCTTTACTGGAAATACCGGCAAGGTTCTCGCAGAAAATAAGCGTGGCTGACTTAGTTGATGTAGGTTAGAATAAAGCGATCAGAGCTGTTGTTATTGTAATGTTTTGCCATTATTGAGCCGCTTTTCTCAGTGGCACACAAGCAGGCAGTGGTTCCATAAAAAAAGTTTATTTTCTTGTTTGCATATTGAATGGATTGCATCACACACTTTATACAATACATCATATTAAAAAGACAAACAAGATTGAAGGTATAGTGAAACACGCGGAACAGTGTCACGATGAAGAAATTTCGCATACCGGCTGTGTGTTTTTCCTCTAAAACATCACCCGTGAGAACAACAGGAAAGGAGTTGTGAACTGGTAGACACAAGTAAGGAGGAAAAAATGCAGGCACAGCCTGCGCGGAATTTCTGTAAATCAGCCTTGATCAGTAGGCTATTCAGAAATTTAAACACACCACACTGAATACATAATAGTAACCCAATGCTATGCTTATACTCATGATCGCGGACAAAATTGTCCTCGGCCCGTATGGCAAAGGTATTACAGGGAATCCACTGTTAGAGACTAATAGCAGTATATGTCGTCAAGATGCAGGCCCCGAACAGGCAGCAGCGTTTTTTAGACCCCAACGAGAATGCTTTAGCAATGACAACGAATTCGGCATGTAAAAATGGTGCTTAAGAAGCGGCAAAAGCCCATGCATTTTGCAAACACAGCGAAGTAAACACCATTCACAAAACGATTACAAATGCGCAACACGCCGTTCTTGTAGGGCCGAATAAAAGTTTGTGTGAAGATACATCTGAGCCACCGAAAAATTATTTGTCTGAAAGCTCTCTTAGAAAAATAATCAATCGAAGGAATGCACATGTTCTTCAGAAAAACACGACCCAAAAATTTACAGTAACTGCACACTAAAAGTGTTTCACGGCTCCTATTCTATGTCACACGTGCAAAATACGTTCACGTTGCGCTACAAACGACTTGATAAAAGCGTTCTTAGCTAAAAAAAGCGAAATTATTTCTGCAGACAAAAGGAAACAAGTTACCGGCCAAACGAGGTGACGCTTTGAAAAGCACAGTGAGGTTGGCGTAACCGGCGGCACATGACCGACTCAGTATCAACGTTTATATGGAAAGATTAAGGAAAGAATACGCTTTGATGCAAGCCAGTGTATGTATGATAAGCTATATACCTTTGAGGTGGAGTGGAAGCGAACATCGCTACGCTGCCTCGCGGGTGGTCAGACCCTTACTTGCTCGGCCGCGAAAAGGCTCAAGTGTCCGCTCTTTACGTAAGTATGTTTCTCTATGCCTCGGGTCAACGCACCACGGCCGGTCTCGTGGGAGAGAGCGCTTAGAACGCGCGCCCTCTCCCTCGAGACCGGCCGTGAACGCACGCAGCTGGTTCGTCCCGTCTCCGAGGGGCGGCGCTACTGTCCTTGAGTCTGCCACGCGCGTGTCGCAAGCGGATGCGACGTCATCAACGTTGACCCGTTGGCAATAGTTGGCTAGAGCACTATACGTTTGCCGTTGGCCCCGTCCTCACGAGCCGCGCTGTCTGCGTCGGGCGTTGTTTTGACAGCAGTCGTCGGGTTTTTCCCTCGTGCAAGGTAACGAAGAGATCGCTTCAGTCTATGACCGACGTCACTTGCGTACACTCCGCTGCTTTCAGCTTCAGGCGCAACACATGTGTGAGTTCGCCGAGCGTTCTTTCCGAGCGGGCTAGTCTTGCTCCGTCCGTCAAGAACCGTCGCATAGGCTCAATTTGTGTTCTAAATAAAGTCGCTTGCTACGGAGAAAGCGCGGAATATTGTTTTCAGTTAGAGCCAATTGAGAAAGCGGAGTATCGTGCCTTCGTCGTGGAGTCATTGTCAGGTGTGTTCGTGTTTTGTTTCCATCCGCCCCATTCTCCTTGCTTTTTCTCGTATTTATATTATTGTGAGAGACTTCTCGTTGTTCCTCCCTCTAGGGGAACGTACGTATTGTTCTGTATGCGTCATGCTCCTTACTCTGCGGGTGTGCACTTTATACTTGCATATTGTTGACTGAGACCATGATATGCTTGTCCTATTTTTTTCGCCCGCCTTGCAATCATGTCCCTGCCGAGTAAGCGATATCAACAATGATCGGCTTCAGCGCAAGGACACGATAAGTCTTTTTTTTTTTTTTTTATAAGGGTGTGATGACAGAGTGTTTTTACTTTCTTTAGTAATAAAGGTCTAGTAAAAGGTATATGCAAATATTTATAAAATTATTGTAATCAAAAGTGCAGGGGAGAATACACAGGAGAGCATGCATCTGGATAGTTAATTCGTGCACTCCGCTTAAAAACTCCAATCATTTTTCGATTCGAACAATAATTAGTACCTCAAGAGGATTAACAGAGGACTAATAATACTTTTAAGGAGCAATTTTTAGGCTGATGTCCAAAGGATACATTTTCAGACCAGGACAGGTACCACGGTTAAGTTATGGCAGTCTTTTGTAAAAAAAGAAAATTCCTATCCTGTTCGAATCCAAGACACAGGCATGCAGCGACTTGCTTTCTCTCTCTCTCTATTTTTTTGCAATGAAGCTGCACCGTCCTGTGTTTAGCATCAACAGTGTAAACTCTAGTTAAGGTAATGCTTCTTGATCAGTAACCTGCAGCAGTGCCTGGGGCAACAGTTGAACAACATGGAAACACTACTTCGTGTCTTACAACACACTGCAGCTTGACCGTCAGGTTGGCTTGCGTGTTACATTTAAAAACGTAATTGCTGTTCTAGATCCCTATAATCTCGCTCTTCCACTTCTCTATTACAATTGCGAATTGCAGTGTCGTATTGTGTTCTGCGATAGTTTTGGATAGCACAATTATCAGCTTCAAACATAACAATTCTTCTTCAAACCGATGCTTGAATGCTCATCTGCAGTGGACAAGTCATTGCTTATTACTCAGGAGTAAATACCAATGCTGCATAAACGTACTTCGGAGCGCAATGTTCTGAAACGCCTGTAACCAAAAAGAGAAGCTTAGCCATTTTGGAAATGTTTTTACGGAGCCACCACTAAGTTCCGTTCACAGCTCGTAATTCAGCGAGCAGCCGTAGCGCCAAGGAGGTGAGACAAATATTTTGTACATCACGTGTTTGTTACGATTGCTTGTTTTTTATGAAATGCTGCCATACTGTTGCGAGTATTGTTCGGTTGTTTTTCCCAAAAATTGTATACTTTGTTGTCCGCATTTATTGGAACTGTTTAGAATTCTTTCATTTCTTTTATATTGTATGCTTGTAACATAACATGTATGTTTTTGCCCGTCTGCTAGGCTCTAGGTTGAGAGCGGCAGTATTGTTAAATAAATATTAAACATTAGGGCTGAACAGGCAACCGACTGTTGCTTACAAATATAAGTGGTTAATTTCCGATGCGCAAATTTGCGTTTCACGAGAGAATCATTCAACAGCTGGTACGACGTGCTTATAGTTACAATTTAAATGCTATCAAACTCTACCTCGTATGTGTCTTTTCCGTCCTCTGTCTCTTTTGTGGAGTGGCGGAATAGCTGCATATATACATCTAGGTGACATCAACCACTGTGCATCATAAAAGCCCCAGTCGTATACAATATTATTCTATATTGCCGGGGACATAACGAAAATAGATGCTAACTGAAGAAAGCTACTATATGTAGCGTAAAGCAGCGTTGTCGTCAATATGTGTCCGTTTTTGTTGGGCACCACAGTATATACCCCTGATGAATGCCACCTACTCTGTCGCGTTACGACATTCTCGTAATGAGCCGTTTCCTCTCACAAATCCTTCAAAAACTTTAAACCATCGCTAAATACTAAAGCCAGCCTTCTAACAAAGGTGATTCATTTATTCTTTTTTTACAGAAGCTGCAAAGATGGCCGGCAATCCGCTCGGCGATTCCATCCTCGGCTTCTCCGTAGACTTGTACAAGCAGCTTCTTACAGAAAGCAAGCAGCACGGGAACATCTTCTGTTCGCCTTTCAGCATATCGGCAGCTTTGTCAATGGCCCTAAGCGGAGCGCGTAGCAACACGGCCGAGGAACTAGCTGCTGTTCTTCGGGTGGACAGAAGCACCGTACACAGTCATTTTGCGGATTTTTTCTCCAAACTTCCCGATAAAGCTCAGGACGTGAGCCTCCACATTGCCAACCGCATGTACAGTGAACAGACGTATCCTATCCTGGACAGCTACCTGTCGCTTCTTAAGGACAGTTACGAAGCGACGGTTGTGTCTGTGGACTTCATAAATAACTTTGAAAGTGTTCGCAGGCAGGCGAACGCCTGGGTCGAGAGAGCCACCCAATCGAAGATCAGCGATCTTCTACCCAAAGGAAGCGTAAACGCTCTGACCACTCTAATCATCGTAAATGCCATTTATTTTAAAGGCCTTTGGAAATTACAGTTCAACGCCAGTCGAACACGGCGATCTGATTTCCATCTCGACGCGAAGAACAAGATAGAAGTGGATATGATGTATCAGAAGGGAACTTACAAGATGGGCGGATCCTTCGAGCTCAACGTCACTGCCCTGGAGATACCATACCAAGGTGGTAAGACTTCGATGGTCGTACTTTTGCCTAATGACGTTGAAGGACTTTCAAAGCTTGAAGAGCAACTTTCCGCTCCCCTACTTAAGGCCATACTGGGATACCTCCACAGTACGTCTAATGTAGAGCTGTACCTACCTAAGTTCAAGTTTGAACAGACCATCTTCCTCAAGAACACATTGCAAGCCATGGGAGTCAGTGATTTCTTCGGAGCGAACGCAGACCTGTCTGGCATCAGTGATGCCGGAAACCTGGTGGCCAGCGATGTGGTGCACAAGGCTTTTGTGGAAGTGAACGAAGAAGGCACAGAAGCGGCAGCCGCTACGGCTGTGATTATGTTGTTTGGTTCAGCTTCTTCGCAGCCTGTGATCCCTCGCAAGTTTCTAGTCGACCATCCATTCATGTTTCTCATTTGTAGCCATGACCCGGATGTCATACTTTTCATGGGCTCCGTTCGTGTATTGTAAACTGATTCAGAGGACACGATACGCTATGATTACCATTGAGTGAGGTCGGAGCACAGTCTTCTTAATTTCTTTGGAACACACAGTGGATTGACGTATTCACCAGGTTGTTATTTGAGGTGTCAACAACGAATCTCGAAATAAAAGGCGTACAAAAACACCAATCCCTGTTTCCTGTGCATTTGACATGGCTTGAGATGTGAGTGACGGGTCTTTTATATTACACGACGCAGTTGATTTACTGAGACCTGATACAGGACAGACTTTTTAATGGAACTATTTCGCTAGCTATAGATGACAATAGCCGAGAGACTGTAAGAGGTAGAAAAGACGTGTTACCAGTCTCACTCTGACTGGGTGCCTGAACCGTTTTGTGAATAATGGTATAACAACGAAGATTAATTTAACATGGGTTGCATGGGTATTTCTCATTTACCTTTAGCGCTGCACCTTGGGACGCAAGCTATCACTCAGCCAGTTTATCAGATAGTTAACGATTTCATTTTAAGGCATTTACTGGAAACTTCAAAGCACTGAGTGGAAGTCGTTGCAAATCGAAAGGAAACAGAGGTCACTAACCATTCCGATCTTAAGTCTGATCTCAAGTACCGAGATGTATACGTGATGATTCGGAAGGCTAAAAGCTAGATTCTGCAACAAATTCGAGACACGAAATATGAGCAAAGCGTTTTGAGGACAGCTGTAAGCAGGTCGCTATTTTATTTATCATTCCTTGTTAATTAAGGCATTGCTGTAAAAATGAATAAAGTATGTGTCATGAATGCCGAAAGCAGGCCAATTCTATTGCCATTTTCAGACTAGCCATTTAGCTACTTTTGCAGTACGGTTCAAAACAAAATCGTAAATTTCATGCGAGATAATCTAAAGCAGTTGTTAAGGTTTACGCCGCAGGGCTAATGCTCAAATGAACTCAAGTAAAAAGCATCTTTTTCAAGAAATATCTGGAGTAAGATTCGCACCGCATCATTTAACCTGAGGCTATTATGCAATATAAACCTAATTTCCTGAATGTCCAAGATGACTTGTTTATGGCTGTTTGGCTAGCAGATGTTGGGCTCGAAGTTGTCTGCACGGATCATCATGCAGTGCTGGTACGTAGTGTGTATGATATGACGACGGTAGTTATTGGCTAGAGAAGCAATACTTGTTCGTCTTTCTAGCCTAGAGCCGCAAGCTCACTTACTAACATGAACATCTAGAATACTCATGCACTACCGTGGAATCTCCCCTTCAGCGTAGATGCTAGGAATTGTTAAAGTAATTTAGTTAGCTATGATTCTTTTCCGCCGTCAAAGCACTCAAATAATAGAATAGTTCGCAATATCGCACTTCCATATCCCCAGCGTGGTTGCACCCGGTTGGCTCTAAACTACAAGTGCACTAGTACTGACAACCTACGTAATTTTCAGCGGAACCAAAATGGACGTGTCTACCCAACACAACACAGGAGCTACATGGCACGTTCTGACTTGGGACAGCTTGACTTAATTATGCTTGCATCTTCGGAAACTCTGAAGAAGCGGTGTGACGTTGTGCCTAGCTTAAGTCATTTTTCAGGTGATTTACTTTGTTTTTTCTTTCAAATCTCTCAGTGACCCTCTTTGCGTAGCCTTGCACAAGCAGCTGTCATCTCAAAGCGGTCTCCTTGGAAACATCACTTACCCGTCGCTGCATTTTCGATCGCCCTGGCCAGAGCACTGAAAACACTGCCAATGAACGTTCCGCACTTCTGTGGGTGCATGACATACTTACGCGGTGACTCGAATTTTTCTTTTTTTCTCGGAACTTTCCCCCTACGTCGATGCCACGAATTTTCATTTGGCGAAACAGATGTTCTGTGGGCAGGCGCTTCCAACTTAGAAACCTAAATTTCGCTTCTGACTGATAAACGGCGGCCGACGAATGCCCCGAAGGAGCGAGAGTGCGGCGTGGGGCCAACGCGTAGAATGTGGCCGCCTACTTTCGGTACTGCTGCCTCGATCTCCTCAACGTCTTGCTTAGCTCGGCTATTTTCCCCTCATCATACCCTTCCCTCAATTGATCCAAGCCGTGCTGACAGTAGCCGGGCAACAGAAAACGAGTCTTTCTTCATCAAGTCACCATTATTCCTCCCACGGGCGATGTATGTACGTCCGATTTTTCCCCCGACATCCCACTTTCCCAATTGGCTCCAAGCAGCCCTAACACCATAGCCGGGCAGCAGAAAACGAGCCTTTCGCCATCTCTCGTTGAAAAGTACCCTTATGGCGACGTTTCAGTGCTTTCTGCAATCACAACAAGATGTCTCAACCTACTTCACCACCCAATGTAACTGTGCACCAAACTGCGGTTAGCTAACAGCCGCCAATACTGCAAGTTAAATTCGCATTGTTTTTATGGGCTCGCCTGAATGTGGTTTCAAACGTGGCACCCAACTTCTGCCATTTACTGCAATGGCTGCGCATTCTTTTATCGGCGTGAAAGGTCATTTTAAAATCACAGTATAATGTGTATGCATGACGTATTTCCCGATTAAACGTCAGCCAATCGTATTTCAGAAAGCGCCCCTTGACAGCAAACAGTACATTTCCCCCCATTAGTAATACAAGAACAAGTGCTTTCTCCCTACCGCATAAGCTTCTTTTTTCCCGCACAATTACTTTTATTTGCCATGTAGGCAGCATGAATAGCTGCGCTAAATATCCGTTTGCAAGGCCAGGTCATTTTGACGTCACCGCAAAACGCCATTTCGGCACCTCAAAAATTTCGCACCAACAATTTTAAACACGTGACTATTCGAAAAATCAATCAGAAAAACAATATGACGCCAAACAACGGCCATGCGGGTCGAGAATAGGGCTCCTGCAGAACATAGAGCGAAATTGACCCTTTTCTCACAAAGCAACGCGTGCAACCTTTTTTGATAACTACTTAAATGTGTAACGTGTACGTGAAAAAAAAAGAAAAAAAAAGGAACAAGACGCTTGAAGTCATGCAGTGGGGCTGTTGTTATTATCACTTCGTCCACTCCTTTTAAAGGCCGAAAATTATCAGTCTCGGTGGAGACCAACCGGTACCACTTCACGCATAAAGCGTAGATGCAGTCTTGATTTACATTCACAAGTCTACTGCATCAACATTTGCTGTCCTACATACCTGTATTGACCGAACCTATTTAGAGAGACAGGGGCGTATTTATGTACATATTGTTAGTCCAAGAAGCCTGCTATAGTATTCGTGCATGCATGTAACGCTACTGAATATCTTCGTGAAATGCCGCAAATTGTGTAGGACTGTTCACGAAGCGACACAATCACCAGAGAAACGTGCATTGGCACAGATAAGCTAGTATATATGGCAAATCGCTTCATCGTAGCAGTTTTCTCTTTTTTCGCTGGCAGCTCGCGATGTTACCCACACAGTCCACCGTAACCGGACCGTCGGTTCACGCTAGCATACAAACTTGATATCACTTATAGCGTGCGATATAAAATCTTGGCAATCGAATGATAACGACAGCTATGCTCTCCTGCTGGTTCATACATGACCATTCCGCGTCAGTCTAGGTGACACTACAGGCCTTAAAAAATTCGTTCGTCGAAAGTGGTTCGGTTTTCGTAGCGATCGTTCCATACCCTTTCCGTGCTTTAGAGGACTGCTCAAGCCTTCTGAGACGTGGTACATTCGTCGGCCGTGCCCCGTGGGCTCCGTTTACACTCGCCGATTCAACAGCGATTGACGGATGTTGAAGCTACTTTTATACCTGTCATAAGGTTGTGGTGGTAACTATATACCTCAAGCGACTTCAGCAGCGACTCGATCTGTTAACGCTTCTGGTTTCCCCTGGAAGTGACATCTGGCATCGCACCGAGATACGCCGTCTGGTACGTTTCCATTTGTTTCGTCATTTTCCTGTTTATTATATTGACAGTACTGAATTCATACAGTGTCGGGCGGCGCGCACTTGTTGAAAGACACAATACAGCTTATAAAGCCGAGAAGCACGTAAAAACATTTTAATGCAACGTATATGTAAGAAACGCGGTAACAGCGTATGTACGTACTTTCAGCTGCAATCGAAAAATGATTAGCATAAGTGAGTCGCGACAGGACCGGAGAGATTGCGAGACGCGGTGCCATTTTTGCTGTAGGCGCCGACACCGAGAGTACAAGGCGCATTCCGTTTTGCAATGTGTGGGTGGGCAGCAGAAAGGAGCACATACTAAACAACATGCACTTTGCTTTTCACATTGCATCGTCCAGCAGCTATTAAAAAGGAGAACTGCGATAAAGATACCGTAGCTCGCAACAGCAGAAAAAAAAAAAAACTCTAAAACATGTGGTTTCTGCCCATGATGCTGCCGATTAAGATAGTGCAAGTTTTCATTCATGATGCAGGCTTTCGAATGGGCCAACGTCGCGATGGGCTTCTTTTTACCGGTTGACGCATCTTCGGGGAATAGAATGTGCCTGGCACTTGCTAACGGCCCGTATGGCTGCAACAACGCCGCGTTTAACAATGTTTCTGCTCCGGTGATGAGTCTTTTTTGCTAATTTTTTTTCTGTTTCATCTGTACGCGGTTGCGTTCCCCAGGAAGCGATAAGTGTCCTCCCCCATCACCTATAGCGCAACGGACTCGAATTAAGATGGCGCATTGATCTGAGCCCTGTTCTTTTTCATCTGTTCTTTACGAGACACAACCACTTTTCCACCGTTTTTCATCTCCCAACCGCAAACAGCTTCCTGCTACCAATGAGAACTATTGTACCGGACAGGAGGAAGAGATGATACGTCACAGCCTTCTTTGAATAACAAAATATCTGCGATTGTAAGAGGCGGCCAGGATTGCACCGTAGGAACGATGCATAAAGTGCAAGAAAGGCACGCCCCCTTAGGCTTGCCGACATTCATAACGGTGCCCAATGCATGTTAATCGAGCATAGTCTTCTCAGCGTCTATCTTCTCAGCTCTTGCCCATCTAGCAGTGTGTACGTACCAGTCGTTTACTGATCTCCACTCGGTGATTTCAGAATAGCTTGTGGATGCTAGGGAGGACAGAACACGCGAAAGGCCACCGGAGCTCACCTTATCTCAAACCGAGTCGCCGACTCGCAGCCAGGCCAGGCCGAGGCTTTTATCGGCCGAGAGCAAGAGCTTTTTCTTTACAGAAACAAAAGCTTACAAGAAACATTTTTGTATTGAAACCGTGTGTTATCGCAAGGCACTAGTTTCTTGGGTCACCTTTAGAGCGCTGACAATGTCTTGAGTCGTTTTTTTTTTTTTTTTTTGTATGTTTGTGTGTGTGTGTGTTTGTATGCGCTCATTACGGCTGCCTGACCAAGTTTATTCTGTACTGGACCGTCTACTAGCCCCCCGGCTATCGGTCCAAATATTCTTTATGTATTTCGTTTCCTACAAATAAAGATCACTTTGATTGATTGATTGATTGATGTCAAACACGTGTAGTAAGCTTTGTAATAACGCAATGACGTTAAAGCCATCGTTCTGCATAAAACCCTGAGTTGAGGTTATCGGCGTTTTGAGTTAAAGATCGCGGGCATGGCTTTAGCAGATAGTATAGTTAGCACTTGATATGGCTCAGCATTGATTCGCCGATTAATTGTGCTACAAATCGATACATATGTTTGCGAATTTGGGAGCCGCTACAAACTCAGGTTACCATTTGAGGTGAGGAGGTTGGTATAGAAATCAGCCTTCCAGGGCTCCTGGATAATGAATCAAGCAGGTTATTGCTATAAGCCATGCAGATGATTTCATATATCTTGGTTAAAGGAAGGCTGTATATAAATTACGGGCGGGTAGCTTTAAACTTGGTAGGTTAGAACAGTAATAAAGTGGAACATTGAGCTATAGCTAACCTTCACAATATACAGGTTTTGAGAAGTAAGGACAGGTTAACAAGGGAAGTTTTAGAAGCATGTGCGATCAGGAACTCAGGAAACCAATGCGTCAGCACGCCTTCACTGGTACTGTTATAAAAGAAAATAGGTTTTTTACGCTTACTGGCAGAAAGTTGAAGTTATGGAAGAAGTTAGCTGCAGAAGTGAATGGAGAAGATGTGCGGGATCAGGTCAGCTTATAGTTGTCAGTGCAGCATTGTCCTTGTGTCTGTGTGTGCTTCTTTTGTTTTGTTGCCTGCTCTGCTGCCTTTTTGCAAGTGTGGTAGGCTAGCACTGTGTGCTAATAATAATGTTGGAATATTAAAGGCACAATATAAGGCGAAGAGAAAAGGAAGATAGGCCAGCAGCAACTACACACATGTGTGGGAACGAGTACCCACAAGTGTAGCCGCAGACAGAGCGCTGTCGCGTCTAACCTGAACGCGGGCGGACCGTGGTGGACGCAAAGGGGCAGTGAAAGAGCTCGCGACGGACCGAGTGAAGCACGGAAGAAAGAGCGAACGGCAGATGTCTACTTCATCGTCAATCTGCGGTTCTTATACCGTGCAACAGGTTCAGATAGCGCCCGAAGGAGAGCTACTCAGTGAAGGACCGTTTTGTGGCGCCTACAGAAACTAGCGAACATAGCAAAACTATGAGACTGCTCTGTGCCCAACTGTTTATGTTGAACCGTGGCCATGGGTAAACACGAGAATACCACCGTGAGCAATTGGTGCAAAGTGCTCCCTAGCGCCCCTTGGCGGCAGCGGAAGCAGACGGCGAGATTTCAGCCGACCCGTCGCGCAGTTTTCATGCTTCCATTATTATACTAGCGCGGGCGATGCTTCATCGCTTCATTCCGTGTCCGGGAGGACCAACTCTATTGTTTCGTGCAGAACAATTTAACAGTGTTGCTTGCTTATAACTAAAAGAGTTCGTAACAGGTTCGAGACCTCGTGTTTCCGTGGGTTCGAAACCGAGGCTCTGCAGACAATGGCCATTTTTATTACGCGTAATCTTTAAATGTTCCGTTCTCCAGAAAATGTGGCATCTGGGTTGTCAACGTAAGATATCGTGGGCATGCCTCTCGAAGGTGGCAGCTAGTAGGTGTTATTGCCGTGTTCTAACCGGTTGTAAGGTATTATGACGTCACGAAAACACGAGAGATAGCCGCGTTGACGGAAGTAGCTAACTTTGGCTTCTCCTTCGAGATCGGAGGCGGAGAGAATTGGAACCCTCCAGTTCCATTAGGATTCATAGTGAGACAAGTTACCCCTAGGACACACAGGCAAGTTGGTATGCCTTGGTTAAGTGGGCATTTATGTTTGCCTGACGGTCTTTTGTATAGTATGGTAGCTTCCGAGTGTAGGTTGAGTGCGCTTGAGATAATAGAGGCACGAATTAGAGTATCAGTGATAAAAAGAATCGGAAGTTTAACGTATAAGAACTAGTACCAGCAAGGTTAGCCGCGGAACTATTCATTCACGCTGTCTCTTTGTAGCCTTAAATGCGGCGCTTGTGTCCGAAACTTTTTTTTCCTGTCTAGCTGGCTTAAAACAGGCGATTGTCGATCGTCTGACTGAGACACTAACCTTCGAGCATTATTGCCGAGCTGTAATATAGTCCGACGTCTTTAGAGAGAAAAAATAAAGTCCGTCAATTTATCTATTAGTGCTTCCTTAGTGCTACTAGTGTCTTTGAAGACTTTCTCATTTACATACCTTTTTCATATACCTGCAGTGCAAACGGTGAACTACAAAATTTAAATTCAAATCTTTAAAACCGAAGTGATTTCAAACGTTGCTCTTCTTTGCGCAGGTATGCGCAACAATGGCATCACACCAGCTCGACAGCCCGATCTTGAACTTTTCCGTGGCCCTCTACAAGCAGCTCATCTCACAAGGCGCGCAATGTGGAAACGTCGTCTACTCTCCCATGAGCATCGCCGCTGCACTTTCCATGGCGCTCGCAGGAGCGCGAGGAAAAACTGCCGCTGAATTGTCCGCAGTTCTTCAGGCGCTTGGCGGGGACAGCCTCTGCCGTCACTTGCACGGTTTTTTCTGCAAGTACGCTTCCCTCGTGGATGACGTGAAGGTGCATTCCGTGAACCAGATTTACTGTGAGCACTCGTTTCCCGTTCTGGGCTCCTACCGTTCACTACTGTGGAATAATTACGGCGTCGAGATCGAATCCGTCGACTTCAGGACTGACTGCGAGACTGTTCGCCAGCGAATTAACACCTGGATTGAGGAAGTCACTGAATCGAATATAGACGGATATCTGTATCCTGGAAGCCTAGATACACTGACCACAATGGTCATCGTCAATGCAGTCCACATTAAAGGCTTCTGGGAATCTCAGTTCAGTCCTAGAAACACGATTCGTTGCCGTTTCCGTGGGACAATGGGAATTAAAGAAGTGCAAATGATGAACCGGTTGGGTGAGTACAAAACGGCTAGCTGCGATGATCTCAACGTTAGGGCTGTAGAAATACCCTACCGAGGCGGCTACAGTTCTATGGTTGTGATTGTGCCGAAAGACAGCGGTGGGCTCCTGGCGCTTGAAAAACGGTTGACAGGTCCGAAACTCGCTCAACTTCTGCAGAACCTCTCCATTCCAAGCACCGTGCTCTTGTACCTGCCCAAGTTCAAGTTGGAAAAGTCTTTTGACTTCAAGGCCGCTTTGCAAGGTATTAATATCAAGGACTTGTTCACTCCAGAAGCTGACCTTTCTGGTATCTGCGAAACGGCGAATCTCTTTCTCACAGACTTGTTCCACAAATCCATTCTGGAAGTTAACGAAGAAGGTGTAGAAGATCACCCTGCTTACACTATGTCTTTGCTGCTCAAGAACGCCACAATTTTGAATTTGAGTTGCAAATTTGTCGTAGACCAGCCATTTATTTTTCTTGTGCGTATTGTGCAACCAAACGTCGTGCTGTGCATGGGGTCAGTTCGAGACCTATGAATGGAGGCAACCGGTGGGTTAAAAGTTTTAACTGTCTTGATTCTCGCGTCACTATTTGCTTGGTTTTAAATTGAAGTAAAACTAAAAAAAGAAACACCATTTTTAGCCAAATTATGACCATGCCTCTGGCAGGAGGTACTTTGCAGACATGTGCCGGCAATGACTGGTCGGCGAATTGGGTGACGTCATAAGACCAAGTGACGTGAGAGTATGTGTTCGGTAACGTGAAGAGGCCGAGTGACATGGCCGTGGTGACAGAAGCTGCCAACTCGTGTAACTGCCCAACGGCAGAAATCGAGCCATCCGGTACTATCAGATCCCAAATCAGACTGGTTACTCTTACGTCACGCATACATGTTCGTACGGTTGGTTAAGGCGGGGCTTCCTATCTATGTCGGGTGGCCTTTGACAAACTGCGGTGCCCTACGACTGTATGCGTTACTAAGAAGTATGTATGAAGTGATAGAGACGCACACTACGGGATTAGTGATAAAGCTAGTAGCACAATGCTTGTACACGAACGAGCATACGAGGGGGATCAGCAGTAGGGGGCAACTAAAGCTGTCGCGTGATGCGCTTAAAGGCGGAGTTTTAGTGTCCCCAAATAATTTTTCCCGTAAAGCCGTATGAAAATAACTTCAAACGCACATGCCTTCTCACTCTATTGAAGACGGCTAACCTGCCGGCAGCAAAAATGGTTCATGAGTCGGTAAAGTGGAATACGACTTGAACGAACATCACTTAAACGAAGTATCGGTTTTACGAACTTTATTAAATCCCCAACCGAAGCTTCATTGAACGCTTTGCAAACGCCCTTAATTTTAACGCAATTCAGTTGTTATTCATTCCTGTTTACGAACATTTTCCGCAGCGTGTCTCCCACGTTATATATACTGAGCACTTTAGGCGAAACCCGCCCTTCTGTTGCATATTTTTATGTTGAGAACCACGTTTCTTTTACCGAGTGACGAAAAGTGGCTGTGATTAAGCTTTAAATAGAATTGACAATCTAAACAAGCTTCTAGCCAGTTGAATCCACAGTGATAGCCAGCTATAACCAGAGCTTTAGGGCCCACTAGAAAGGAGTACGTATTCATGCTGGCAAACCATGATCCGCTGAAGCAATGATCTGCTTGAAAAAAATGAGGGCCTTTGCTTCCCAGCAGGCCGGTGTGCTGGACAAGGTTCACAGAAGCTTGCACACAGTGACTGAGGTCGACTACAGCAGTCCCAAGTTCAAAAGTGCTGCAAAAGGTCCGATGTTTCTTAGAGCGAATGGAGACAAGCTTGCACGCGTTTATTTCAGTTCAACGAACTTTCACTTTAACAAACTTTGAAGTTTCAATTGTGTCCCCAATTGAGGTGCTAAGAGAACCTTTGAATTCAGGTCGGAAACTACATTGGGCTTGCGTAAGAGACAAAGCCTTCATATTTCTAGCATATGTTTTGGAAAATTGAAAGGTTACCATTAGCTCTGCGTCTCGATACTGAGGTCTTACGTCTCCAAGCTATACGGTCTTGTGGCGCGTCTTTCTTTGAACATGCTCTCTGGGGGTTGTCGATTGATGATAAACATCTTGCTGAAGATGCAAGACACATGTCAATCGGTATCTGCGTTGATGTTTTCTTTTTTACTCGAATTTTACGACAGTGCAACGCGGATTCGGTGACAGCCGTCACAGGTGAAACCTACTGAGTTTGTCAGTCGCTACACCCTTTTTTTTTTTATCATCGAACGGACAAGCCGTTGCTACTGTATTTATTTTATTTGTAATGCTGCCAGTCTCTTTGATACTGCAGCACGTGGTTAAATGTTATAGTGAGAAGTTCCAGGTAATAAAATGCCCACGCACTTTTCATTTCACTTGTCCATTTGATTGTCCCTTCGTTTGTCTGTTCACCTGCCCTACAGGGGCGGCCGCATTGATGGAGGTGAAAACCAAGGCGCCCGTGTGCTGTGCTATGTCAGTGCGCGTTAAAGAACCCCAGCTGGTCGAAATTTCTGCAGTCCTTCACAATGGCGTGTTTCTTTACTTGAGTCACTTTGGTGTGTTAAACCCTGCAAGTGAAAGGAAATAAACCTGTGCATGCTTTTGTTCCGACATTTCTACGCATATACACTTCTCCCCGAACTTTTCTTTCAATTGCCTCTCCAAAGTCAATGCGCAACAGGTCGCGCTACTTGGAAGAAAACGTGTGCAGCTGCCTATTGCCAGCGGCATCAACTCGATGATGATGATGATGAACGATGTAAATGACCCCTGCGAACTGTGTGGGAAAATATTAAAGCACAAAAAATAAGATTACTCCAAAGAGTCAGTGGGATAGATGTGTTAAATGCTGAAGTTGAAAATTTGTAGCCGCACACCAACTCCCCTCAGCGACAAATGAAGCGAGAGTAAAACAATGGAATCGCGAACAGGGAGGGAAGCTGTGTCGCAGTTATTTTCACTTCGCACACACATCAACTTCTAACTAGTAACAATCCTCGTTTGAATTGCTTACCTAAGCTCTTATAGCTATAGGTGTTCTAACGCTAGCGTAACAGTTATTCCGTTCGTTTTTCTTTGTTCTTTGACACTGATATGTACTTTGCTTGCTCGCTAAATCTCTTGGCCTTTGATAATTTTACCGCGTCTCGTTTGCAGACCTATACGGTCGGGTCATTTTATTAACACGAAGATTACATGAAGACTATGACAGCCGAATGACGGGTGGTCGCATTCCTACAGTTCAGGATTTGCATTGTCGAGACGCCTCTATGTATGTAATCGGGAGTTTAATAGAGCTTGGCTTTCGATACAGCACAGCTTCCCTCTTTATGTCCTTAGTGAAATTCCTCAAGCCATGTGATTCTTATCTATATGCTTGTCGAATTCACTTAAAGGCCCTTTATGTTCAGAAACGTGCCCGAAGGAATGAGGCCCAGGATGCGTTAACATGACGCTCCACGAAAGACTAGCCTAACGATGACGGAGCCAGAACGATGCTATGATAGGGTGGTTGAAGATGCCGTAACATTTCGGTTAATGTAAAACTTGACAGTAGAAATATAGTGCTTTGTTAAGAAAGGCAGGATTAGAGTGTTTAGAAAAGCGGCGCCAACATGATCGATTAAAATGTATATACTTGCTATACAACGATAAACTTGGTAGAAACAAACGCGAGTACATTCAGCCAGTGTGCAGGCAAACCACCCGATCACATCATGATAAAAAAACCACAAGATTATTTCTGCCATTCGAACACATTCGCGAACTCATTCTTTCCAAGGACAATACGTGAGTGGAACCGACTGCCAGCAAGTGCTGTGCAAAGCCCAACCACTGAATCATTTGTGAAATGCCTTCTGTTGTGATGGTAGGCGTTTTGAACACTGCCTCGTGTACCTTACTCGTTTCTCTGTATATTTGCTTTTCTTTCTATTGTTTTAACAGAATACTGATCTGTTACCCATGGTTGCATTTACCCAGTTGTGCGTGTCGGTTTGCGGAAGCAGGCTTGTTGTGCCTTGTCTTGTTTTTCGGATGTATTATAATATTATACTATACTTCATGTCTCCCACACCTGCTTACAGCCTCTCCTTGAGACTAGCAGTACTGTATAAATAGAAATAAATAAACAAAAATGTTATGTAAAGTTGGCTGAACAGTTACGGTGTTCATTTCTCCGCTTTATCCGAGCGTCGTTCCGCCACCGTCACCGTTGGCTTTTTTTTGTTTTTGTCTAAAAGTAAAAAAAAAAAGCATTTATTCCCCGCCATTGGCACGTCATTGTGACGTCACGCATTTGTGACGTCACAATGTCACGTGTTTGCTTTGCCACACAGTTCGCAAGGGCACCACGAAACTAAAGCCTCGCTCAGAGTCTACAAGCAGGCTTCTATGGGAGTTTCGCTACCATTTACTCTTTCTACCATGGTCTCTGCATAGCGCCATTAACGCCATTCATCACTTGTTCCTACGTTTATCTGTACACGTTTTCCTACGCTTGTCCCTTCACTAAACCTGAATCGAGTTACCTAACTCTTCGACTGGCATGATAAGGATTGTAAACCACTGCTGGCTCTGAATTTTGCATCACACTAAGGAGTAACACGCGAAGCGATTATTTTTCTGTGCGAGGTTGCACACACCGAATAAGGTTCAACACCAATTCGAAGAAGGGCGACGCACTGTGTTTCTTTCTTTTTCGGAATTAAAGCCACCGCGCAGGAGCTTTCTGTAACGGAGTACCCAAATAGCTGCCTTGGCAATTGGCCGTAAGCTGCATTCCACCGTGACTGCTGTGTGATGGTTTTTGAACGTAGTTCCGAGCCTTCGAGGCTGCCAATATAGCAAAACGCACGTGGCCCTTGTTTCCGCTCTACGACGCAACAAGAGGGCGGCACAAGCCTGAACTTGGAGGTTCCGTTTTTCCGGCAGCAAAAATATACAGGCGCTGTGGTCGCTCACTTCATAGCTTCTCCTCGTGCGTATTCCCTTTCAGCGCTATTTTTGCGCGACCTCGGTGCTCGTTCGTGTCTCGCGAAGTGTATACGGCGATCACAGAGTAGGGAGAAAGGACTCCGTTTGCCTTCGTTGAGCATGCACATGCTGGAAATTGCCGCACCTTTGAAAGCATGAGTCTGCCATTATTGATGGATATCGTACCGTGGAAAACTTTTGTCAGATGAAAAGTTATTTTGATCTAAATTTGCAATTACCACAGTATTTTGCTAGTTGCATCGATATACGTGTATACCATATAAAATTGTTGTGTAAGTTCAGGGCGCCTCGTCCTGATTGGCTCAGATCACCCTTGCCGTTCGTAGCGCTGCATACAGCCTAAACAAACACCATGCGCTGTTGAGCGTAGCTCGAGTGAAGAGCGGACTTCGCTTTTCCGAATACACCGGGCATACATGTCTTCGTGTGGGTTACAGGTAGCCATAAGGACATTAGCGAAATCAGTACTATGTGAGTGTACACGTGGTTTGAGTCGGGAAAAGCGAAACTAAGGATGTGGCGACCAGGGCAAGAATTAAAAATCGCGCAACATTTAAGTTATAGCTCTTATAGAGTTTCGCCATTCATGTATCATGATATATACTACAACCTTTTCGTCTGTTCGATTCAAATACCGGCACTTGACAATGAGATGGTAAAATGACATTGTCAACGAGTTTAAGAAAATTGTTTTTGTGCTTTATGTTTATCCATATGCGGTTAAACTGCTCAGTGTGGCGTAAGATGGCAGGATGTCTTTTGGTGTAACGTCCGGCCGCTGGTCATCGAATCTGAAATTGAAAGTCAAAGCTTCGCCGTTTCTCCTTGTTGACATCCATCGCCCTCGTCTTTGTCTGAACACCGAGTTAATAAGCACCAGGACGCGTCAACAACTCGAAGTTCCTCGCTGTGAGAACTGCAGCTCAGTTGAAATACAGTAGCGCATTTTTTAAGAAACTTTCTTAAAAAATTACGAGGGACTTTAGCGACTCAAGTAGTGAAAGGCGGAAGCCTGAGTGCCGCATTCGGCTACGCAACAGACACTAATCAATCAGTAAATTAATTAGTCGTTAATTAACTAACTAAATGGTCAATAAGCAGATAATTAATTAATTGTTGATCAGTCATTGATAAGCAAATAATGAATTACTTCAATAGTCATTTAGTAATTGATTGAATTGATTACTTAATTAGCCATTCATTTGTAATTGATCATTGATTCGCATAAGGCCATATAAGGCACGCATTCGCTCATACTGCGGTGGTGCTCTGTGATTGATCAAGACCTCAATGACGTCATCCCGCCTGGGCCAATCAGAGCCGCCGCAAAAGCGGGACACATTTTGTCCACGACAGCATGAGCCATCAAAGGCTTTCGCCTTAATAAGCAGCAGAATGAATACCTGTATGCAAAAAATGTAGAAGGTAACCGAAGAGAAGTCAACTTGTCGAAACGTTGGCTCGGCTTGCGAGCTGAGGCTCCCCCCCTATACTTGTTAAGCGCTCTTTCAAGGCACCACCATGCAAAACAGAAGCTCATGGAAATGATACAAGCTATAGTAGTGTCAACTAGAACTTCCCGTGATATCAGCTTGGAGCGTTCCAATTGCGCGAAAATTATGTCAGCGTTTTTTTTTTTTCATTCTCCTTCGTATTTGCCATCGGATTGCGTAACATCGCGTCGCACACGCATAATACCGACGGTACCAACATCAATGTACACTCAACCCTGGATTGCACAGCATCGCGTAGCTCGCAGCCACGCACACCGCGTGCGGAGAGAAGACGAATCATATCAAAGCAGACGAGATGCCAGCCGTCAACACGAAAACTCCCTCCGCGCTCGCTGGCCGAAGCGATCGTTCAGTCACCATAAAGCGTGCCATTCATGGGCACAATAGAAGAAAGTGTATGTTTCGGCGTAGCGAAAAAGGACGTATGGTTTTCTGCCCCGCTCGCGGACAATCACACAATAAATGATAAGACACATAAACAAAAAAAAAAAAAAAAACGACGCTCCAAACCTTACAACTTGGTTTCGGCGGCTTAAGTGAAGGTTTCAGAAAACGGAATCCTAAGTTCGTGGCAGCTCACAGGACAAGATAGACTAAAACGACAGGAGACCGGAAGAAAGGAAAAGTACGCGTGTATTACTGCGGTCTACGGCTACTCTGCACTTGGTGACAGAAAGTCAGGGACCCAAACACGAATTGTCTTTGTATAGTATTAAACATGCCTATATACAGATTATTAAGTCCTAAACAACTCTTATGTACTTGCTGGACAAGTCAACTGAATATGTCACACTGCTGAATTACGAATGCGTGATGCATTCTCCACTAAACCATGTGCACAACCTCGCAGCAAGCAAGTAGCATATGTCTCAATAAATAAACACGATTGTGAATCCTTTTCCATTAGTTTCTACAGTTGCAGCAGATTACGCCCAAGGCGTCGTCATTGTTGAATTCGACTCGTGATAGTTAGCCCATAGTAAAAATAACGTTTATCTTGGACGCTATGCATCACTGCCCCATGTTGAACACATGCCTGCAGCAAGCCTACAGATGGGTCTTTTGCACACCAATTAGGACATGATGTTGGTGCTCCCTGTGAAAGCAAGAATCAGTTCCTCACTGTTATACCTCCTTATGTTGACTGACTGCAGTGGTTCGCACGGGGAAAGCCTACAGCCTCCAAGCTTACATGTCGCGCTTCTTAAAATGTGTCCTGGACGTTTCGAGCAAGTAATGGATGTCGGGAAAAATATGAGTTTATTCCTCATTCTCCTCCTCACACACCCCACCGAAAAATCCGGATGCTCTTCCACCGAAAGCACTTTGAAAGCCTCTGTCGCCATGCCGTTTTTCTTTTTTATAATAACTAGTCAAGTTTTTATAGAGAAACCTTTCGTTTCCAATATCAGGGAAATAACGGAACGATGGAGTTGCCACGAATACTGCTCTTCCAACGAAAGCACTTTGGAAGCCTCAGTTGCCATGCCATTTTTATTTTTTTATAATAACTTGCCACGTTTTTATAGAGAAACCTTTTGTTCCCAATATCAGGGAAATAATGGAACGATGGAGTTGCCACGAATATTGCTCTTCCACCGAAAGCACTTTGGAAGCTTTAGTCGTCATGCCATTTTTATTGTTTATAATAACTGGCCAAGTTTTTAAGAGAAACCTTTCGTTCCCAATATCAGGGAAATAATGGAATGATGGAGTTGCCACGAATATTGCTCTTCCACCGAAAGCACTTTGGAAGCCTCAGTCGCCATGCCGTTTTTCTTTTTGATAATAACTGGCCAAGTTTTTATAGAGAAACCTTTCGTTTCCAATATCAGGGAAATAACGGAACGATGGAGTTGCCACGAATATTGCTCTTCCACCGAAAGCACTTTGGAAGCCTCAGTTGCCATGCCATTTTTATTTTTTTATAATAACTTGCCACGTTTTTATAGAGAAACCTTTTGTTTCCAGTATCAGAGAAATAATGGAACGATGGAGTTGCCACGAATATTGCTCTTCCACCGAAAGCGCTTTGGAAGCCTTAGTCGCCATGCCATTTTTATTTTTTTATAATAACTGGCCAAGTTTTTATAGTGAAACCTTTCGTTCCCAATATCAGGGAAATAATGGAATGATGGAGTTGCCACGAACATTGCTCTTCCACCGAAAGCACTTTGGAAGCCTCAGTCGCCATGCCGTTTTTCTTTTTGATAATAACTGGCCAAGTTTTTATAGAGAAACCTTTCGTTTCCAATATCAGGGAAATAACGGAACGATGGAGTTGCCACGAATATTGCTCTTCCACCGAAAGCACTTTGGAAGCCTTAGTCGCCATGCCATTTTTATTTTTTTATAATAACTGGCCAAGTTTTTATAGAGAAACCTTTCGTTCCCAATATCAGGGAAATAATGGAATGATGGAGTTGCCACGAATATTGCTCTTCCACCGAAAGCACTTTGGAAGCCTCAGTCGCCATGCCGTTTTTCTTTTTGATAATAGTTCAGTTCAGTTCAGGCGTTCAGTCGTGTCCGACTCTTCGTGACCCTATGGACCATGTCACGCCACGCTTTCCGGTCTCTCACTATCTTCTTAACATCACATAGCTTCATCTGCAATGCCTCGAGAATGCCATCTACCATCGCGTTCGCTGCCTACCCCTTCTCCGGCGACCCTAAACCTTTCCCAACATCAAATCTTTCTCCAGCGACTCCTCTCTTCTCATCAGATGACCAAAGTAGCTGAGCTTTAACTTTAGAATTTGACCCTCCAATGAGCAGTCAGGGTTTATGGTCGACAATATCGACTGATTTGATCTTCTGGCAGTCCAAGGAACTCTTAAGAGTCTTCGCCAGCACCACAATTCAAACGCGTCAATTCTTCGGCGGTCAGCCTTTTTCACAGTCCAACTCTCGCATCCATACATCACAACTGGAAAGACCATAGCACGGGTTATACGGATCTTGGTTGGCAGACTAATGTCTCTGCTCTTTACTAGGCGGTCAAGGCTAACCATTGCTCTCTTTCCCAGAAGCAGGCGTCTCCTAATTTCATGGCTGCAGTCTCCTTCCGAGGTAATCTTGGCGCCCAAGAACAGAAAATCTGTCACAGCTTCCACTTCTTGTCCATTGATGCTCCAGGACTTGATAGGGCAAGACGCCATGATCTTCGTCTTTTTAATGTTCAGTTTAAGCCCAAACTTCTCACTCTCTTCTTGTACGCGCATCAGAAGTCTCTTGAGTTCCACTTCACTTTCTGCCATTAGAGTGGTATCATCCGCATATCTAAGGTTGTTGATACGTTTTCCAGCAATCTTCACTCCAGCTGAAGACTCGTCCAGACCGGCCTTTCTCATGATGCACTCTGCATATAGGTTAAATAGGCAGGGCGACAGTATGCAGCCTTGCCTCACCCCTTTCTCAATCGGAAACCAATCAGTAAGACCATGCCCAGTTCTGACTGTGGCCTCTTGCCCTTCATAAAGGTTCCTGAGGAGACAGATGAGGTGAATTGGAACTCCCATCTCTTGGAGAGCTTGCCACAATCTGCTGTGATCTACGCAGTCAAACGCTTTCGCATAATCAATAAAGCAGAAGTAAATGGGTTTCGGAACTCTCTTGCTTTTTCCATGATCCAGCGAAGGTTGGCAATTTGGTCTCTAGTTCCTCTGCCCTTGCGAAACCCAGCTTGCACGTCCGGAAGCTCCCGATCCACATACTGCTGCAGCCTACCTTGCAGGATTTTTAACATCACCTTGCTAGCATGCGAAATAAGCGCGATCGTGCGGTAGTTGGAACAATCTTTGGTACTGCCTTTCTTTGGAATGGGGATGTAAACTGACCTCCTCCAATCCTGTGGCCACTGCAGGGTTGTCCAAATCTTTTGACATAATGTATGCAGTGTGTTAACAGCGTCGTGGTTGAGGTTTTGAAGCAACTCAGCTGGAATACCATCAATTCCGCTAGCTTTGTTCTTAGCAAGGCTGGCTAAGGCTCATTCAACTTCACTCTTCAGGATGCCCGGCTCGAGATCAGTAATCACAACCGTCCCATGTTGGGTTTGCACATCCGGTTCCTTCTTGTACAGTTCTTCTGTGTATTCCTGCCACCTCTTCTTTATCTCTGAGGCTTCAGTGAGGTCCTTGCCTTGTTTGTCCTTTATCACGCCCAGCTTAGCACAGAAGCTTCCTTTGATATCTTTGATTGTCTTATACAGAGCTCTTGTGTTCCTTAATTGGCTGTTGTCCTCAACTGCTTGACACTGTATGTTCAGGAAGGCATTCTTATCTCTCCTTGCTATTTTCTGAAAATCCGCATTGAGAACCTTGTATCTTTCTCTTTCCCCCATACCTTTTGCCATCCTCCTTTCCTCAGCTATTTGCAAAGCCTCTTCAGATAACCAGTTTGCTTTTTTGCATTTCTTTTGCTTTGGAACTACCTTAGTAGCAACTTCTTGTATTATATCACGAACATCAGTCCACATCTCTTCGGGCTCTTTGTCTTCTAGATCTAATTCTTGAAATCGATTCCTCACTTCCACAGCATATTCTAATGGAATCTGATCCAGATCATACCTGAAAGGCCTTCTAGTTTTCTGAGTTTTCCTCAATCGAAGCTTAATTTTGGGAACAAGAAGCTGATGATCGGTGCCACAATCGGCCCCAGACCTTGTTTTTACTGCTTGTATAGCGCTTCTCCATCTCTGCCGGCAAATAATATAATCGATCTGATTCCTGTACAGACCGTCCGGTGAAATCCATGTGTACAGGCGCCTCTTGTGCTGTTGAAAATGAGTATTCGCTATGGTCAGGTTGTTTTCTCTACAGAACTCTACTAGCCTCTGCCCAGCTTCATTTGGCTCGCCAAGACCGAACGTGCCTGTAATTCCGGATATTTCTTCACTCCCGACCTTAGCATTCCAGTCTCCTATGAGAAAAACGACGCCTGATGATGGGGTGCGGTCTAAAAGGCATTGTAGGTCCGCATAAAATCTCTCGTCACCTTCTTCAGCAGCAGTGGTCGGTGCATAGACTTGGATAACTGTTATGTTGAAAGGGTGACCTTGGATCCGAAGTGAAATCATTCGGTCGTTTTTGGGGTTGTACCCTAGCACTGCTTTGCCCATTCTTCTGTTTACTATGAGAGCGACCCCATTCCTTCTCTTGGATTCGTGCCCACAATAAAAGACATAATGGTCGCCGGAGTTAAATTCTCCCATTCCGGTCCACTTGAGCTCGCTGATACCCAAGATATCAATGTTCAATCTGTCCATTTCTCGCTTGACGACATCCAGTTTACTTTGCGTCATAGATCTTACATTCCATGTTGCTATGTGATATATCTCCTTGCAAGATCGGACTTTCCGGTCGCTTCCCGACACATCCACAACTGAGCGTCCTTTTGGCTTTAGCCCAGCCGCTTCATTCGTCCTGGAGCTACTAGGAATCACCCTTTGTTCATCCCCAGTAACATGTGGGACGCCTTCCAACCTGGGGGGCTCATCTTCCGGCGCCATATCGATAATGGTATTGTGACTGGCCATAGGGTTTTCTTGGCAGGAAATACTGGAGTGGGTTGCCATTACCTTCTCCAGTGAATCACATTTTGTCAGAACTCTCTGCCGTGACCTGTCTACCTTGGGTGGCCCTACACAGCAGAGCTCACGACTTCATCGAGTTTGATAATAACTGGCCAAGTTTTTATAGAGAAACCTTTCGTTCCCAATATCAGGGAAAGAATGGAAAGATGGAGTTGCCACGAATATTGCTCTTCCACCGAAAGCACTTTGGAAGCCTCAGTCGTCATGCCGTTTTTCTTTTTTATAATAACTGGCCAAGTTTTTATAGAGAAACCTTTCGTTCCCAATATCAGGGAAATAATGGAACGATGGAGTTGCCACGAATATTGCTCTTCCACCGAAAGCACTTTGGAAGGCTCAGTCGCCATGCCGTTTTTCTTTTTTATAATAACTGGCCAAGTTTTTATAGAGAAACCTTTCGTTCCCACTATCAGGGAAATAATGGAACGATGGAGTTGCCATGAATATTGCTCTTCCACCGAAAGCACTTTGGAAGCCTCAGTCGCCGTGCCGTTTTCCTTTTTATAACTGGCCAAGTGTTTATAAACCTTTCGTTCCGAATATCAGGGAAATAATAGAACGATGGAGTTGCCTCTTCCACCGAAAGCACTTTGGAAGCCTCAGTCGCCATGCCGTTTTTCTTTTTTATAATAACTGGCCAAGTGTTTATAGAGAAACCTTTCGTTCCCAATGTCACAAAAATAATGGAACGATGGAGTTGCCACGAATATTTCTTGATTGTAGTGTTTTTTTACGAGAACTGGTCGGTCATTTGTCACAAGTAGGTGGCCTGGAGTTTCATTTATTGCCCCACTTTTCGCATTTTTTGTTGCAGGTAGGCAACAAGAGGTGACTGAGACGTCGTAACGTCAACACACTTCACAAGAACTTTTCGCTTTTTGCTCTTGCCCTTCCCATTCGCTCCAAAGTGTAAAATCAAGAAGTAAGGATAAATGGCCGGTACTGCACAGGCATACACAGGCAGCAATATACGTATAGGTTTCTTAGACAAAAATTTATCTTGTTAGACAGATGTCTCACCTCTTCCACTCTGCGACGAATGACGAAAACTGGCGCGACGCAAAAAGTGAGTGATTTAATGCAAATTATTTTTTTCAACACGCTTGCGGGTTACGTTCACTAAAATTTTGAATCTGCATAACACAGCTTGTGCTGAAAGTCTCGCCACCAACTGTAAACACCTGAAAGCCTTGGGGCTTCATAAAATGACACGAAATAAACTCTATCATAACTGCGTATGAACATACGCTTCAAAACAGGCGCGCCGGGAAAAATATGAAGCCGCCACAGGCATCTCATTACACATGGGGAATCAATAAACTTGCTAGGGAATGCTGGCGCCAGGGAGTCTAGGGAGCTTAACATGGGTACTTACGCTCCCTAGGGGGCGTCGCCCCAGACGGCCTCCGTGCGCTGTCGGCGTGTCGCAAGCGAAAGCAACCAAAGCAACGTTCCGGTTGCCGCGCCTAACCGTCATTGTTGCGGGGCGTCGTGCAGCATCCGTCCATTCTCTAGGCACTATCGTAAACTTGTCGACTTCGACCTGAGATAAAGCACGTAGTACTTGTTTTCACTCCACGTTGTAAACGAATTTGCGTGGGGCGGTTCCGATCGTCGTTCAGGTGAAGTCAGACCGGGTGAACCGTCACAAGAGCGCCCACTCGCTTCGGATACATTCACCACAACACAGCCGGCGCCCGAGGCGACCACGCCGCCAGAAGCAGCTTGCCCCCTGTTTCTACTACTTGGTGTGGACGGCAACCTGTTGACGTCGTCGCTGGACACCTTGCTTTCTCAGGTGCGTGTTTTGCGTGTTTTTACTGTTTATTTGGACGTTGACACCACCTCGCTTGTTCATGGAAATTATGATCGTCAAATTATGTATAACAGGTCTTCCTGGTCTTGCTAGTCGTTTAACAGGCATGCGCCGACAGTTCGTTTTAGAAGTGCACATTCAAAGAGTATGGAAGCAGTGACATTTGATCGCTTACTATTTAATTATTACTTATTTAATTAAAATTTCGCTATCATGAATGAGCGGCACAATGCTTTAGTAGCTTCTTTATTCTGTAAGGCTCTTGATCACTCGAATACTTTGTATGGTTTCTGCGTTCTGTTTTTTAACTGGGGGGATATTCACAACTGATGAGTTTAACCCTAAATATTATAATTTAACTATATCATAAAACTGATGTAACTGGTGCTCGAAGTCCGACTCCTAGAAACAGATAATTTCTAAGCAATTATGAACTGGTTCCTATTTTTGTGAAACCTACCGTATTTATGGGTGCTTTTGCGAAATGTGTTGCAGGTAGTGTGTCGAACGAGGGCCCTCGTTCAATGTCGCGATCGTGAATATGTGTTCGGCCTTGCCGGCAGGATTGCAACGGTAATTTTTCCACCCGTCCACGCTTTACATTTTCAGTTCTGAAGTATGCAGGTCACACACCTATGACCCAAGCAGTAGTCATGAGGTGTAAATTTCGTCAGCGTTTCAGATCATGAATAAAAGTGAGAATGAAGCATGTAGTAAAATCGGTTGATCTTTGACGTCATCGCTTGTAAACGAAAACACAATTTCCGTCCTTGGTTATGCAAATAATTCGCAATATTATTGGCAAGCACAAATGCATTACTACACGTCACGTGTATTTTCAGAAATATTCCCCCTAACGAGTAAGATTTCGACACGTCTCTAGTAAGAACAACAAAATCGAAAATAATAACGCCTAATTGAAAAACAAGCAGAGAATCGTTCAGACTGCCGTTCTCTCACGTTTGTTGCCGCAATAAACAATATTAAGGATACATCTGCCAAGTTATTTTCAGACAGGCATGAGACATTAAGATGGCCGTGAAAAAGAAATTGCCTACAAAATAACCTTACCCTCAGAAAAGTGGAAGTAAATAAACGCTATAGCTCGGTCCTTTTCTAGGAAAGTAAAGAGGTCCACAAAGTTTCTACCATATTTATTAAAACATTATAGTTTGAAGTTTCTTAATTTTTTTTCCGACTGAACCTGCGTCTTTGAAGGTTTATATTGACTCAACTCGTGTAGTTGACTCATCTTCTAATGCCATCACCGATATAATTTGATTATTCTCTTACTATATTCAGTTCCCTTTCTACACCAAGTAGGCTGCTACATACCGGTATTCAAACCGGAGATATCCCTCTTGGTCCGCCGAAGCTGGGTGCAAAGAATATAAATGGAAGAGAATCATTCGAACACGCCCTTTTGCGATCATACATACGACCATTTCTCGAGTGAAGGGAGCTTTAGCTCTCGTATCACAGAGTGCGGGGACTAGACAGCGCAAGAGCTAGTCGCTACCAATGTCCTCGCCACAGCTATAGTCCCATTGGTTACTGTGACTGCGCTGTGTAATCATACTTAGTAATACTCTTTCGCCATATGTGGTGTTAAAACTTTAATATCCAACAGATAGGGGATAGGCACCAACCTATCCGCCTAGACGGTGGCCTGGAGTCCTTGGACCCGGGCGGCGAGTTTGGCCAGTCGGATTAGACCGAGCTAGGTTTCAGGGCGTGAGCTCAGCAGTAGAGCCCCCCAAAATCCTATTTTTGTCCCTTGATCTATGCTTTGGATCACATGTAAAAAGTTTGAGCATTTTGGCCGGACCAAGATCTGGGTATTAGTAGACTGTCACGACACCTGCGGTATTTGATTCGCAAGATAGAAATTTAGCTTAGAAAAAAAAACGTTGCTGGACGTAACCGACAACCATTTTCCACCATCCAAGTGGCGCCACAGAGTGTAAACCTCCGCAAAGTAAAGAGCTACGTGTGTTTCGACAGTCGTTTTGCAAATAGTGTTATTAAAGAGCAATGGCTGGCTATCCGGCTAGACGTCACAGGCTCTAGGGATTATATTAACAGATCCGAAAGACTAACTCGCGAAAAATAATCACTATGAAATGAGCCCCCCTGGTTTCAGCAACGTGGCGCCAAGAGTGTCCGCAACGTGGCGCCACTGAGAGTCCAAGAGATTTGAAGCACTCAACTGCATGTTTGGAGGCAATGGTCGGGTAGAAGGCAAAGAAGGCGCATTGAATGAAAGCACCCCTTGGACGGATGCCAGGGTGTGTATTGAGTAGACACGATCGATAAGAAAGAGTCCCGGCGCTAAGAGCAAACTCAGGTCAGCGACACGAGTGGCAAACGCCGTTTATCACTCCCTGTCGGGGGTGATGCTCACAGTTGTTCCTGTAAGCCATCAAGTCAGCTATTATTGTTCTGCTGCTGCGCGAATAACTCCCTTTGAAAGGCAGCCTCATGAGCCGACGTTTTGGGGAAGACCAAAAATGCTAATTTATTAGCCACCACAGAACCGCGTTATACGCGACAAATATAACGAAGGAGAAGCTACAGTGGTGTCACCAAGCTACAAGTCTAACCGACTCTGACCAGTCTCTGAGGGCATAACTGCTGAAGTTATGCAGTGGCGTTGGCAAGTCGGCATGTATACATATTTGAAGGAAACGTCGCAGTCAAACCACAGCAGGGAAAAATAACCGGATAACCGTAAACATGTAAACAACAAATTCTATTACTAGGGCTGAAGGAAGAATGGCGCGGCAATGCAGTCTAACCAAAACTAACGTGGCATGCATGACGTTTGCTCTCGGCAGTAAATACACAAACGCGAAGAACAATGATCCACGTTATTGCACATCAGGAAAAAAAATGTTCTTCAACGATATTTCAAGTTCTCTGACAGTCATGAGGGAAGACAGTCCTCACCTCACTCGTACAATTGTTTGCCGTGACACGCGTCACAATAAATAACCAGCTGTGAATGCGGCCTGCCCTTCCAGTGATGAATGATGTTCTCTCAGATGATTGTTCAGCACCTGCCGTGTGACCTGCACCCGCAAAAAAAGGCAACTATATAAAAGGTCCCTTTCTCATGCCGATGATAAACCGTCAGTTTTTCGGTCAACTGAAACACTGCTTTTTCGGTTGGAAAAAAAAAAAAGAAGAAGAAACAAAAACTTAACTGTCATCAATGTCTGCATCGCGAGCTTGTCGGCAGCTATGACATAAAGCTATATTAATACCTTCATATCTTCTTGTTTTCCTCAACTGCTCATCTTCTGTATATTCTCGCGTTCTTTTATATTCATGCGATTTTTTATTTTGGTTTATATGTTCAGTCCCTAATTTGCTGCCAAGCTTATTAATTACCCATGTTTTGCGACTTCTAGAATGTGTCCTTGGCAAATGTTTGCCGCATTATTCTATAAATGAACTGTTTATTCAGGAGTGAAGTGCACGCGAGCTGCGTGGCTTTGTAATATACGTCCGCACCAAAAATCCAGGAAACCCATATGTGTAATCCACTTCTCCAAGACTACCCCGCTACAGTGGCGCACTGGTTAGGGCGATCGACTACTTTATAAACCAAACCTAGGCCCATAAACCAAACTAACCAAACCCTCTGTAAGACCAACATGTTTAACAGAAATAAGTTCGGTTTAATGTATCGATTATTAGGCAGTGACTAGCAAATGAGCCGGCGGTGTGTTCGAAGATGCGTACGAGCGCCGTGTTTTTCAACGCCTATGGCTGCCCTCCTGTGCTACGTGTAGTATTGCTGTCTTACTTTCATCCTCCGATCATTTCTTCCAACTAACGCAAAGTTGTGCCGCCCCTGTATGCGCTGTTGTTTTGCCCACGCTTCATCGCACGCGCGCCACTACACGACGATATTCGAGAGCTCCTCTGATTCATCTGAGTGTCGCGCGAGACGCCGTACAAGGCCGTGGGCTAACCTTGGCACGTACATTTCGTCACGCGCAACTTGGCTTCACTTCCGCTCGATCCTCTTGCAGCGAAAAATGTGCCTTGTAGGTTCGGTGTCCGTGCGCGTGATGCATTACTCGTATTAAAGAGGTGGGTCCTTTTTGTTTAACCTGTCTCCTTTTAGTTTCGCCTAGCCTCTCACTTTCTTAGAAAAGGGGGGGGGGGGGGGGCAATAAGAGGGTAGAAAAGAAGGGGTAGGAAATCAAATAATTTAATGCCTCCCAATTGGGTGACTATTATATAATGTCAAACGATGAAGGCAAAATTCTTTAGATTGTGAACGATCTCTTCCTCCTCATTTCGCGTGTGCCCCACCCATAGAGAAAATGGCCCTAGTCAGAATGTTATCGACATATATTTCTTAGTTGCTTTTATTTTCTACTATAAAAAATGGCCCTGCTGCCATATCAGTCTCGGCACACAGTATTCTTCGCCGCCTGCGACCTACGCTAGTTAAGGTGTTCGGTTAGGACCTTAACTAAGAGGGAGCGCTGCATATTTTCTTTCTTTATATCGCCCCGACAGCGTAGGTTTCTACCAACCCTGCTGACATGCAAGCCTGTTAGATGACGTAGTAGCAACGGGAGGAAATAAAAATAAATGAGACAAAGAGGTACTGAATATTTACGCACCCTCTGATTCATCCCCTCTCTCCACCCACGAGAGCCGTCTACGAAATATCAAATCCGGCAGTAGGGGCTGGCATGGCCTAGGCCCACGCATGCCTGGCCGCCACTGTAGGCGGAAATCCTGTGATTGCTTCACAGAGCCAAAATATTTACATTTTGAAGGTATTAGCGATTCCGGGCTTGAAGGCATCGCCGGCCATATCAAACCGGTGGCCATACATAGCCGGTCTTTTGGCATACAGCAATTCGCCATGGCCTATGAGCGTTAGTGTCGTGCACGCCGAAGACGACAAAACTCTAATTGTGTGGCCAGACATGTACCAGTAATCATCGCACTAACCACTGCGCCTCGATCTCAGCCCCGAAGCAATGTCCTAAAGCTTCAATTCCCCATGCATGTTCGCATTTGTGAACTCTACCATATACTGGAAGGACTTCCAGGAACTGAGCACACAGTCTCAAGATGTGCTATCATCTCTCCCTCATGTTGACATGCAAGACAAAATTTGACATTGCTTACACCCATAATAAATGAGAGTTTTCTTATGAAGTCTTCTTTCGTCACTAGGAGAGGAAAAAGCGTTAATCCGCTGCCTGCATGATGCAAAGAAAATGAAGATTATGGAGATTCTTCCGTTTGCTGCGTGCAGGTGGCCACTACACTCCTCGGAAATAGCAACAACACATGACTACCGCCATGGAAGCCAACCCACTCGGAGAGTCTGTCCTGGATTTCTCCATAAGCCTATACAAGCAGCTTGTGATGGAAAAAAGCCACAGTGGAAACGTCTTCTATTCCCCGTTTAGCATATCTGCTGCACTATCAATGGCCCTCGCTGGCGCCCGTGACAATACTGCCGATGAATTATCTACAGTACTGCGGGCCGACGCTGCCAAGATACATAATCACTACTCGGACTTTTTCTCCAAGCTTGTCTCATGCGCAAAGGACGTCAAACTTCACGTCGCCAACCGGATGTACTCTGAACGGACCTTTCCTATTCTGGAGGGCTACCTGTCTCTTCTTCGGGAGAGCTATGGGGCAACGATCGAGTCCGTAGATTTCCAGAACAACTACGAGAGTGTCAGGCAGCAAGTTAACGCCTGGGTCGAGAAAGCCACCGAATCGAAGATCAAAGACCTCTTGCCCAGTGGGAGCGTAAATGCTCTGACCACCCTCATCCTGGTAAATGCGATCTACTTCAAAGGCTCCTGGAAATCAACCTTCGATCATCACTTTACACATCGCTCAGACTTCCACCTCGATTCGAAACACAATGTAAAAGTCGACATGATGTACCAGAAGAAAGATTACAAGATGTGCACCAGCAATGAACTGGGCGTAGCTGCTGTCGAGATCCCTTACTTCGGTGACAAGACTTCAATGGTCGTGCTTCTGCCCAGGGATATCGAGGGGCTGTCAAGACTTGAGGATCTATTGACAGCTCCTAAACTTGCGGAGTTGTTGAAAAACCTTCACAGCAGCGTAAACGTCGAGCTTTTTCTTCCCAAGTTCAAACTGGAACAGGCGATTTCCCTGAAGGAAACCTTGCGAGCTATGGGGGTCAAGGAATTCTTCACCCCAGAAGCTGATCTCTCTGCGATCACCGAGAAGAAAAATCTGATGGCCTCCGATGTGATCCACAAGGCATTTGTAGAAATCGATGAAAAGGGAACAGAAGCTGCCGCCGCGACCGCTGTTATGGCGGTGGGCTTCTGCTTGTCGGCTGTATCGCCTGCATAGGTCGGCACACTCACTCATGAGTGCACTCATATCGCCTCACTCACACTCACACTCACGCCGTGAGTGTGAGTGTGAGTGAGTCGACACGTATGAGAGTGGTCGTGAGTGTGAGTGGGAGTGAGTGGCTATGAATGGCAGCTGCCATGAGTGTGAGTGCGAGTGAGTGACCGCGAATGGGAGCGGCCATGAGTGTGAGTGGGAGTGAGTGGATGTGGGCGGTAGTGGACGTGAGTGTGAGTGCGAGTGAGTGGCCACAAATTTGAGCGGCGATGAGTGTGAGTGGTAGTGAGTGGATGTGGGCGGTAGCGGACGTGAGTGTGAGTGCGAGTGAGTGGTTGCGAGTGGGAGTGGACGTGAGTGTGAGTGCGAGTGAGTGGATGCAAACGGGAGTGGACGTGAATGCGAGTGAGTGGTTCTGAGCGAGAGTGGACGTGAGCGCGAGTGAGTGGTTGTGAGCGAGAGTAGATGTGAGTGCGAGTGAGTGGACATCAGTGGATAAGTGTCAGAATAGAAATAAGACTATCAATATGATCGGGTCGGAATGCTTCTCTTCCCAGACATCCAGATACAAAAAGATCATCAACCCGTATTCCTTTATTTTTCCTCGGCAGGAAATAATTTCCTTCACATTTTCAGGCGTTTTTATCAAATTACCACGCAGATAGTAAATTCTCAGTACTGTACAGCCACAAGGATCAGCAAATTTTTATTACCAAACAGCCAAACTGATCGGGGTGAAAGGAAAGCCTCAGTCCATTAACCAACAGTTCAATGAAAAAACTTCTTTGTCATCCCAAGTACGTCCATCATTAGCTGATGCCATGTGCGCTCCTCACTTCAGGAGCAGGGACCAGCGTTAAAATAAAAATGAAGAACACTTAGACTTGAAAGAAATATCCGAATGCACAGGCTGTGACTGCTGATCCAAAAAGCAGGGTTACTGGTCGTGATAACCTGAAAAGAGTCTTTTAGAAACAATACAAGCAAAGCAATCATGAAGGTGAAAAGTAAATGGCACCAAGAAAAGCAAAAAATAAAAATAGCACAGACAAAGATGAAAAGTAAGACAAATTCATTTGCGCTAGCACTGCCGTTATTCCAGACGTGGTCAGGGAATACGTAATAGTTTTAATGGGTAGTGTGCTCTTCGTTTCAAGCATACGTCTGCTGAGGATGAATTATAGCCATTGAGAGAAGCTAGATATTTTCGAAGTGCAACGACAGTGCGCGCTATGAAGAGCCACCTAGTGCGCAGTCAAATTAGCATTCTTTTTACTGCAAAAGTTTTAATCGAAAAAGAGCATGTTCAGAAATCCACATTTCGCCTGTTTTCTTCAAACATGGGTGAGTTTCGTCTTTTCGGGCGTCAAATAAATACCACGATGTACAAAATATGCAAATGTGACTATGTTTTCGTGTCATGTTTTGACCTTCAAACTTCCCATAACTTAGGAGATCGTTAACGAAACCAAGGAAAGCAGGCCACCGGTTATATTGATGGCCTGAACGTTTTGTTAGGATCAAGGTAGGGCAAAAGCTTGCGACACACCGCCGCCCCTTCGCACTACAGAATAGATTACCGCTGTCCAAATTGCGCGTATGTTTTACTGTCATGATTTTATAGCAAAATTAGATGCCTGGCTGATATCCGAACCAATAGTGTGACCTCTTTACTCACTGTGCAACTTTATGCCACTGAACGCTTTCTAGGTTAAGTTAACGCCGCAACTCAGGAGCGCTCAGCCTCTTCCAAATTTTAAATCTTGCGGGCCGGATTAATCGTTAAGAAGGAACATGTGAAAGTTACTAAAGAGTATAATTATCGCTAAGTAGTCAGTGAAATGGCCCCAAAAATAAAACAGACTTCCTGGCTTGGTCAAAGCGACTGCTTACAAGCCTGTACTTGTTAACGCATTGTCAACCATGTATCACAGCGCCATTTAAATATGTAACTTTGTGCCTATAAAATCAAACAAAATGTGATGAACCTGCTTACCTAAAGGTGGCGTCAAATAAGTCCGCTTGAATTCTTGCATATCACTTGTCTCCTCAACGCCGGCATCCGAAGAAGTTGCTTCTGATGCGCCGTGCTGCCGACGAAGTCGTAATCAGCTTTCAGGCCAGCCGTCAGCAGGACTTCGATGTCCCGGGCCTGAAATGTCCTTGCCAACTGGACTGTGTGCGCCTGTGGCAGGATCTTCCTTGAAGATGGCTGAATTGAGTTTCCCCCTTCATGTGGCGACGTTAGGAGCACTTGATGATGATGAAATCGGGTTTCTTGAAGGATTGATGGTTCGGACTCGCAAACATTCACATTACTCAGCGGCAGGAAAAAAAGGGTAACTATTTATTTACACATAAATAAAACAAGCAGCACGGAGAAAACTATTTACATGACTGACCCGTTGATCAGACAAAATCAGCCCTGGTTTCACTCAGAGCGCTTACTTTTAAGCCCTCTGTCTCCGCCCTTGGCGGGGACGGCAATCAAAAAGACAACACTTCTCACCAATCGACGATTAGGGAAAGGAAGATAAAGTTTCCGTCAGCTAATCGAAGACCGGGGAAAGGATGTTAATCAAAAACTTGGGAAATGAGTGGTCCCAAGCACACATACGAACAGCATTGATGTCACTGCATTCGGAACCTCTGCTTTCCCCCACGTTTTCTTTTCCGCACAGGTACGTATGCCGCAGGAGCAAAAAAAAAAAAAAAAAAAAGTTGTCGCTGAGGGGTGAAATGCTTGCACCTGCAGCCCAAACGACCATTGGTGCCTCATCCCCCCAGTGTGGGATGAGGCACCAACGTGACTGTACACCTGCTTCCGCACAATAGCCCTGAAAAAAAAAAAAAAAAAAAAAAAATGTCCACTGGCTACTGAAGTGGCATTCAACACTGTGAATGCTGTCTGAAGTTGGGCGCTGGAAAGACATCTCTGGTAGGAATGCAAGACGAGGGGGGAACGAGTGCTCTGCAGCACAACCGAGCACATCGGTGGTCCCAGCACATCGGTAAATGGTACAATTTGGTAATCTCCGTGACCGGGGACAGGTGCACAGTGATTGCTACCTCGCGCCAACCATTCTGTGCGCATCCGAAAGTTCAGCGAACTTCACAGATATAAAAAAAATTCCACCAAGCAGTTATGTGTGGAAGAAGGAACCCAACTTAGAGGGCGGGAAGGCCTCTCTGTTAACTTGCGGTTTTCTGTTTCCAGGCGCTGAAATTTGTTGAACAGAATATATATTTTTTTGGCCATACTGACGTTCATACAACCGAAAAAGACGCAGTTATCAGAGTGAAAATATGTCAAAATCAGAACATTGTTTCTCCCAACACTAGATTATAGCACCTGACGGAAAAACAAATGAGTTCTATGATCACCGGTTGTAAGGTAGTTCATTGCCGGTTGCCTCGCTATAATTCCTCACGCCTTGATATTACTTAAATTATCATGTATCTGCTGCATATGTTGGTGAACCAGATAGTATTTCCCAGTCATTAAGAAGCCGAGACATTGTTAAATGAAATCGAACTTCGCCGAATGCAAGAGATCAAGCAAAAAAAATTGCCTTTAATTCTGACGTTCATCTTGTTCCACATTCTAATAACGACTGTACAGAGATCGAGAGTTATAATATTTTGTGCTCGTCACCGTCTATTTAGATTTTATCGACGCATGAACAAACCAGCCTAACGAATGCATGAATGTACAGTAAGGCGTATCGACCACCCGTTGTTTCATATGCGCCATTGGGAGTCGTATATTTTAAATCTTTTTCTTAGCCGCAAAGAATACGTCGGGGACAGGCCACTGGTGTCAGCAAAAGACTGCAGGTGCATATTCACAAAGAGAGAAAAAATATTTGGTGACTTGACCATTCACTGTCCTGAAAATATACACTGCAGCTGCTGCCCTCCGACATTTACAAACACAAGTATGACGGCAAATAGAAAACCAGCTTATTCGCGAAATACTTGATGCAGCCATCACCTGTAATCAATAAGCAATCTGAATTGTAGCACACCATTGGAAAGAAGAAATTTCGTCCATCTCTGGATCAATATATATTCCACCTGACTTAAGCCCAATGCTGTACTTGCCACCATCAACGATCCCTTTCAAATTTTCAATTTCTTTTGTTCCCTCATCCTATCAGCGTTGTGCCTTGTCAATTATTGCCTCAAATATATATGACTCCTTTTTAATTTTACGTTTAGTGCACCATCACTTTTGCAATGCAATCATCATAGCCACTTTGGTTGTTGACATTTGTTTACTCGGCGTTGGCTGAGTTTTCTTATTAAATTGGTGTGTTGTTGTCTTTCCCTCTTTTGTTTGTTTTCTTGAGGATATAGCCTTGTCGACAAGTCATTTCATGAGTGCCTGCTATGGAAAATTTCTACTGGTACCTTTGACCGTAGGTCACAGAAATGTGCGTGTGCACGTCACTTCCTTTTGTAACAATGTAAAGTATGCATTGAATGCTTCAGAAATAAAATGAATAGTTCGGGTACCATAGTGAATATATTTGCTCAGTTCAGAAATCATTCGTCTCTGAGCGCAGCATGCTTTGTTCAAAAGAGTTAAACCAACTTATGTTCTTTCAGGAGTCCAGACTTCCTAAGGGTCTGTTTTGGTCTCGGTATTTGTTTTTTTTTTTTTAATCTATATAAATAATGTCGTAGTCTTTGAGTACAAATTTAGTTATATTGCATGACTCTGTCATTTATCATGCTGTGCAAAATGATCACTATACATGTTAAGAGTGTACTCAGCAACCTATGTTTCTTAAAGTGGGGCATGCCGATTAATGGTAAATGTCAACATGTGCTAATCACCCGTGCGCGTCTGTTGACGTCTCGGAAGGGTTTACATCATAAATATCTTGGGGTCGAGTTTTCAGTAAGCCTGACACGGAGTAGATATATTCAACATCTAATGCGTATCCTCAAATTCTTAGCCTCATTCGACGTCACTTGCATAAGGTCACCCCCCCCCCCCCCCAAAAAAAAAAAAAAAAAGAAAAGCAAAAGAACAGCTTTTCATTACAAATCTGAATGCCATACGCTATTCGCTTGTATCCCCGAGAAAAACTTGAACACATCCAAACTCGTGTTACCAAGTTTATTTCTGAGCATAATACTCCCGCAGCAATGGTTCAATGATTAAAGTAAACCTTGGCTGGAAACAGATAGCTACACCTCCAACTAGCCGCGAAATTAGGGAAATTTCCAAATTTATTCCGCTTTTTGTGAAAAACAAACAAAACAAGAATTCGCGCATTTTACCACCATACTTCATTTATAAGCGATAAGCGATCATGGGTTGAAAGTTCTGGAAAGGGCTGCCAAGTAGGCAGCACGTGGTTGATATGATTTTGCTTGTGAATACAGCCGATGGTAGTGATATATCTGGTAAATATTTTGCCTTCCCTGTAATAGTAATACAGTTGTAGTAAGTGGTTTTATTTACGTAAACAAAAACGGAAGTAAAAAGATGGTCGCCAGCACCGATATCTGCTATCTAATCACCAGAAGCCCCTGTACTGGAGCGGCGGAATTAAAGGGATAGTAAGGAAGACGGATAAGAAAAGGTTTGAGCGACAGGAAGAAAGGACAAGTAGTTTTGCCTTTCCTCCCTTACAAAATCCCCGTTTTGGTCTGATTATGATATGGTATATATAACTTTAATGAAATGCCGGCAAACGACAGTTCTATCTTTGTTAGTTAACACATCAATAAAAGCCAACGTCAGTCTATGTCCCTTAAAAGCAGGGCGTTATAAACGCAGAAGACAACAATTAGGCATGGCGAGAATTAAAAAAAAAAAACATGACAACATCTGACTAATGCACTGCAACGACCGGGGCGCACCGGAAAGCCGAGCTCAGCCTGTTCCACATCTGTTGAGATCTTTCGGCTGTCGGGCGTGAGCCAACATCGACAGCCATTTTTATAGGACCTTTCAAGCAGTTGTACTACGTCAATCCGTGGTCTGTGCTGTACTGGTTGCAAGAATGATCAATTACTTGTATACTTTGTCTCTATTATGCTATACAATTCGATTTATTTCTGCTCTAGACTGCTATCCATAGTGTTTCCTTTAACTGACAAAATGAATGGTCTCTTCTACGAAAAGTAAAAAGGCTGCAGTCCAAATATCAGGGCATTTATTACGATGTTGCAGTACTTGAAAGGGCTCCACGTGTCCTTTCTTGCTGTCGTTCCCCTCTGCACATCCCCTCGCTATCCTCTCCCTATCCCTTTGTTTTCCCGCCGGTCGCAGCTCGCTTGCTCCAGATTTTAGGCAGGAGATGCCGCGGCAGGCAGCACTCTTTTCCTTCCTGTCGTTTGATTATTCAATAAATAAGCACTACCGCCACCAGTCGTCAAATCTAAAGACTTGCGACTGTTAGTGAAAGCCGCGTTCAAAGTATAATACATCCAAAGGAAAGAATAAAACAAAGGCCAACTTTGAACGATTAGAGAGCCTTATATGAGGGCCATAACTCTGAGAATTCCAGCTCTGGCTTTCTCAAATAAAATGTCTGAATGAAACCGGAAATTTGAGCACTGACAGTTTTATAATTACGATTACTGTATGTCCTTTTATTTTTTTTTCTGCATTGTTTTGTGTGTTCCTATTGCCTTTCATTCGTTCGTATAAAAAGGAGGCAATCTTCAGAGCATAATTTTCTTTTTATTTCAGTTTAGAATGTTGCATACCTTTTTTTTTGGTTGGCGCTTTGCAGTGCCCTTACGCCCTTGCCATGCGAATACTCAGCAACACGAGCGATCTATGAAGCCTTAAATGAAGGCTTCAGGCATATGAAGTAATTTTTTTAACCGTATTTCTTTTTCCGCCGGCTGCAGCTCAGGTGCTTAAGATGTACCAATGGACATTTTTCAAGTAACACTATTACGCACGCGCGATGTCTCCTCGGCCGCCACTTTCGCCTGGATTTGAACGAGAACAACTTCAGCGGAAATCTGCCTGGCTGGGTTCTTGAAACAGAAGTTTCAGAAACACTATCACCAACCAAAATTTTTATTAGAACCCGACGTTTCAGGACCAACTCGGTCCCTTCCTCAGGGGCGGCTGAAATGCAGGGCCAGCAGTAGCAAGCAGCGGCCTTCGCTTCCCCTTTCCCAGCACTTCGCGGAGTCCAGTTGTGTACGCTGAGGGTGGCGTCCCCAAATTCCTATTTACAGCTGCTGCTGTCATTCGGATGAACCAAGACTCGACGTGTGGTCTTTTGAAAAGATTGGTTGGCAAGGCCGCTCACCTCTTCAAAGGCGATTTTGTGGTCAGCGCAGTGCTCGGGGGTTGCTTTCATGCCATGCGAAAATGATCGGAGGTGTTCGCTGCCCGTGGCTTTCCGCGAAACGACGTCCTTTGCTTCATCGACGTTGCACAATACTTGTGTACAGTGCTAGCATCTTCTAGGCCTTCGGAATGTACGCATTGCATTGTCCCTGTCTCCCCTAGCTCGCTTCAAGCGAGGAGACATGGCTAGGTTCGTCACCGTCCTGTTGTCAAGGGTTAAAAGGGTAGAGCGGAAGAAGGATCGGAGGGAGGAATGAGTCACGGTGGGTCCACAGATGACTCCAGCTCTGCCCAGGTTAGGCGAAACAGCTCTGCACACAACTACTGCTTGGAATATAAGCCCACCTCACCATTGTGAAATAATGTCTGCACAATTTTACAGCAAGGCAGGAAATGAGCTTTTGTCCCCGTGCAGTGTGTGTGCGTGTGTGTGTGTGTGGGGGGGGGGAGACGAACAATCACTAAAGGGATGAATAAGCCCGAAGCTAATGTTAACCATATGATCAGTGAGCAGCAGTAGGGCCCTGTCTTTCACCTCCCCTCTTTAGTTAGCTGGTGGGCGGAAGGGAACTAGCGAGCTAGCGTTCCCAGTAATCTGCTTGCAGTCGCCCTTGTGAGCTGGGTGTGAGGGCAGTATGTTTCACAGCTCACTTTCTCGAAGGCGATCTTATGGCCAGGGCACTCGCCGTGCTCGGCGACGGGTCGCGTTCGGTGTTCCTTGACCGCTATTTATGTGTTGCTGAATTATCAAATATAGGACTTTAATGCGATGCGATACATATGAGAAGTGCTGTGGCGAAAAACGAGCTTTTAGTAAGTTGGATGGAGGAATGGGCAAGAACGAAAGAAGCCAGGACGAGAAGTATAGATATAACCGAAAAGTTCAGTGAGATGAAATATACGGGTCGACCCGACCCGGCAAACTTCACCTTTCATACGCTCCAGGAGTGCGGTATTGTCAAAAATGTTCATTAACTGAAAAAAAAAAAGGGCTATACTATGCAGAGCTCTAGAACCCAATCTTCTAGAGAACCACAGCTATACTCGATCTCTGTACTTCTTGGCAGCGCTACCAAAGCTGCGATGAATATGTTCAAACGCTGCAGGATAAAATCGCCATGGGGATAACTGAGATACCGTACTTTAAATTAATTTAGTGCGCTTGCGCCAAACGAAAATATTGATGTTGATGTTGCAGTGTGATTTTTAATTAGGGCTTTCGCATGCCACGCTTATGCAGTGAGTACAATTCGACCGACACACAAGGACAGCATGCAGGGTTGCTTGATGTTTGCATAGGGAATCCGGGATTTCTCGCTGTAATGTTAACAATAAGGAATGCGTTGATATTAAAATCAGTGCGCTTTCAGATTCAGTGAAAGATTCAATTTAACTAGAACAAATAGTTTCACCTCTGCCGCGGCAATTCCTCTCACGTGACCGTACATCAGAAGACGTCCCGGTGTTCGTCAGTGTTCGGACGCAGAGCGAGCACAGTGACGCTGCTCAGACCGTTTGAGGCTAGACATACACTGTTCTGTCACAGGCTGATGATGATCGCAATGTCCGCGGGTGAAACCGCTCTACATAAAACGGACGTTTAGCATGCGCGAATCTTGTTCGTGTTTATTGTTTCCAAAATCACGGCTCACTTTGACGCCGGACCCATCGCTTAGAACAAATCTCGTAGCTCTAATTTTAGTTTATTTTTATTTTTATCCGGAGTGATGATTTTGCCGAAGAAATGGGACCTAACAAGTGTTGTTGTTTTTTTTTATAAAAACGGCTACTGTTTTAACAACAAGATGACGCCAGTAGACTGAATTAACGGCTGAGCCAAAAGCGCAGAAGTAACAAATAGCGTAATGTCCTGCATAATGCATTTTTAGCGTGCGTAAACCTATCTGCTCTATTCTAATACTTTTTTGCATCGGTCGGCGCACTCCCTGATGAGTGCACTCATATCGCCTCACTCACACTCACGCAGTGGTCGTGAGTGTGAGTGAGTGGCCTCGAGTGTGAGTGAGTGGCCGGGAATGGGAGCGGTCATGATTGTGAGTGGCCATGAGTGGCCATGAATGGGAGGGGCCATGAGTGTGAGTGAGTGGCCGTGAGCAGGACCGGGCATGAGTGTGAGTGAGTGGCCGCGAATGGGAGCAGCCATGAGTGTGAGTGCGAGTGAGTGGATGCGAGTGTGGACGGACATGAGTGTGAGTGTGAGTGAGTGGCCGTGAGTGGGATCGGGCATGAGCGGGAGTGGGAGTGAGTGGACGTGCATGAGAGTCGCCGTGAGTGCGAGTGTGAGTGAGTGGCCGTGAATGAGAGAGGGTGTGAGTGTGAGCGTGAGTGAGTGGATGGGTACCAGAGTGACCGTGAGTGCGAGTGTGAGTGAATGGCCGCAAACAGGAGTGGCCATGAGTGTGAGTGTGAGTGAGTGGTGGTGAATGGCAGCGGGCATGAGTGTGAGTGCGAGTGAGTGGGTTGAGAGTCACTGGTCGCGAGTGTGAGTGTGAGTGAGCCCCTCCTCATGGTGCCGACCTATGATCGCCTGTGACCTACAAATTTGTGGTGGATCGGCCGTTTATGTTTCTAATCCGCAGTCACGATCCGGAAGTCGTTCTTTTCATGGGATCCGTTCGCGAATTCTAATGTCTTTTGTTTTTATTGTTGCAAGATAGAAGAGTACAAAACAGCATCCCTGTACGAAACCTGAATAACACTAGTCGGCATTCATTTTCAGTGCACTGTAGGAGCATTCGATGCGGCACAATAAAGCTGGAATCATATCAGTGCTCATGACACACTTATTTCAAGAATAAATCGCTCTTCGAGTGATATTTTTTACAGGACTATACAAAGCTAAGTTCCTACTCCAAATCTCGTTATTTGATGCACCTCATTCTTGCTCGCATTGGCGTAGAAATTGCATCTGGCCATCTGGTAGTTTTTTCTTATCATATAAATGAATTGTTGACAAAACTTCTCATAAACATTTCGTTCCTTATTTTTTTCAATGTTGTACGTCGCGCCTCTAGTAGCGACCTGCTTTTAGGCGTTCATGATTTTAGTATTTGTGAACTCTCCGAACAGAACGTCACTATCTTAGAAGGCTCGTAAGAATTTGTAAGATACTGTGCGTTGTGAACGTACAATCCTGTTTTTCTGGACATTGTGAAGACTGGAAGGGCGACGAGCCTTCGTAATCGCTAGAATCGGGGATATGTAAGCTACAGCATGTTTCGGCCACTCAAATGTGACATATACTTTCATCAAAAGTGGACATTCCCCGTGGGTCGTGCCCAGAAATTCCTGGTAAACGCAATTTTGAACAGGAAATTGTTTAATTGCACAGTTTCACGTACCGTTTGGTAGAATGAGAAAATAAAATGTACCCGCAGATCTTTCCTCGGGATGGTGGTAGCTTTTTTGTATTTGTTATCAGAAGCGTACAGCCTTTTTCAAAAGTGTGGAGACCAGGGGGTCTGCTTCTGAGCCGTGTAATGGCGCTTATTTAGCATTAGTGAAGGTCTTTTCTATTGGGGAGGGTAGGACAAAAAATCGTTTTACCATCAAGAGATTCGCAACACTGGAAATGCATTACAAGCCGCACGAAGTGCCTCAAAAGCAGACCCCCTGAATTCTAGACTTTTGACAGAGACTGTACATCATTTGTGTTTAAAACTCGCCTTATCTACTATAGTCGCGAGCGCAGGAAAAAAATTTAACATTGGACTTTGATTTACGTCGAATGGCCATACCATGAAACTCAACATATTCTAAGTGTCTGACAGTGTTCGACAGTTACCTCACAGTTAGTGGTGGTTTCCAAAAACGCTGGAGCTGATGCACGCAGTTTTGTTTTCCAGGTTTAAGTCAAACAGATCTCCCGTGAGTTGCGTAACGACGTCTGAAGACGTATACATTTAGAAACATATATGCAATGCACAAAGTGTATTTTGAGTCGTCATTCCAAATAATATCATGAAATAGACTGTATAAACTAGTACATAGTTTGGGCGGCAAGGAGCACACGGATGATTTACATAAAGCAATAATTTTTATGACTCGTTAGAGAGATGCTATTGTCGCACAGTCCTTAAAAAACTGGCCACGTTGGAGCCCAGTGCAGGCTCTCTGGCTTACAATAACGCTAAGGCTGCAGAAGTGATGCATTTTCCTTTTTAATGTCACAAACGCAGGATCTGGCCAGGATGTAATATGGTTACCAAGAATGCAACCGTTGTGCGGCGCGAAGTTTCCGTACAGCAGGGCATCCGAAAACCTAGGTGAGACTAGTTCTGAGAGGCGCCCAGGTAGAAATATCAGCCTCGTAGTTTCTAAACCATAAGTTGGCGACGTCAATGAAATAGAAGATTATGATGGTGAGTTTAACGCTGTCATCCCACTTATTGTAGGCACTCGTAGCAGGTCAGTCAGTCCTCCACGTCTGTGTCATCCGTTCCGCTGAGGATGGATGGGTCGCGCAGCCGCACTGGCCCGGAACAGATGATGGCGTTGGGGACAAGTAGGCCAGATTGGGTCGTGGTGTCGGTCATAGTGGTAGAGCCAGTAAGGGTTCGACTTCAGATCTTCAGGATGGGAAAAGGCGGCACATCCACCAAGTGTAATAAGGCGGATTAGGCAGTTCGCGCGGCAGTATCTGTATCTAAACGTTGCTGCTGAGGCCAGCACTCTTCAGCGAGAGCTCGAGCGAACTAAGTTAGCTTCGTCATCTTCGTCAACGTCCCCTTTCTGCTCTTAATTCTTGCCGGTTTTGCAAAGGCGCCTGTAGCATGTACAATATCCCTGTGGAAACTGTCCAGCATCTGCTTTCCCACAAGTGTAAAGGTACTGCTACAGGTTGCGCAAAACAGTGAGGCCCATACCAAGAACGACTGTGATACTGCAACGAATCAACGTATCGTCTTTACCTGTGAAGATCAAGCTTATAGGCTGACTGGCTGCTTCGCATGAATAAATTGCTGATAGAAACCATGGTCCCACAATAGCTTGGTGATAGATAACGGAACTTCTTTATGGCATTTGAGTCGGCCGTGTGGCAGCGGCACAACACCACCGAGTTCGAACTTTATGGAATATCTCAAAACCCAGCAGCCAAACACCAGTGTGAAAATGTCTTTATGACATGAGTATCAAAGAGGGGGCAGAAATCATCCCTTTCACAACTTTGTCCCGAAATGAGGCGAAAAGTTGAGGCGGGTGTTCGTTTTTTAGCGCGAAAGAGCTACGGGTGCCGCACTCCAGATCAGCTCGAACATCTGTTTTGGTCCAGTGGTTCAACACTCTTTATGAAATCAAAACTGTTTAAAATATTTAATAAATTGCGATTATGAGGTCACAACATCACTCATTAGTCATTCCGATATTATGAGTGGATAGTGCGCTCGAAATAGAATTAGGGCATAGCTGTAAATCAGACCTGTCTCCCTTGGGTCGCGAGTCAAGAACACTACCCTTAGGCCATCGAAGCACACTTTTTCGGACGTGAGTGCGTTGCCTAGGGGTTTTGTGGGTTGAGATCGAAGTGTCCTGGTGGGCTCAATTCTTATACCAAAGAAGTTACCTGAGTTGGCAGCTCCTGCCAAATGGCAATGTCATGTGATAGATAGACGTCACGCAAGCAAATGAAGAATCAGTGGCAGCCATGCCAGCTGCCAGCTATCACGTGCTAGGTCGAACCACGCACGTGATTTTTCGCTCACAACACAGAAACCGCACTTAACAGAGAACGGGGCGTTTCGCGTCAAAATCATCTTTTTAATAGCAAGCAACATTGACAGCCTTTTTACTTCGTGGACACCTCAACCTGTTGCTGGGGTAAGGTGAAAGGCTAGGATAAAAAAAAATATAGAAAGAAAGAAAAATATAGAAAAATATATACGTGTTCCAATTCGACCACATGAACATCTTTAACGTGATCTAACATTGCGGAGCACACGAAATCCTATTACGTTTCTCCTTTACGGAAATGTCAAGAACAGGACGAGGTGCGAGAGTCAGCAGCGCGCGAAAGACAGAGAAGGTAGCGCCGAGAGGAGGATGGCAGGTTGAATAAGCGGTGGCTTTTGGGGCCGCCGCGGCCCCTACACTATAGAAGCACGAAGCGGTGACGTAGATAGCCAGTCACGGCACAGCGGTCCTATAGAGGAGGCCTCGCCACCGCCCCAATGGCCGATCAGCAATGGGCACAAGCTCAGGACAAAGATGCTACAATCATCAACGAATAAAGAAACATTCCAAGCACTTTGGGGTTCTATATCCTGTCAGTCACTGCGGAAGCAAGGACAATAGAGAAGCCACAACGTTGAGAGAGTAGGGTTCTGTGTAGGATATGTAAGGCTTCACATCGAAAGGACGGACATAGGTTATGAGAGATGCCGTATCGAATTCGAAAGCAAGTGTCGTTAGCACGCTCTGTCATTGCGCATTTAAGAGTGCATTTGCACTTTGCCGCCAACGAAATGCAGCTGCAACGGCGGCGATTCAATCAAGCCTGCTTTGGCACAGAACCAAAACGCTATAGCGGAAGAGATGTAAGGGAGGGAAGAGTACAGAGACTAAGCCTACTTTACCGGTGATGGTTCTGCTCACTGGAGCGGTCTCGAACATACATGGCCGAAATTCCCAAGACTGAGTCTGCAGATGCCACGGCGAGGTGGAAGACCGCGCCAATGTGCGGTATACACATGCTCCGGAAATAGTTATCACCTAATTTCGCAGGAACCAAAATTGCGCACTTCAAGGCCTCCTCGGAGGCCAGGAGCTACTCAATCTTTCCCGTCGCAAATATATTTCCGCCTGAATGACCTTATTATCTTCCTTATTAACCACCTTCGCCAAAGTAGAAAGTCTAACCACCGATACATAAGGCATAATTTGGTCATTAGGAAGCGCTAAATCTTCTATAAGCAAGGTCAGCTCGGAAATAGTTTCGGGTCCAGTTACGAATATATCGTGCACAGCCAATTGTGCTGTTCTTTTCTTCTTCTCACGAAAGCAAGTGTTCCATGTAATTAAGAGAGAAATTAGGTTGGAATCGCAGAGCACCAAAAGTGTATTTAGAAGCATATACACATTTTTGAGAAATGTTCCAAAATTGTTTGAGGTGCAAACATCAGATTATCAGTATTTCTCATATCAGTACTCCAAGATCACAAATTAGATCCCACAATTTTTAACCAGCATTTATAAAGCTTGAAAAAATGTTCTTATTAACTTCAAAATGTTTCCAGAAATGTTTACCCCCATCGCTACCTAATGTTAACAAGCCCCAGTAAGGCAATGTGAAAAGCGCTAAATAAGTGTGTAAAAATATTTCGCGCTGGCATGCTCCCAATAACACCACCAATTTCGAATGCGCACAATTGTATGCACCCTCTAAAAAAGTATTTACCGATATAACAATGCGCAAATACACTTACCTCTGAAAGCGTGTTGAACATCAAGATTTAGCCAATCAGCATCTGAACTGTACGGCCAAAAAATATATGCTAATTTGTGTGAAAAAAAAAAATGATTTGCCACCTTCGAGGGGTATATCATACGTGATCATGCGGAGCATATGAACTCCACGCTTCCGTGCCATCTGCTTTCTTAATTTCGTGAGCACTGCATAACAATTGCAGAGCTTCTTATGAGAACGAAAGACAGCCTCAAGGTAGCCGGCTCCTTTCAGCGAGCTAGAAACCAATCCAGATTCCCGACTTCTTGTTTCTTTTACTGTATATGCATTCCTTGTAAAAGTCATTCCTTCCTGTCAGTAAGAAATACCACTGCGCTCAGCTGTTGCGAGCTAGGTACGAAGGACACGAAGTACGAAGTTTCTGAAGATGTATACATCCGCTGCAGGTGGTCACTACACGCCTGGAAAACAACAGAAGCAACATCTGACTACCGCCATGGCAGCCAACCCACTTGGAGAGTCTGTCCTGGATTTCTCCGTAAGCCTGTACAAGCAGCTTGTGGCGCAAAAAGGCCACAGTGGAAATGTCTTCTATTCCCCGTTCAGCATATCAGCTGCACTCTCAATGGCTCTCGCTGGTGCCCGTGCCAACACTGCCAAGGAGCTGTCCACAGTCCTGCAGGTCGACGCTACCAAGATACATGGACACTACTCTAGCTTTTTCTCCAAGCTTGCCTCATATGCGGAACACGTCAAACTCCACGTCGCCAACCGGATGTACTCTGAACAGACGTTTCCTATCCTAGAGAACTACCTGTCCGTTCTTCGAGACAGCTACGGAGCCACGATTGAGTCCGTAGACTTCCGGAACAACTACGAGAGTGTCAGGCAGCAAGTCAATGCCTGGGTCGAGAAGTCCACCGAATCGAAGATCAAAGACCTCTTGCCCAGTGGGAGCGTAGATGCCCTGACCACCCTCATCTTGGTAAATGCGATCTACTTCAAGGGCTCCTGGTTGTCACCCTTTGATCCAGACTGTACACATCCTTCGGACTTCCACCTCGATTCAAAACACAAGAAAGAAGTCGACATGATGTACAAGAAGAAAGCTTACAAGATGAGCAGCAGCAATGAACTGGGAGTAGCCGCCCTAGAGATCCCTTATCGCGGTGGCAAGACTTCCATGGTAGTGCTGCTTCCCAACGATATCGAAGGGCTGTCCAAGCTCGAGGACCTCATTACAGCTCCTAAACTTACGGACCTGTTGAGAAGCCTTCGCAGTGGCGTAGATGTCGAGCTTTATCTCCCCAAGTTCAAGCTTGAACAGGCAATTTCTCTTAAGGCAACTCTGCAAGCTATGGGAATCAAGGAATTCTTCACTCCAGAAGCTGACCTCTCTGCGATCACCGAGAAGAAAAATCTGATGGCTTCCGAGGTGATCCACAAGGCATTTGTAGAAGTCGATGAGAAGGGAACAGAAGCTGCAGCAGCTACTGCTGTTGTTTTGAAGGGCCGCTGCTTGTCGGCTGCGCCCCCGGTGACTTACAAATTTGTGGTAGATCGACCGTTCATGTTTCTCATCCGTAGTCACGATCCGGAAGTTGTACTTTTCGTGGGTTCCATTCGCGAATTGTAAATGTATCTAACGATCTCTTAATGCGCTTTTTGTCTGCATTGCTTTTCATTGTGTTGTAACAATGATTGGTGTGCTGAAATAAAACTTGAACAGAATGACAACACATCTCACAGTTCTCTAAAAGCCGACGCAAAGCCTGCACTTACCTCGGTGTCGATGATCGTCAGGTTTTGATTTTCGAGTGCCATCAGGCTCACATGGAAGAGGGATTATGGTTGACTGTTGCCAACCGTTGACTCATTTCTCTAGCGTCAGTTCTCAACTTACTCGCTCACCGTCTCCTCAAAAGATGTAAACGTCTTTTGCGGCTGTGCGTAATGAAACGCATAAGTGTTCAATTATTTCATCCCACCTTCGCCGTCGTGCGCTTTTGAAACACAAGCCTGTTGTTGCCAGACCGGGTCATGCTACCGATTTTGGATGACAAGGGCGCTACATAAACCTTCCACCCTTACTTCCCCTTCTCCTGGACGCCGAGTGACGCTAAGACGTTTGGCCCACATTACACGCGCCCAGTATCCCTTTCAAAACCATCCCACGGTAACAACAATAACAAGGAACCCGGAGTAGCCATAAAATTAAATGATCTACGGCTACGCCAAGCTTAAGGTGTATAAAGTCCTTACTGTCACTTCCACTACTGTCGCCTTATACTGTATACTACAGAAGCGTGAGGCGTTGACACAGCAGCTAGTCGTCACTCCTGGTGAATATTTGGCGTCAGCTGCAATAATTGACGAACATCGGGCCTGCGATACTGCGTGTAGGCGATGAGTCTGTGTCGTAAGCGGGAAGAGGGCGCAGCAGCGTAGCCTCAAATCATCATCATCATAGATGCATGGTGGCTTAATCACTGGTCGCAGTGACATCTGCAGAATAAGTGTATCGCACTTTAGTTGCAGCAGAATCTTGGTGAACCTAGTCATCGCATGCTCGATATTAGCGCTGACGTTTCTGCGTTAAAACTTCTGTAATGGGCACACAATTTTTAGCGCCGTATTAACAGGAAATACCATTCCTTCAATGTCTCCGGCATTTCTGTATGCGTGTATATGATTTGAAGGGAGTGATGTAGAAAGATGGAGCGACCATACCGGCTCCTTGCCCGATACTTCGACGGATAGAGCGTGAAGCGTAACAGTCCGAACGGCTACTACGCTGCGTAATAATCCTGGTAAATCTTTTTGGAGCGCGTCAGCAGTAACCTGAGCTAATGTCTATACTGTTAGCTACTCCGTAGACATCAACTTATGAGGGAATGTCGGATTCAGGTGCACTGCAAATCCCATCAAAAAGCGAGATCCTAAGCGCCTAGGGTTTTGGGTGTCCTTGAGATATTTATAGCATATAGTACGTAGGAGAGATCATGCGGGGAAGAGGTAGGGTAAAAGAAACATTCTGTAGACTTTAAGGGATTAGTCTTCCCTATCGGTACAAGTTTTCTCCCTCGCTAATTCAGGTGTAAAGCTGCACTGCAAGGTTGTTCTTGGGGGCAGCACATTTTTTTTAACAACCACAACCTCTGTCACGTGGCATGCGGGTCCTGGTAATTGTAATAAATTAATAAATTTTTCATGGGTCAAGGCAGCTCTTTAATCGCGCTATAATTTACTAATATCGTATTTTAACGTCTTAGTATATCAGTTTTTTTTAAGAGGAGCAAACAGGTGGAACTGCCTATCTTCTTAACGCACTCATTAAACGCACCGTGAGGGGAAAAAGGAAGGAGGAGTGAAAGAAAGGAAAGAAAACGAGTACCACAGCAAAGGAATTACGGTAAATTTCAACCGCCTGATGTTCTCATAAGTCACAACGAAAGCATGGACAAGACAGAAGCCGGAAAGTTAAGAAAGAACGGTGTTGTATAAGATATGGAAGTGGGAGTGGGTCACATCCCAAAGCTACACGTATGCCATGAGAGAGACCGTAATAAAAGGTTTCGTATCCATTTCGACAGCATGGAGTCATTTAACATGCACTGTCATGGGTGTATTTGCACTTCTCTTCCATACAAATAGCACTGCGGCGACTGGGATGAGGTACCACATGCTTTGGGCACAAAAACAAAGCATTGTGGCCGGTGACAAGTTGAGGAATGAACTGCACACAGACTGAATATGTTTAAGGCCGGTGTTTCTGCCCACAGCAGCGGTCTAGAACAGATACGAAAGAACTGCTCACGACTTTGCAGATACCCCAGAGAGATGGGAGAAATGCTAATGCAGCATACCGCACCAATTTGGTCCCAAATATTTACCATCATCCCATTTCGAAGCAAAAGAAATAGAATTCTTCAAGGCCTCCTTTGAAGGCCAGGAGCTCGAGCTCTCTATCTGGTAATATGTTTTTGCCTAAATACATTTTTTAACGTGAAAGCTTTTGTATAACCATGAGTGTGGACAGGATTTGAGCGTCCACAGGAGGGTGTCATCACCATAATTGTCAAGACATTAGTCAATTTATTAGTAAAAGAATGGTTTTGCGGAGGAATTAATTTTTTAGTAAAAGAATGGCTCTGTGAGCTGGGCGATTAAAAATTGACTTTGTGCAAACTTTTGTTGATGTGGAGTTGTTAGTCAATTCATTGGAAACAAAAACGTCAATTCGAAGCAAAAATATCCAAGGACGTCGATATTGTGTGCATACGTCAAAATAATCGAAAAAGAATAAAGTAGAAAGAGTAAAAAAGCAAGAAAGGAGGAAAAGGACCAAATAAAAAAAATAATATAAACAATTTAGGCGGAGGAGGAAGCAAGTAAGTGAATAAGCTGCAAATGACTGTAAAGAGTCGCAGGAAAGACTTTCGCCTTGCCGCACTGAGGCGAGATCTCTGCAGCGAATTATTTCTTCTTTATTGCATAACTTCGCCTAAGATTGGCCATTAGGAAAAGCTATATCTGCTTGAATTGAGTCACCTCGGAAAATAATTCGCATCGAGTTACGAAGATTTTGATGTGCACGGCGCACCGCACTAATATTCGACATGGCCGGTAAATATTTCACGGGTGAATATTTCATAGAATACTAGAAAAATAATTTTGAATAGAAAAGAACGAAATTGCATTTAGACTCGTGTAGACACGCTTTTTAGGAATGTTTCAGAACTTCTTATAGACACCGCTGTATCTAAGTATCTGAAATCAGCACTTGAAGTTCGCCACTGAGGATCAAGCGTTGTTTTCGAATGTGCAGATGGTTCCTTAAAAAAAAAAAAAAAAACCTTACCGTCAACGAGCATGACGACAGAGTGCTTCCGAGCTGCTTCAAAAAATATTCTATTTTCCTTTTTCCAGCCAACATGAACAAGCACCCCCGATGTGATGTAAACAACTCTAAATTGGTTTGAAAGACATAAATCACTCCTATCACTGTTATATACACTTTCGACGTCAGTGAAGTCCTGACTACGCAGTGCATGAATAAAACTGGGCACCTCTATTGTATCGCGCAAAAGCGCTCTTACCTCTGATAAGTAGTTATGCACGTGCGCCATGGCCTAGCCAATCAGTGCTAGAACTATGCATGCTACAGGTACCATATCCATGAATGCCGAACCCCACATTTACCTCCTTCCCATATATCATATGTGACACTTCGGAGCATATCTCCTCCACAGTTCTATGCCCGTGAGCAGTGCTTAACAATTGCAGGGTTATCTGCGTAAACAAAAGGCTGCCTCAAGATAATCCGTGTCCTAATCGGCGCGCTAACAAAGGAGCCCAACCAACAACTTGGAATTCCTTTTACTGTATAATTCTTTTAATGTGAGTCATTTCGTCGAGTCAGTAAGAGGGACCACAGCATCCAGCTCCCGCGAACGTGATACGAAGAAAACGAAGATTCTGAAGATGTATCCCTCCGCTGCAGGTGGTCACTACAAGCCTGGAAAACAACAGAAGCGACATCTGACTACCGCCATGGAAGCCAACCCACTTGGAGAGTCTGTCCTGGATTTCTCCGTATGCCTGTACAAGCAGCTTGTGGTGCAAAAAGGCCACAGTGGAAATGTCTTCTATTCCCCGTTCAGCATATCAGCTGCACTCTCAATGGCTCTCGCTGGTGCCCGTGCCAACACTGCCAAGGAGCTGTCCACAGTCCTGCAGGTCGACGATACCAAGATACATGGACACTACTCTAGCTTTTTCTCCAAGCTTGCCTCATATGCGGAACACGTCAAACTCCACGTCGCCAACCGGATGTACTCTGAACAGACGTTTCCTATCCTAGAGAACTACCTGTCCGTTCTTCGAGACAGCTACGGAGCCACGATTGAGTCCGTAGACTTCCGGAATCACTATGAGAATGTCAGGCAGCAAGTCAATGCCTGGGTCGAGAAGTCCACCGAATCGAAGATCAAAGACCTCTTGCCCAGTGGGAGCGTAGACGCCCTGACCACCCTGATATTGGTAAATGCGATCTACTTCAAAGGCTCCTGGATGTCACCCTTTGATCCGGACTGTACACATCCTTCAGATTTCCACCTCGATTCAAAACTCAAGAAAGAAGTCGACATGATGTACAAGAAGAAAGCTTACAAGATGAGCACCAGCGATGAACTGGGAGTAGCCGCCCTAGAGATCCCTTACCGCGGTGGCAAGACTTCCATGGTAGTGCTGCTTCCCAACGACATCGAAGGGCTGTCCAAGCTAGAGGACCTCCTTACAGCTCCGAAACTTACGGACTTGTTGAAAAGCCTTCGCAGTGGCGTAGACGTCGAGCTTTACCTTCCGAAGTTCAAACTTGAAGAGGCGATTTCTCTCAAGAAAACTTTGCAAGCTATGGGAATCAAGGAATTCTTCAGTCCAGAAGCTGACCTCTCTGCGATCACCGAGAAGAAAAATCTGATGGCTTCCGAGGTGATCCACAAGGCATTTGTAGAAGTCGATGAGAAGGGAACAGAAGCTGCAGCTGCGACTGCTGGTATGATGGTGGCCTGCTGCCTGTCGATTGCGCCCCCGGTGACTTGCAAATTTGTGGTGGATCGGCCGTTCATGTTCCTCATCCGTAGTCACGATCCGGAAGTTGTCCTTTTCATGGGCTCCGTTCGCGAATTGTAAACGTATCTAACGATCGGTTATTGCCTGAACGAACGTCGCCTTCGCTGTGTGTGTGCTCTTCATCGGCATCTGATGAAGCGCTTTTTCTTTGCATTGTAATAGTATTTGGTGTACCACAATAAAACATGAACAGAATGATCGTACATTCTATAGTCGACTGACAAATGTTTAGCTTCGAGAGGCCTTCTTACAAGCCAATTTGAAGCCCGGACTTAGCTTAAGCTCAGTGATCGACATGCTGTGACTCTGAGGTGCTCTCCCGCATTCCTGATTTATGGGTCGTGTTTTTAGGTTTCCACTTGTTGACGCGTTATTCGCTAATTTGTTTACTTCATTTATTAATTTGCTTCATGTAATTTATTTATTATATTCATTCATTCTCTAAAGCAGAAAACGCGCTATGGGGCAGTGTGATTAAATACACGAGTTTTATTTTCGCTGCCGAGCGCCTTTGGAAAGGTGAAGAAACCCACCATAGCCGTTACAGGATTTAGCCATTACTAAGCTATACAGAAGTCCTGACCGATGTGTCCGCTCATTGCACTTGAGTTTGTTACTTTCTTAATTAAAAGCTTTTCTCCTCCTCAACTCCCTACCTTTTTAACGCGGTAGCGTTAAGGAGCTCGTGTCGCAGAAAAGCCGGTGTCGTCGGCGGCGTTGGCCGTGAGCGATAAATCCCGGCATGCACTTCATAAATAAAAAGCAACTTCCAAGATGGGCTGGGTGGGAATCGAACCAGGGTCTCCGGAGTGTGAGACGGAGACGCTACCACTCAGCCACGAGTTCGATGCTTTAAAGCCGTACAAAACCGCTTCTAGTGAATGCGGTGTTGCCTTAGAAACGTGCCGTAGAACGTTATACTGCGGTGTATATCGGTAATTATGAGCATGTTACTTAGAGAAGTCGCAGTTACACGAGTAGCGAAGTACGTTTTCGCTACATTTCTTCTGCGCTCTGCGCACATGCAGAGCCATCTTGCGGCAAACACAGAAGAACCCCTCCTCGCAATGTGCGGCGCTGCCCCAACACGTGGCGCGCCACTCGCCCCTGACGTTTCGCCGTGCACCCTCACGGGTTGTAGAATCAAGCGTCTTTCCTTTCTTTAGATCACTATCTTCGCTCACCCGCTTCTCCCCTTCGGGCCGCGCGAGTACCGGTGCGAGGATGCCCCGATACCCTTGCGTTTAATAAGTTTTCTCGACGAGATGCAATAACGCTATCGCGTTCCACTCTTGAAGGCGAAGCTTAAGCGTCCTCCAAATTTTTTTTTTTACTTTAATGCATTTCAGGATAGTTTGCTCTGAAATAACTGCGTCTCTGTGGCCGTCGATTTCATAGTGCGTATGCAATGGAACCCAGTGGGCTACAAGCTCGCCATTGAAAACATTTTGCCTCTGTGAATGTTGTTTGTTACCAAGGGAGATGGAGCAGTTCGGCTGCGTCCCCTACGTGACAGCCTGATCGATATCGACGTTGATGGAGTCATTTTCACTAGAGGCACGTCGTAGATGCAGACTGCAAGCAGGACTAGAAGGAAAGTTATCGTCCCTTGATTACAGGAGAGGAATGTGTGGAAGTTTCTCGTCCCTTTCTTACCCACTAAGGCCTTTTTTAGTTAATTTTCTCTCCCAATCGTCTCTCCCTCTCTCTCTCTCTCTCTTTCTCTCTCTCTCTCTCTTTCTCTCATTCCTTGGTTTCCTTTTCCCACAAAGTTTGAACTTACTGCTTGACGTCACTTTCTTTAAATAAGCCCTTCTCCTTTCTTAACGTCCATGAATTTCTCTGTCACTCGCGCGACTGCCCAAGACTTACATTCTCCACTGTCGCTTCCAGTTACCTATTGTTTTACATTCTTTTTTGCTACTTCCTCTATTTCCTCTTAACGCTTCATGTCCTGTCACCTGTATATCCACGTTCTACGGCCGAGCTGTAACAGTTACGCCTACTTGCTCCAGAATCGTTAGCCATAACTTCTTAGCAATCATTGTCATGTTTAATGGAAGCAGCGAGCTTTTTCCCATTAGGCTTCGGTGCAAGAGCGGTCTTATTGAAAAACATCGGAGGATGCACTTCCGGTGACAGCATGTCAATTGCCTTGGTACTGCCTGGATATAGTTTTCCTAAGTGCACACGCTACCGATGCCAGCGACAAAACTGGATGTTCGTACTTAGACGTACGCGATGGTAAGTACAACTGCAAATTAGTTGCATTCTGTTGAAAGCAGCTTCTTCACTTAAAGGGTGTCGCATCGTGTAGCTGTACCAATTACGGCAAGCTTGAGCGGAAGATGCTCACTGAGATTGGAGGCCACACGAGTAGAGGGCGATGCTTCCGCTCTGCCGTGTCCACATCGCGGTAGGAGTGCCGTGAACTCAACAATCTGCATGAACACTTTCCAAAGCAGTTGGGCAAAATAGCACCCAGCACCTCCACCAAATGTTAAGGAAAAGAACACAATGGTAAACGCTAGTTCACTGGTAGATGCACACGACACACCGCACACCACAGAACGAAGTCAGCTAGCCTGAGCGCCGTCTTCTTCCCTACTTCACATCAGCACGTCGTCGTCGTCTCCATACTGTGCTCCGTAACAATATCAAAACAATTTGTCGACCTAAACGTACTTTCTTGAGAAAAAAAAAATGTTTGTAAGGACAAATTGCTACTAGAAATCACATACCAATGCGCCCTCCACGGAAATCTCCTGAGTCCGCACCTGTGTGCGTATAGAGCCATATTAAAGAAATATCTCTGCTCTTAGCCCTGTTTCATTACATGGTTATGACGTGATTCTATTATCGGATTTTTTAAGTGAAACGCACGATAACAATACCTGTTCATGTTGTTGACATATCAGCGCAGAACCCGAGCGCGTAACCGATGATCGCCTGCTCTGATTCATTACCAAATCAAATAAAAGCTGTCTTTTTCTTGATCTAGAAAAGCTTCAGAGTTAGGTTCATAGAAGTTAGATGACAAGAGCTTAAATGTATGTATGTATAGCTTTATTAAGGAGCCGGCAAACGACAGGTGAAAGCGTCGTGACGCTGGCCAAGCGTCGACCCGGGGTTATGCCCTACTCTGCTCTACCTCATTTGGCAAGAGCTTAAACTTTACCCGTCTTGCAGGCTCCTACTAAAAAGATGTCAGCGAACTCACTCGGAGACTTAGTCCTCAGCGTCTCTGTGGACCTGCACAAGCAACTCGTGACACAAAATTTCATTAGGGGAAACACGTTTTAATCGCCATTCAGTATCTCTGGGCGACGCAGCGGCGTGGCTCGACCGCTGCACGGCGCATCAGAGCTGCGCTCAACAATACACGCGACGGTATCTATACGAGCGTGTGCTATACCGAAACGAAGAAGGTGCCTTAAATGAAGGCACTCTGCGCCTTCCTGAATGACAAAGGTTAACGTTTTCAATGAGACACGTTTTGGTCAGATAGCGAGGGTACTGTCCATTCATAAAATGATAAGCTTCAGCTCACGAGTGGTGTTTTCTTTTCATATATGCTTCTTTAAGAGCTGAATGCTTTTGCGTTATTAGGTATAGATGCAAGCTTAGTGATGTATTCAAAAACACTAAGTTGATTTTATTAACTCACTGAAACGATAGCTGTCCTTATAAAAATGGGAGTACATATATGCTTTTGATTTCACACCTACGGACCTAGCTGGGGTTTTCGTTACGCAGTCCGGAGGTCCGAGTTTGATTCCCATTCTATTCAAATAAGCCCATTTTTTTCACTCACGTACTCTAGCTACAGCAGCCTTACAGAGAAATTTGGCTTCAGCCCGAATAGTTTTGACCTTCAGAAGTTTAAGGCCCTGTTAGTAATTTCCGCGCTGTGCGAGCGACGAGGAACGGACAAATAGAGATGAAAACGTAACCGTTAAAGTCGTTCATAGTTTAAAAGATGGCGTTGGCAGTCAAGTAGGTGCTTCCTTCACTGAACGTATTAGAGCTAGCCGGAGAGAATACTCGCAACACTTCCATCACGAGAGGCATAAAACGATTTCATAGTCATTCGTGACAAGAAAGCTCAAGCCATTCTAACAGGTTAGGCAGAGTAAGTCACTCGAATTGGATTTACTATCCTGCATGACCTCAGTGCCTTCAGCAAAGGTTAATACTACTGCCGGACTCGGTGGGCACAAGACAACGAGTAGTAATACACCCGGAACGCGGCTAATTAGCCGAGATGTCTTATTACCTTTAATTTTTCACCTTTACCAGAGTGTTGCAAACGTATATTTGAAGACTGTTGATTCGGGACAAATTCAATTTACATATATTGCCAAAGTGCAATAGGTTTTGAGAGATTTTGCTGTCGTTTGCCTGCTCTTTCGTGCCTATTCCGATATTGGGCTCTCAGCCTGTGCAGGAAATGTGAGCAGTGGTAGAAAAGACGCAATTTAATAAGGAATGTCTCAAGACCTGTAGCACTTACGCGAGTACTATAACTAGATTGGTTTCGGACTATCAAATCAAGATTGTAATTGCAACATGCAGTTGAGAGGAAATCATTCAAATTTTACATATATAATCTGTTTCTTGGGCTTGTTTGGGCAAGGCTGTTTTTTGGGCTTGTTGATGAGGTTTACTAATTTTGGGGAAGGTTGAAGCCCGTGCCTGTCTTTTTTATGCTTCAGGCTTCGCCAAAGCGATTAGTCTAAACATTCGCGCCACCATGAGCTCGACCTGGTTTATATGCAGTAGCCGGCCCTAACACACACTACGAGAAAGTAGCATCAACGTGATCGTATTTGTATAGGTTTAAAGCCTGGAAAATTTATGAATAATCACCAAGTGTTGTCAGAATCATAGTCTGCATCAAGAAGGAACCCGCATAATCCTCCTGGAGCCCTGCAATTCTACGTTAGAATTTTCACGATGGAATGTGTGAACACACACCACAGCTTTTAATTTTCCCAGGCACTGCTTCATGCGTTAAGTGAACTCCTTATCTTCCGTTTTTTTCGGTTGCACAATAAATTACTTTGTTTCTCACGCACGGGTATCTATAAATAACCACTCCATTCATTGCCGACTATTAATCAGGCGCCCGTCATGCAAGAATCAATATATTAAGTTTGCACCTCTACCTATAGTTTGTCTTTACGGTCATAAGTGTCTAGGTCACACTTTAAGCACGAAAATTAGTCCGAGTCACGTATTTTTATCTGAAGACTTCATGGCTCACCTGCTGGCACAAGAAAAAATTTTCCAGGTGGTCACGAGCCATGATGAATGTGTTGACTGCAGAATGACTGGTGTGAACGCCGTTGCTGTCTATGTAGTTCAGCTGTGCCTAGCAGCGCAGGCACAGGTTGCCACTTCCAGTTCTTGCCATCGAAGAGTGACGAACAAAATAACGGCTTGAGGGGCAAAGAAGAGGAAAATGAGAAGAAGAGGAAGTTGAGACGTGCCTGAGTGTAGAAGAGGAAGTGTTTTCCGGTTCTTCTTACAGTTGGTAGTGTGCGCGTGTGCTGTGTATCTTCTCCTGTGTTTGTGTTTATTTGCGCCACATATCTGAAGTGACGAACAAAGTTTTAAAGTTATATTTTTGAACTATTCATATGGTATGCGATCTAGTGAACCGTAGATCTAGTAGTGTTCTTTACTCTACATTTCAAAGTATTGTTCCGTCAAACATTTATGCTGAAACAAGTCTTGAGCCCCACTAGATGCACTCACGTTTTTCAAGACCACTGTGCGCCAAGAATTACCGTATTTACTCGATTCTAAGCCCCCCCCCCCCCTTCCATTTTTCTTTCATGGTAGAGATTCGAAAAACCTAAAATGAAGCCACCCTCCCCTTTAATTTGGCGGCTGAATCTTGACGAGACGGCCGCAAGAAATAACAATTTATTTGGCAAACATCTTCGGCAAACGCGGTAACAGTCTGCTTAAACTTGAAGTTGTAGGCAGCCGTCTACAAAGACGTTCCGACTTCCATTATGGCTCTCAAACAACTGATGTGTTCCCAAGGTGCCGTGAAACACGCCGAGCGCGGCCAATGCGACCCACGTGACAACACGATGATAAAGTTGTCGGGGTAGCTTTCGGTCGCTGTTATCTGCCGCGGTATCTGTCATATGTAGTGTTGGAACCGAGTAACACACGAACTCGCATATCAGGCCGCGGACGTCGCACCCCCTCGGAACTCTGACAGCTCCGGCTCGATGATAGAGTGAGCAAACGCGCTTGGATGCCTAGGATACGCGCTTTCTTGAAATTAAAAAACGGTGCTTGGAACCGGAGGTTGTTAGAATCGCAAAAATAAGGTATGCTACGAACAGGTCAGTAGAGAGAAAACTGCTTGGGTCAAAATACCTGCGCACCGACAGACGGGTACTCCAATCTATTCCGAAAGGCCATGCCATCGCCTTCCTTCTTCAACCGCGGGCATGGCCCTTCGATGCCCTTACACTCCTTTTTGTAAACTATCAAAGTGACTTGGAGCTATGCTGGCCAATGTAGCATCGTTATTATAAAACTACTACGACCACAAGTCGATGCGCGTAACCAATGTAATTTTATATTATCGACATGCTATGATGGAAGTAGAATGTGGAACTGCAATTGTTCATTCTCTTAAATAACCATTTATCATTTTCTTCATTTACCAAGTTATTTCCATTTCTAGGTCCTACAGGCAACGTCCAAGAGCTCCATTTTGCAGAAGGATGAAAAGAAGAGAGGCATTCTGAAAGTTATTCCTTCGTTGCAGGCACCGAGCCTAGCGATGGCAGCCAACTCGATCGAAGACAGGGTGCTCAGCTTCTCTCTAGACCTGTACAAGCAGCTCGTCTCGCAAAATGGCCACAGTGGAAACATATTTTACTCTCCGTTCAGCATTTCCGCTGTGCTTTCAATGACCTTGGCTGTAACGCGCAGCAACACTGCCGAGGAATTGTCTGCTGTTCTGCACATCAACAGCACTGAAGAACACAAGCAATTCTCCAAATTCATTTCCAAGCTTCGTGCTTCCAGTAATGACTTCAAGCTTCACATCGCTAATCTAATCTATGTCGAAGAAACAATTCCTATCCTGGACAGTTACCTGTCCCTTCTTCGAAGCACCTACGAGTCCACGGTCGCATCCGTCGACTTCAGAAACGACTACGAGAACACTAGGCTACGAATCAACGCTTGGGTCGAGGATGTCACTGAATCGAAGATAACGAGCCTTCTGCCCAAGGGAAGCGTAAGTGCCTTCACCAATGTTCTCCTCGTGAATGCCATCTACATGAGGGGCTTCTGGAACTTAAGCTTTGAACCGAGCGAGACACATCGCTCAGATTTCCACTTAGACTCAATGAACAAGAAAGAAGTCGATATGATGTATCGGAAGGGATCCTATAAAGCGTGCAGTAGCCAAGAACTTGGAATTGAAGCGCTCGAGATACCTTACCGTGGAGGCAGTGCTTCTATGGTCGTTCTTTTACCGGACGACATCGAGGGACTATCTAAGCTTGAGGAGTTTCTGACGGCTCGAAAACTTCGGGAGTTATTGCGAAGCTTTACAATGCACAACGACGTCGAACTGTATCTTCCCAAATTTAAGTTGGAGGAGACGGTTAGCCTCAAGGAAAGCTTGCAAGCTTTGGGAGTGAAGGATCTGTTCACTTCGAAAGCTGACTTCTCCGCCATCACTGAGAGGAAGAATGTGGCTGCTTCTGACGTGATTCACAAGGCTTTTGTTGAAGTCGATGAAGAGGGTACAGAAGCGGCTGCCGCGACCGCTTTATCGATGGTGGACGGTTGCAGGCCTCGTACGCAGCAAGTGACGTCCAGATTTGTGGTGGATCGGCCGTTCATGTTTCTCATTCGTAGTCATGATCCTGACGCCGTGCTTTTTATGGGCTCCGTTCGCGAACTGTGAGCAAACCGGGCACCTTTGCGGTGCTCTAAAGAACTTTTGTTTCTTGTTTGTTTCTTCTGCTTTCTCGGACAACATGGACGAAGCCCATATTTTCATTGTGCAATATTAATAGTTTTTTTAGAAGAGAATAAAACTCGAAGCACCAGTAATGAGAATAAGAATCGGTCTTTACTCATATTTGCACAGCATATATAATATTTCGTATGGGACTTTTCCTACGCCATTTATGCGTGTCAAGGTGAATATACTTGAATTTGCTATATGGGTGTTGGCAACGAATATCGTGCAGTTTACAATATTTGCCTGAAGCGTCCAGCCAACAAGGCTCACTGTCAAGACCTTTAACATGGCACTTATAACATTTCCTTGTTACTTAGAGGTGGCGAGACGTCTCGCCTGTAAGTCACCGCTGAAAACTATCGAACTCCTACGGGAAAGAAAGTCCTTATTACTCTGATCGACCTTTGAAACAGAAGTTTCACTACGTCAGCCAGCTCGAGCATTTAGCTTCAGTGTCGGTGGGGGCCTGAAAGAGCTCCAACTCAGGTCTCTGCTTTCATGGGGAAGGGTGACATAAAAATTAGCCTGCCATGACATTTCAATTCACGTTACCCCTATGCTACAGGCAAGAGCTGGCAACTCGGGTCGCTCCTTTCATATGTGAGGGTGATATCAGAATCGGCCTGCCAGAACCATTTGCATTCAAGATACCCCTACGACACGCAGGCATGTCCATACGGCTTGGTTGAAGCGGGACTTTATATGTGTGCTTGCAGCTTATACGCTCTCGCGTCATACACATAAAGGATGAGCTTAAGTTTCCCAATAATGTGGTGCCCTACACTGATAGAGCTTGGCAGGGGAATAATGTAGCGGGCAGAAGAGGCTCTTCCATCCAGGTATAACCAGAGCTAAACCACAGCTAATTTTTTAACACTTGAGTGCTAGTAACCCATGTAAGGAAAAAGTGCCCCGCAGCGTTAGCGTCTATCAGTTGAAACCACGCACCGACAAGCATTCTTCTAGAAGGTGACTGCTGGCGAGTGGCATGGCTGGGCATTGATCGGCCGGATGTGCACTGCATGGCGCTCTATCCTTTTACTCGTTGAATTCGCTGGACGTGTCATTGGGCGGCTTACTGAGTGACGTCTCTGACAGCCTCGGGAAGGAACAGCAGTTTACATTAGGTAGCGAACTACTGGAAGTAGTAGGCGAATATGTCTACTTAGGACAGGTAGTAACCGCAGATCCAGACCATGAAAAAGAAATAACAAGAAGAATAAGATTGGGATGGAGCGCATTTGGCAAGCACTCGCAGATTATGACTAGCAGCTTACCGGTATCGCTCAAGAGGAAAGTATACAACAGTTGCATCTTACCTGTACTCACCTATGGTGCTGAAACGTGGAGGCTAACCAAGAGAGCTCTGCTTAAGTTGAGGACAACCCAGAGGGCTATGGAACGAAAAGTGGTAGGGGTAACATTAAGAGATAAAAAGCGTGCAGAGTGGGTCAGAGAAATAACTCAAGTTACCGACATTCTAGTGGAAATTGATAAGAAGAAATGGGCATGGGTAGGACATGTAGGACGAAGAGAGGATATCCGATGGTCGCTTAGGGTAACAAACTGGATTCCAAGGGAAGGAAAGCGTAGCAGGGGGCGGCAGAAAGTTAGGTGGGCGGATGAGGATAAGAAGTTCGCAGGGGTCAAGTGGATGCAGCTAGCACAGAACAGGGTTAAGTGGAGAAATAAGGGAGAGGCCTTCGCCCTGCAGTGGGTATAGTCAGGCTAATCGTGATGATGATGATGATGATGAGTGACGTCACGAGACCAGATGACGTGGATGAGTTGGAAAGCGGTGTCAGCTCGGGCAGTTGCTTTCATATGGAAGGGTTAGGTAGGACCCTTGCATCTTCCGTTAGAAACCTCCCAGTCTCGAAAGATCACGGAGACGGTTGTGGGATGGGGTAAGGGATTATCCACTTTTGTAACCACAAGGCTATGATGGTTTCATTGCGCTCTAAACATTCAATCAAAGAAAGGTCGACGTCTTCTGGACATTCTTTAAAACCTAGATCACCCAAAAGATAACTATCCCCCCCCCCCCCACACACACACACGCAATAAATGATTAGAAGCCGGCATTGATTTCTCTCTCATCTGTTTTCATAAGCGATAACATGATCGCGTAACATGGTGTACAAAAGTGATGAGGCTCACGCGCACGTGGCGCTCGAATCTCACTGATCGATAGGTAAATTTTTATCTTTAATGCATGAGAACACAGTCAAAATAAAGTCTCAAGCATGTCGTTCCATCAAATAAACTATGCGCATTGTAAATTCCAGCCGTATCAGCACACTGTACACATCGCCCTAAAAATACACTGTCGGGAAGGCGCACATATGCATCTACATAGTGCAGCTAATCAGGTGTTCTCCTTAGAGAGCATATATTCACGCATCAAAACCCAATGCTCCCTGAAGACTGATTTCAATTATCGCGGCATTTCGGCACGTCATGCGGCTCTTACACTAAGTAGCCCCATGAGCACAAAGCGATCCCAAGATGTAATAGTGTTTCTCTTAACAGGAAAATATCTAGTTCTCTGGAGGGATCTAAATTTTGTCATTAACTGTTCGAATTTTAATGTGTCCCCAGACATATCATCACGACACCGTAAAAACAATGATCGACATCATCTGGCGTACTAAACAGGCCGCAGTTCGACGACAATGACACCAATATCTTAGCGTGAAGTCATGTCTTGACATGACTTCCAACCCAGAGGACTATGGAACGAAACATGGTAGGGGTAACATTAAGAGATTGGAAGCGTGCAGAGTGGGTCAGAGAAATAACTCAAGTTACCGACATTCTAGTGGACATTAAGAAGAAGAAATGGACATGGGCAGGACATGTAGTGCGAAGAGAGGATAACCGATGGTCGCTTAGGGTAACAAACTGGATTCCAAGGGAAGGAAAGCGTAGCAGGGAGCGGCAGAAAGTTAGGTGGGCGGATGAGGTTAAGAAGTTCGCAGGGATCAAGTGGATGCAGCTAGCACAGAACCGGGTTAAGTGGAGAAATATGGGAGAGGCCTTCGCCCTGCAGTGGGTATAATCAGGCTGATGATGATGATGGTGATGTCGACAAGTAGCGTCGAAGTGTGTAATTAAAAAGGATATCTCTAGCCCGCTGCGGTGACTCGGAGGTTAGGGCGCTTGCTGCTAAACCCTGGGATGTGGAATCGAACCCCGGCCGCGGCGGTTGCTTTTTGATGGAGGTACAAGGCGCCCGTGTTCTGTGCACTGCAGTCACGGTGCATATTAAGGAACTCCGGTTGGTTGAAATTTCCAGTGGCCTCCATTACGGCGTCTCTAACAGTCTGAGTCCCTTTGGGACATCAAACCCTTCAAACCAACAACCAAAAAGCAATGCCTCAGTACAAATTAAACCCCGCGTGAAGGAACCTCTGATAAGGCTTCCCATACAAATTTATAGAGGAAAAGGCGCATTAACGACTTTATTCATCGCCCTTGCAGACAGGCTACAAGGATAATGTACAAAAAAGCGCACAGTAAGAAAATTTACGATGTCAGCCTCTTATTTAAAAAACCCATAACGATCTATCAGGAGCCCTGCAGTCTAGTTAGTGCAAATAGGTAAAGCAAATGGACACTAAAGCGCATAATGAGTACATGCAGCTTTGAATAATAAAAGTAATAATAATAATAATAATAATAATAATCAATCAATCAATCAATCAATCAATCTTTATTTAATGTGCGCAGGAACAACCATGTGGTCTTTGTGCTGCAGCACCAAAAAAAAAATGAAAAAGCACAAACATGTTTACACACACAGAGAGAACACAAAAAAAAAAAGAAATAAATAAAACATGAAATGAAACTGAGAAGAAAAGTATCACGGAAATTAAGCAAACAATGAGTATCATCACTTATATACACAGTGAGAGAATTTTTTAGCACACCAGGAAATAAAGAAAAAAAAAAAAGAACGGTAGGTAGAAGAGGGAAGAAAAAAAAAAACAGATGACTGACATTGATTATAGTAATATAGAAATATACATAAAATAAACAACCATTCCAGGCGCAACAAGTGCATGGTACTTAAAACACAGGCTAGAAATACAGAATAATACAATAAAGAAGTAAAATTGAACAAGGGACAGTAAGATTCGAATATAAAGTTTAAAGTTGAAATATAAGCAAGAAACGGATAAAAAGTAGTTCAAGATACAGACAGCATTGAACAGGAGAAAAAGCAAAAAGTGAAGTAAATACAATTTAAGGCTAGAAAGTGGGAGTTATATGTGATAAAGTACTATTTAGAATACAACGCTACGAACATCCAATGTAAATGAACAGAGCGAGTTTTGGAAGATGTCAAGGTGAGGACAAAAAGAGTTAAATAACCACTGCATCCTGTCCAGAGGGGAGTGGGAATGAAGAGGAGAAACCTGAAATGGTCTGAATTCCCTCATGCTCTTTCGCGGAACGCGCAGTAGGATGTACTCTAAGAGCTGAGGGCACATAATGTGGCCATGAAGGAGTTTGTACAGAAATATGATATCAAGTCTGATACGACGGCAGTGAAGGGAAGGAAGATTCAGTTGGGCGCTCCTGGTGGAGCGCCCAATAATAATAATAATAATAGTAATAATAATAATAATAATAATAATAATAATAATAATAATAATAATAATAATAATAATAATAATAATAATAATAATAATAATAATAATAATAATAATAATAATAATAATAATAATAATAAAATTGTGTTTTGCAGATTCAAGAAGAAAATAACGCGAAACAGTTAGATGTGCGAACAAATGAACAATGCGACACTGAACCATCCAGAGGTAAGAAAAATCACGGCGAATGGGTACCAATGGGTGCCACACGAAAATTGCAAATTATTCGTTGCATTACCTGCACTTTCTTTCTGGCACAACGTGAGATTTGGAAGGCACAGGCAAACAAGAACGTGCGGCCGACTTGTATCCGAGCCAGCATAGAGTGCCCATTTACGCCTCTGTCTATGGCTTCGTTCACAATGCCTCTGAATCCCAGTGGGTCACGCTGTTCTGAACCTGATACAAGGTGAAGTCTAAGATACTGAAGATCTCCTCAGTTCCGGCTTATGGCACCTGAAAGTCAGCCTATAGGCTAAAATCATAATTTCATGCTCGGCCAATGTGAAACCTCGGATGACGGTACTGTTGTTAATATTACGGCAAAAAGTGTTCAAGATACAGGGCAAAGAAAAACGGTGACAGTGGACAACCTTGGCGAAGAGATGATTTGTGTGGTATATACTTGGTACTTCCTTGGTTAACAGGTAACATAGAATTTGTAGCAAAGCCGAATGACCAACAGCAAAACACCAACAATATTCACATGCTCTGAGGCCGCAAACAATTTATCGTGGCAAAATTTATCAGACGCCTTTGCAAGGTCAATGCGTATAATAGGTAACTGGTAAATCGCATGTGATACTGCAATGCTACTGAACTGACACCAATACTGATCAGGCCACGAAGGCTCGGTGATTGAAGCTACGTAAGGGTGGGCATAATAAAAGTGTTCTGGTCTTCCGATTGGCGAATTGGGCTTGTGACACGTGATGATGCGTGCATGAGTAATTATATGAGCATGCTAACTCTGAATTTGTCAAGCATATGAAATTAAAGGCGGATGTTCATCACACAGCGTGGGACTTGCTGATCCGTGACGCCATTATTCATCTTCATGGGTAATGAAGTCCGCCATGTTGCCGCCGATAGACGCTGAAAATGAAATGAAAATTGTTTTTGAGGAAACTAAAAATACATCAGCTCTCTCACTACGTGATCGACAATTACATTTCAAACGCGCCGTGAGGAAAAATCTGAAAGTATGCGTGAAAAATTAAAACGAGGTACTGGCGCTGTAAGGGCTGGCTACGATAGACGGGGGTGTACACAAAAGCCTATCCAACCGTCATTAAAAGAGGAGCGGAAAGTTGCCACTTCTAGGGTAGGCTGGTAAGGGGTAGGGCAGCTACAGCAAATGTCGGTACCAAGCTGTTATTACAGGGAGCACACACTGAAGAGGCGTTGGAGACAAAAAAGAGTCTCAGAGCAGCTTAATCGATAAAGTATGCACCTTTTTGTGAGGCCAGTAACCACAGCAACAAAACAAAAACAAAGCAAGGTTCAAAAGGCATTGAGGTACGTGCCGTCTTAGTAACAACGCAGCTGCCAAACGTATATGGAAAATCGTACGTGCCGTAGTTATCGGCCGACTCTAAAAAGTAATTATGATAAAATGAAGTTTACAGCTTGAACCCGGGCGTAAATCTGTGCTGTACTTCAACATGAACATCCAGATCGGGGTCGATCTAGTTAGCGGGCTAGTTAGTTAGATGAATCTGAAGACTTCTGGCGCTGCATTGTCCATCACACACACAAGCACATGCACGCACGCAAGGCACACACACGCACGCACGCACACGCACGCGCACACGCACGCACACACACACACGCGCACGCACGCACGCACGCGCACACGCACACATGCGCGCTCGCGCACACACGAGATTATGGCAAGACGTTCACACCGATGATGCACACACTACCAACTGGCTATCAATTGTGGTATGAAGAAGAAGAAAACATGACAAAGAAGAAGTAAAGGAAGGGTACAAAAAGAAGAAACGACTTAGAGAAAAATTCGTAGAAAATATTGAAGGAAAAATACAACGAAAATAATGGCAAATTGCGCCTATGTTGTTGTCATATTGCCCAAACGAAGAAGTAGCAATTCCTTCCTGCTGAGTGCTGCAGACGATACACTCACGTATTCCCCTTCTTGAACCACAATAAACGAAGGCATGCCAAACCGTCGTTCCTATGTTGGCATGTGTGTCGAACAGGCGATGAGAACGGGACGTGATAAAGGTGTCGCATTCTGCCCTTAAAGGCCCAATGAAATGTTTTCATTCCACAAGGTGGTGCATGGAGGATGGCAAGAACAAAATACCGCTCAGACATAACGTTGTACACTTTGGAAAAGAAAAATAGACCTTAGTGCATGCGGTTCGCACCAGCGCTAAGCTTTTATAACACAGACGCAAACTATGTACCCGTTGTCTACGTTCTGTTCTTCTCTACGGCACGGAAGAATAAAAAACTATTCAAAGGTAAATATCAATCTTCTCCTAGCCCTATTTAAAATTGTCAAACTCATTTTTGTCAATGTTTCGTTAGCAAGTCTAGCTTAGAAACATTCCCAAAGGAATAGTTAGCCGCCATATGGTCATGTGGGGACCAAAACTATAAGTGGTCGTACAGGGCCTAATATTATCCACGCCACCCAGCGGAGTCGCTCGCCAAGGACTTTCTAGCCGTATACGACCCGTGGCAATTACCGACCAAAGGCGCTGTACAGTAGGTGTCCTGCGTACTTGCGTAATGCACATATTTTGGAACTGAATTTGTCAAGAAAAATTGAATACCTGGTGATCTTTTTTCCTTCTTACGTGCCGGAAAAATATTCACTTTTTTTTTTAACTTTTGTAAATTCTGAAATTGTTACATCCTCGGTTGGATCAAATTTTTTACCTTTTCTCGCAGATATCGAAGAACATGGCCGCCACATCCCTTGGCGACTCACTCCTCAACTTCTCCGTCGACCTGTACAAGCAGCTGATCTCAAAGAGCGGCCGCGATGGGAACGTCTTCTATTCTCCCTTCAGCATCTCTGCTGCTCTATCGATGGCTCTAGCTGGCGCACGGAACACCACTGCTACCCAGCTCGCCGATGTACTTCACGTGAACATCAACGACATCCACAAGCATTTCTCTGGCTTTATTTCCAAGCTGTCCGACTTTGCCCCTGACGTGAAGCTCCATGTAGCCAACCGGATGTACTCTGAGCAGACATTTCCCGTTCTGGACAGCTACCTGTCCCTTCTGCAGGACTCCTACGGGGCCACCATAGAGTCTGTGGACTTCCGAAATAACTACGAGAAAGTCCGGCAGCAGGTAAATGCTTGGGTAGAAGAGGCCACCCAATCGAAGATCAAGGACCTTCTTCCTGCGGGAAGCGTGGATTCCTTGACCAGCCTGATCCTCGTCAATGCCATCTACTTCAAGGGCCTCTGGAGTTCCCAGTTCGACCCCAAGTCGACACACAGTTCAGATTTTCACCTCGACTCGAATAACAAGAAAGAAGTCGACATGATGTACCAGCAGAACGATTACAAGATGAGTCGCAGCGACGAGCTCGGGGTCACGGCTTTGGACATACCGTACCGAGGTGGAAAAACCTCCATGGTTATCCTTCTGCCAGACGATGTCGAGGGACTGTCCAAGCTTGAGGATAGTTTGACCGCTTCGAACCTCTCTGACCTTCTGAAGAACTTGTGGAATCGTTCTGATGTCAAGCTGTACCTTCCAAAGTTCAAGTTGGAGCAAGCCATCGACCTTAAAGAAACGCTGAAAGCTATGGGCATCAACGACTTCTTCACGCCGGCAGCGGACCTTACTGGAATAAGTGACAAAGGAAAGCTGCTTGCTTCGGAGGTGGTCCACAAGGCTTTCGTGGAAGTTAACGAGGAAGGCACTGAAGCTGCCGCCGCCACTGCCGTTGTGATGATGTGTTACTGTGCACTTTCTGTGGACACTCGATTCGTTGTCGATCGCCCGTTCATGTTCCTGATACGCAGTCTCGATCCAGAGCTCGTGCTTTTCATGGGGTCCGTTCGTCAGCTTTGAGCCGCCGAATCAAGTGAACAGTAATATAGCGTCTCATTGCTACTTCCTGCATAAGTCCTTGCTATATGCCAGAGTGGTCCGGTAGAGCACAGACGTGCTAGTGTACTGCTGCCCGTTAACGGGTGTGCGATCTATGTAGTGCAAACAAAAAATTCTAGTGGCGCACTTATCTGCGGCTCTTCATACACCTTTCACCCTTGAGACAGCTTCAGACACCCTTCAGTAACATGCATCAAAATCTCACAAAGTATTGTTTCCAAATGTTAACTTCCGTAATACTCTATACATTGAACACGTACCCTAGATACCTGAACCTTCACTGCTACATATGTCTGATAACAGACACAAAAAAGCTACCCATCAATATATCTGCAATCAATAGTTTTTCTTTGTGCCCTAAAGTTTAATTTCGATGTGTTGTTTGTTTGCTTCTTTTGGTATTATGCATGTTTTATCTGTGCACTTTTGATGCCACTCGCTGTAATTTTATCTGTGATTTGTTTTGATTTACCAATTTGCACTGCAAATATTCGTTTTTTCTTTTAGGACAACAGATGTCTGGTCACTAACAGGTGTCTATCAGGTGTTGTTAGACGCTTTTAGCCTGCTCTCCTTCGATTCGCAGTCCATGTACTGGGAAAACGAAATAAACAAAAATACAAAAATAAGAAATAATGCTCAAGTTGCCTTGCAAAAACATCCTGCACTTTAATCTAATAATGTCCTTTATTCGTAATATGCATGTAACTGCTGACGCTGTATTGTAGTGATAATAGATGCGTAGCGATTACATTCAATTTGGTACAATTTCTTTCTTACCTAACTGCAGTTTCCATAGAAGTCCGCTCAATGCTTGTATCAGGTACTACAACTAGCCACGCAGAACTCAACATGAACATAAGAAGTCCGTCAGAGTAGCAGTTTTATCCATAAAGTCATATTTTCATAGCAGGCTTACGGACATACTGGGTGAATTTTACAATTACGTCGCGGAAGTCCCCTGATCCTCGAAGCACTAGTGTTTCTGTCCATGCAGCCCCACTTCTAGTGCCCCCGTATTTCCCTTATGCGAGACGGCAAGGGGTGAGGCTGGCTGTTTCGACGAGCTGAATGGCCATGGTGAGAAGCGCTTTCCACACAAGGACAGAAAGAAATGGTCAGCGCATACGGTCATTTTTAAAGCTGCAAAATTAGCAGATGTTTTTCACTTTCATCCTTCCTTGTGTGTCAAGCGCTAGACATTTTGTTTCGGCAGGAGTCGGGTGTTCTATTCAAGACTAATTCTACTCAGATCCCACACCAAACTACCTCGTACGAAGAGCCCTGTTCACTAAGTTGCGGTTGAAGGTTGCACTCACAGTCGACTTTTTAAAAAAGTGGGCGCATAAAAACCTAAATCCAACTGCCCACCATGCCAACAGCTGCTTTGAAAATGTTACAAATTTAGGCAGCACACTATTGCTCATATTTTGCAGGACTTTCCGTGCCATATGGACGACTGCTTTGGACACAGACAGACAAGGTTCATGCCCCCCGACTCAATATACACCTAATCTGTAAAACTTCACAAGTGAACTTTGTAACGCTTAAACGTAGCAATGTTTCTTCGCTCGGAAACCCAATAGGACAAGATCTCTGTTGTGACAAAAGATGCGACTAAATGTAACTGGAAAGTTTCTAGCCGCGCTAAACTCTTTCTATGTTGGTCTAGGTTAACGTAGAGGATTTTGACTCCTTATTTCGAAATGTCTTGTCAGTTTTGACTTGAGTAGGCGACGATTCTGTTCTTCAACGACCGTAGAACACGTTTGCTGCCATCATCGCCGTCGACTCCAAATTTTAGTAGGCGCAAGTGAGCCCAACGCAGAGTTTTCTTCATAAGATTTTCTTCGTCTTCCTGGCTGCTGGACTGCTGTCACCACTACTTGGCAATTGGTATAATTAAGTATATTCGATTCTTTTTCTAGCAGAAACAGTGAGCAGCGTTTTTTTTTGTTTTGAAGCAGCCTTTAGCTGAGATAACAGCCATTCTGGGTTGAGAGAGTCACTACTCCGTTCCAGTATGACTATGATTACTTAATAATTGTTATATCTGTAACACATCATCAAGGTTACCTGAGTGAGAGGACGCAAGACAAACATCTTATTATATATTATAGTCCCTGCGCGTTTCTTTAAGCACAGTTGCCAAAACACGACAATATATTTTTTTCTTGCAGATATTGCTCAGCTATGGCCGCCAGTTCGCTTCACGATGTGCTGCTCAACTTCTCTCTAGACCTGTACAGGCAACCTGAACAGGCAGCGTGATAGCGTTGTCTACTCTCCGTTCAGCGTTGCTGCTGCACTTTCAATGCTTCTTGCTGGTGCACGAAACGATACCGCCAAGCAGCTGTCCACCGCACTCCACAGTGACCTGGCAGAGGAAAGCTTGCATGACCTGTTTAGCGCTGCCCTCACCAGGGTTCGCGACGGCAGCTCCCAGGTTAAGCTTCACGTTGCAAACAGAGTTTACACAGATATGTCCTTTCCCATTCTCGACAGCTACCTGAACTTCCTCAATAGCCACTACGACTCCGAATTGAAATCGGTGGACTTCAGCAACGAATATGAGAAGGTTCGTTTGGAGATCAACTCCTGGGTGGAGCAGGTCACTGCCTCCAAGATAAGGGACCTGCTAGAGGAGGGAAGCGTCGACAGCTCTACTACTATGACACTCGTCAACGCCGTCTATTTCAAGGGCATGTGGGAGACGCAGTTTCTGACGGAAGATACTCAACCGCGGGATTTCAAGGTCGACCTCAAGACTACTGTTCAAGTGGATATGATGAGCCACGACGGCGATTACAATATGAGCCGTAGTGACCAGCTCAAAGTAAATGCTCTTGAGATACCCTACCAGGGCGGCAAAACGTCCATGGTGATTCTTCTACCTGACGACGTTGAAGGACTGTCTTACCTCGAGAAACACTTGTCAGCCAGTGCGCTGGCGGAGATTCTTCGCAGCCTTTCGGTCTCATCGGAAATACAACTGTTCCTGCCCAAGTTCAAAGCAGAACAGTCGATAGATCTCGAGGATTCGCTGCAGGCCCTCGGTGTCGAAGACCTGTTCACGCCGGCAGCAGACCTCAGTGGCATCAGTCCAAAGACGGAGTTGCGGGTTTCTGAAGTTGTCCACAAGGCTTTCATCGAGGTGGACGAGAAAGGGACAGAAGCTGCAGCCGCTACAGATGCCTCCATTTGTTTCTAATGCGATTGCGAAGACGCAGAATTTGTGGTGGACCGACCGTTTATGTTCTTTACACGTTGTCAAGACCCAGACCTCATTGTTTTCGCAGGATCAGTTAGGCGTCCATAACGATTGTCGCGTGATCTATAATGAATGCCTCTTGACATGGAAGACCCTGTATAAGACATAATGTGCAATGGTAGTTTATTGGTTTAGTTGGACAATAAAATATAAGAATGTGGGTTTCAATTAAGCTTTCATCGCGATGACCTTTTGAAAGGGAACACACTGTATAGGACAAAACGTGTAACGGTAGTTTTTTTGTTTGGTTGCGCAATAATAAAGGCAATCCGGGTTGAGTTTACTTTTCATTGCGATGACATTTGCACAAGCTTAATTTCAACGTTCATTAAAAAAGTGTTCTCTCGAATTTTGAACAGGGTATTTTATAGAAGCTTGATTCAGCCTAGGATAGAAACTGGTATGGAAGCGAATAGCCAGTTTTGTTGTGCTTAGACACTTGATTTCTCCAATTCGCCGGCTAAATTGTACAAAAGTCCAAAGCTTGTAATATGGAGCTGGCTAGTTTGCATATATAAATATATTTGTCTCTGAAGCGATTAGAATATTCGATTGAAACGATGCATAAACCTTACAAACAGTAATCACAAGGACGCGTGAGTGCTTGCGAGTGGCTCTGTATAGCATAATACTGCTATGAGATCCTGATTTGCAACAGAATGTCTGAAAACAAAATTAATACTGCAAGGCACGTTGCATTTCTCTCCCCTGTTTATTCTTCTTTAACTGTTTGTTAAATAAGCCTCCCACGTGTATACGTTTTAAGGGGCTTGAGAAACTACAAAAAGACGGCCTTCTCACCATAAAGACCAGAGCGATAAATAGCTGTTTTCTCCTAATTTTAGAAACGTTCAATACCCATGCTAAGTCCTGTAATTTCTGCAATCTTTCGCACAAGGTGTCCATGATAGCCGGATTCGCAAAGCACTACGCAGTAGTGTCTCAACTAAATGTTAATCCAGTGGTGCTGGAGAACACTGTCATAGATAGGTTGCACGCAACATAACCACCAACGGAGGTAGAAAACTGAACCGTAGTCATTTGATAAGGGCACCCTAACTCTGTTTACGGTGGTCATCGCTCCTGATCCGACCGATGGCATAGGGTCGTTATTTTTTTCGAATTTATAATAGATTACCCTCCTCAATTACGTTATTTAATCTGTATCAACTCAAAAAAAAAATGTGCTCTTCTGTGTGTCATTGGTTGTTGGCTAGCCTCCTTCGTATACAACAAGCCTTCCTATGGCGTATGTACAAACTCGGCTCACCCTTGCCTTTTGGGTCGATTCCTTGCAGCCAAAGCGACGGTCGCTCATCCACGCACTCTCTCTTCACACTGTTCGTAACTACGGTCACAGCCATTATGATACCACTCTACGTAAAAATGTCACTGTAACACGGAACGATTACAGGCAAAGTGGCACTTAATAAACTGGCGAAACTCTCTTTTCACACCTCATGATCTTGACCTGTCCCATGACAGTTTGCCTTATTACAATGAAATACAGTTACAGACGGGCTCTTCGAGACATTTATCTTTTCCCAAATGTGCTGAAGTGTGAACAAACATTATCTTTCAACTTATATCCATTTCAGACCTTCTTAAAGCAGCGAGTAATCAATTTTTTTACCTCATTCTGTAGGTAGTTTACGTCATGAACTGACTGGGCTGACAGCACCGCCAATACTTTGGACAACTTCGTATTCGTGCATCATCGTGAAACAACATACCAACACTCACAAAACACACTATCCCCTTATCGTACATCATCCCCTGATGAACTGTCCTTCGACAGCACTTATTTTAGTCACCTCACATCCGGACCTGGAGAGAACCACAATGAATTGGAAACTCCTTTGGGAATAAGACGCTCTCCCCCATCTCAGCGGAATAAAGTTTTGCCGAAATAGCGCTAATGCTGAAAATGTTTCAGCTTCATGCGTTTTGCACAGAGCGGAAGGCAAGCCGAAATATATGTAACTCTTATTAAGCAGCCAGGCAATTTCTCGAATCATACGGTCTGCATCCTCAAAGAAAACCATATAATAAAGGTTATCGCTGTGAAAATACTGCAACTGGGAGTGATTAACGTTAAGGGTCACTCCTTTTCAATACCCAGTTTTCTGCCTACGAACGTCTAATAGTTCTAAGATGGAGTAAGCGTCGTTAGCACCAATAAGTTAGTTACAAATAAAAGCAGGTAAACTCTCATACCCGTGCCACCCACACCCGCTGAAAGCAGTGTCCACAGGCCAAGATTATGATTAGTTGTTCACCCTCGTTACGTCTCGTTACCGACCAAAAAACAAATCAATTGCTGCTACCAGAGAGCGACAAAACACCCCGGTGTGGCAGAAAGGGAAGAAAGACAGGAGATGTTCACAACACACGGATATAAGTTATGTGGTTGGAGACCTCAACAGCCACCACTTGACGTCCACTTGTCGTTGGTGCCTAAGTTTCATAAAATGTCTAGCACACATCGCGAGAAAGTCCTAAAAGCAAAACCAGTATAAATATTTTTGCTGTCGGACCAGAAAATAATTAAGAGCATTAATGGGCATTGTCATTCACTCTCCGTTTATTTAGTGTACTCAGGAACAAACCCGGCGTCAGTGCTGACAGATCACCCAAAAAACTATAAATATAGCTGTTGAGGAATTTGGAAACTTCATTCACCACTTGGCATTGAAGTTAGACCGCACGAACACAGTCTTCAGAGAATTGGCCGCGCAGAAAGTCGACAGTGTGTGTGTAGCCGTGACGATAACTGGTTCATCTTTAATGCTCACAGAATGAAAACTACAGGATGCGATTGAAGTGGTACTTAAAAGCCTTTAATAAAATACTTTTTTCATCGACACATGTGTGAGCCATAAACAAGGAATGGCGCGGTGATAATCCCTCGACAGCAATGGCATCATTCAATATTGCAAGATGTTAATCTAATAGAATTAGTTGATGCTAAGGTCTCTTCATATCTAAATCGATGCCTCTTGGCTGTTTCTACTGCATGCACATTGTTCATGTTTTTTTCTTTGTTGGAATTACAAATTATTGATTTTAATGGTTACCTGACGACGAATTTTCAGACCATAAACTCTACTGCTCTTTTTTATTGCACTCAAAATATACAATATTTACACAAGAACCCTCAGCCGCATACATTTGACTGAGGTGACATGACAAATTATTTCCCTAACTGCAATGTTTCAATGGGCGAAACCCAGTCAGGTTCTGGGCCCACAAGTTTGATAACATCACAGTATCTTACAACGGATATCAAAGTATTCTCTCAGTGCCTACTTGTTCATACACTATGCAGGTCTAACGCCATTACAAGATCATATTCAGAGTTCAACTTCGAATTTCATCTCGCTAGTTTGGTTTGATTTATAAGGTTTAACTTCCCAAAGAGACTCAGGCTATGAGAGGCGCCGTAGTGGAGTGCTCCAGAAATTTTTACCACTTCGCGTTCTTTAACATCACTGACATTGCTCAGCACACAGGTTTCTTTTCTCCTCCATCTAAAAGCGGGTTTACATCCTGAATCATCGAGTACAACCGTCGAATGCCCTAATCATACACTGCGCCTCCGCTGCGGGGCATCGCCTCTGGATCCAAGTGACCTTGACTTAATTAGGTTTATGTACCCGCCGAAAAGTGAGATAGATACTGCGCCTGTCTTTCCTCAAAAACCAAGTTTTAAAAACAAATTGCAGAATGAAAATGCGATGTTAAAGGCGCTGTCGTATCTACCGTTATGGCGAAGCTTGAGTATTCCCCTAATACCAACCGTCAAACTGTGTACAATCTTGCTAAACCATGAAAAACCATGCAAAACGAATTCTTAACAAAGTTTTCGTGCGTATACATAAATTCAAGTGGTGCTTAAACACCCATCATTTCTTTATTTCACCTTCGCGATTGCATCGGTAGGTCCTTGCTTAAACGAGGACGTACTGCTCCCGTTCTTATGCCGCTTGTTTAATTTTACGCTCTTATCTCCCCGCCTATCGAGTAATGCCCTATTATTGAGTTCATTTAATGCATAGATGCATAGGTAATGCATAGGTAATGGCAACCCACTCCAGTATTTCCTGCCAAGAAAACCCTATACTCGTGCTATGGTCTTTCCAGTTGTGATGTATGGATGCGAGAGTTGGACTGTGAAAAAGGCTGACCGCCGAAGAATTGACGCGTTTGAATTGTGGTGCTGGCGAAGACTCTTGAGAGTTCCTTGGACTGCCAGAAGATCAAATCAGTCGATATTGTCGACCATAAACCCTGACTGCTCATTGGAGGGTCAAATTCTAAAGTTAAAGCTCAGCTACTTTGGTCATCTGATGAGAAGAGAGGAGTCGCTGGAGAAAGATTTGATGTTGGGAAAAGTTGAGGGTTGCCGGAGAAGGGGTAGGCAGCGAACGCGATGGTTAGATGGCGTCCTCGAGGCACTGCAGATGAAGTTATGTGATGTTAGGAAGATAGTGAGAGACCGGAAAGCGTGGCGTGACATGGTCAATAGGGTCACGAAGAGTCGGACACGACTGAACGACTGAACTGAACTGAATGCATAGATATTACTGAGGTTACAGACGATTATTATTGTTGAATATTCTGAACTGTGCGTTTTGTTCTAATTGTCCTTTATAGTTGTATGTGTGTATTGTATTTGTTTCGTGTTTTGTAGAGTTTTAGAGACCAGTGATTTCTTCCTATGAGTGAAAAGGAGTAGCCAGACATATTCCTAAAGAAGCAATGGGCCAAATGAAATACTCTAGTTGCCGTGACGCTAAACAGTACCGAGTGTTAACGAAACCAGTAAACAGAGGAACAACTTGAATACTTCGCTCGGAACGACAATATCTCACGCTGTAATAGGCACAGAGGGGTCCTAGTCCAACTCCGGAAGAATAAGAAATGGAAAAAAAAAAAACGACCCGACCATACAGTTCAAACCTTGCAAGAAACAAAAAATAGGAAACGTACGTGCACACTTGTAAGCCTCTGCTAAATTTCCACCTTTTTGAAATCGTCCCAGAAGAGGGGCATGCAATTCTGAAAAGTGTAGAAAGGTCGGAGTACTATATGAATAAGCCATCTGTCATTGGGACATTTTTTCTAAAACAGCGCAACAGGGACGAGAGAACGAAACGTACAACACAAGCGCTGACTTACAACTGATTTATTGAACATAAGTGAGCAATATATAAGAAGAAAACTGGGTGATAAAACCAGAAGTAGTCGACGTCAAACATTTGACATGTTTGACGTCGACTACTTCTTCTACAGGCTTCTATTTTGTCATTGGGAGAACGCCGATTAGGGAAATGGTTACTTCCGGAGAAGTAATTTGAGCGAAAAATCGTATACCGCGCGAATATTTATCTCCTTCACCAGGTAATTATAGGTTAACAGCGCAAAAAATGTAACGGAAACACAGGATAAGAAGCCAAAGCGTTGTGTCGTCCTCTTCTCCTGCGTTCCCATTACGTTGTTTGCGCTGTTAACCTATAATGAATCATAAAAAAGCCCAATCTGCCGTTCTGGTTAAGCGGATCGCCACCAAATAAAAAAAAACAGACATTGTAACGAAAAAAAGAACATTTGTTGGTGGGTCCGCCGAGTCGAGAGAAAAATGCACGCAACGTGATAGGACTATCAGTTCTATCCAGGTATAAGAAACGATTCTGATAACTGGACGAGGACATATCGTGGACCTTTCTGGTGAGATCATTTTATGTCCGTACCAGTTACAGTAACGCTTACACTACACGCGAATCGCGTCGTGGAGGGAGGAATGAAGGAGTGTGCAAAAGTGCCCCAGTAGCCGAAGACACTTTATTCATTTGTACTACATGATGTGCTGTCATGGTCTATTCCGTACTACGTCAGAATGCTGCGGTGCTTCTGCATGGCAAGCGTGGCGCACCTCTTTTCTCCCAGGTTCCTTGCACCAGAAGCAACTTAAACCAGTCAAGCGTTCGGTGACGCATGGCAGAAGCATCGACGACTCTTAATGTACAGTGTGCTCTAAAACGATCTTTAGAAATTTTAGCACGTATATTGCAGAAATGAGAACAGGTCGAAAAATCCACCTCTGCGGAGTAATGCTCGCACAGACGTAAAGTTTTGTTTTGATTTCTTGCAGTTTAATACGCTAGATGGAAATACGGCTCAACAGTGTTTATGTTTGGTGTGGTCCTTATGGCAATGTGATAGGTCTTTCTTTCTTTGCAGAGACGTAAGTAACCTCGACAGATATATCAACCTGGGCATGTTGAAAATTTTTGCATTGTCATAGACCCAAGAACTGAAACACGATCACCTCCCAGCAGTAGGGTGTTGTTTATCATTGAGCTTCGTCATTAGGGACGCCTTGGACCGACAGATTTCCAGGTCGTTTGTCTCGATACCATGGGAGTTGTTTAGATACTATTGCGCCTCCGCTAAATCTCTCACATGTGTGCGAACATTATGCAACAAGTCGCAAATTTTTATCTATCCCCATTTTTGAGATATATGTGATCAAAGTTATGAAGAACATTTTGGAATACCTTTATATTGTTTGTATACCATTATCATACTCTCATTTCAACCTTTTTGCAGATGTCGGAAGCCATGGCTGCAAACCCTCTTGGAGACTCACTCCTCAACTTCTCCATCGACCTGTACAAGCAGCTAATCTCAAAGAATGGTCGCAGTGGGAACGTCTTCTATTCTCCCTTCAGCATCTCTGCTGCTCTATCGATGGCTCTAGCCGGCGCACGGAACAACACTGCTACTCAGCTCGCTGATGTCCTTCACGTAAACATTAACGACATCCACAAGCATTTCTCCCGCTTTATTTCCAAGCTGTCCGACTTCGCCCCTGACGTGAAGCTCCATGTAGCCAACCGGATGTACTCTGAGCAAACATTTCCCGTTCTGGACAGCTACCTGTCCCTTCTCCGGCACTCGTACAGGGCTACCATAGAGTCTGTCGACTTCCGGAATAACTACGAGAAAGTCCGACAGCAGGTCAACGCTTGGATAGAAGAAGCCACCCAATCAAAGATCAAGGACCTTCTTCCTGCGGGAAGCGTGGATTCCTTGACCAGCCTGATTCTTGTCAATGCCATCTATTTCAAGGGCCTCTGGAGTTCCCAGTTCGATCCCAATTCGACGCATCCTTCAAATTTTCACCTCGACTCGAAGAACAAGAAAACAGTCGATATGATGTACCAGAAGAACGATTACAAGATGAGTCGCAGTGAGGAGCTGGAGGTCACGGCTTTGGAGATACCGTACCGAGGAGGCAAAACCTCCATGGTTATCCTTCTGCCAGACGACGTCGAGGGACTGTCCAAGCTTGAAGATTCTTTGACCACTTCGAACGTTTCTCAACTCCTGAATAGCTTTCGGAATATCTCTGACGTGATGCTTCACCTCCCGAAGTTCAAGCTAGAGCAGGAAATCAATCTCAAGCACGCGCTGACAGCCATGGGTATCAAGGACTTCTTTGCGCCGGCTGCGGATCTTACAGGAATCAGTGCTAAGGGGAATTTGCTTGCTTCTGAAGTGGTCCACAAGGCCTTCGTGGAGGTCAACGAGGAAGGCACTGAAGCTGCCGCCGCAACTGGCATGGCATTTATGTTACTGAGCGCGCGCTTTCCACAGAATCGGTTTGTTGTCGACCGCCCCTTCATGTTCCTCATTCGCAGCCTTGACCCAGAGATCGTTTTGTTCATGGGGTCTGTTCGCGAACTTTGAGCGATGACTGCTTCCTGGTCTGGGCTGTGTAATCAGTAGCAATTTCCTGACATAGCTCTGATAGGCTCTTATATATTGCTGATCGAGGAACACATTCATCATTTCGTTTACTAAACAAAAATGCGCTCTGTATTTGGTAGCGGTTGGGTATTACTGTCTTGCACTGCCGCAGCGCTCTCTGGCTTAGATGTCGGAGTTTGTCCTTGGTACACTCGACTCTCTCTGTAAACCAATGCTTTGTTTCGCTGCGTTTTTATGTGTACGTTCTATTTGGCAGTGAGACATATCAATGGGGAATGCTGCAGCAGTTTTTTCTAGTTCACTGTGACCTATATGGGGCTCTATTGAAAAATAGAGCCCACTACACGTGGCTAGCGCACTAGTAGCGGATGTTCATGAATTATGATTCAATAAAGAATACAATTCCAAAAAGTGAATTACTATGATTTGTTTTCCTTTCGTACGCTTGCCATGAGTCATAACTTGAATCGCTATGGGAAATCGCGTGGAGCATTATCTTGCAGGTACCGGAGAAGCCATCTGCTCTTATTTTGTCGATCAGCCATTTGGAGATATCCTCCTCTCTCGTAGCCGTTAGCCCCACTTCCTTTATACTCCCACATCATGTTTGCCCTTGTCATTGCACAAGTCCATGGCAGGTGGCGAACGTCCAACGTGCAGCGCACCGAAAACGTGCGCGACGTTCTACGAAAGGCTGTGCTTTATGTGAATAGTGGGTTGTGGGCAGTACGTGTTCTGGCGCATGGCCACTTCCGTGGCAGGCCCCATACTCTGGCCATCATATATGCGGTACTTAAATGTAGCAGACTATATCATGTTCCGCAAACGTGCTTTCTTAACGCGTCGCGTTCAGATTTCCGCTTGGAATGTGCATGCATCGGAGATTGCACATGCATTTGCTGCATCGTAAACAAGTACCTTTCGAAATAACCGGCTGAGAAATGTTGCAAACAAATTCGACGCCATTATTTTGTTACTTTCGCGTTATCTCGGCGGATTCTGTCATGCAAAATACGCTAGCGCTACTAAACAATTTAAGAAATATATGCAACAGTGGGTATAATTGCGAAAGCAAGTACTGTATCAGTCAAAAATATGCGGAACGTATTGCTGATTTTCACATGGCCCTTTACTATCCATTTCAATAAATATGCACTGCGAAGAAGTTTTATTTCGTTGGAGATGTAAATTAAAGAAGCTGTAAATTCAAGCGCGTCCGTATGGCTGCGCTTGGGTGAATTTCAATGAGTAATTACTCCCTTATTACAAACTCAAGAATAACGTTGAAACTGTTGTCTCTTAGCACGTTCCAGTGTGACTTTACTTCGCAGTAGTCAACTGTTGCCCGCTTTCTTTATGACTGAAGCATCATGAGCATGTCCTATACACGGGTTCTGATAGTGGAACCGTACCAACCATGTGTATTTTACCTGTTTCAGAAAGTGTGTCCCAAATATCATCCTTCGATCTATATTTAGTTGTTTTTTTTCTACCATCCTTACTTACTACCTTCGTGTTGGTATTTCCTTTACCTTTACGTTTTCTTGTCTTCTTCTGTCTTCCATATATCCTTCTTCCTTTACTCATACAGCTTCTAAGATGCAGTCGCACCCAAGATGTCTAGCAGGAACACCCAGAAATTGCTGGGGTCAACATAGAAGGGGGTAAGTCTTTTATAGCGATAGCTCTACTGGATGCTAAAGTTGACCTCCATATCGGTACGATATTTGACATTGAATGACCTTGATAAACCAGCATAGCAACAGAATCACTTTATGTCAAAGTAGGCCTAACAGAGGTTATACCATGGCCAAAGCAATTCACCATAGCGGCCATGTCCACCGTGGTGTCATGTCACTTGGCCTTCACCTTTACCCTGACCTTTTATTTTGGTTGTATGCCAGTGGCGACCTCGTTATGACTGCCTGATCATAAAACATCATTTACGTACCAACAGTGCGAAACCGAAGAGTAATATAGTTCAGTAAAGGGTTTAACCCATCAAAGCTGCGTCTCGCCAGTCCAGAGCTGTTGCTCTGGTTTTGAGTGTAACCATAGTCAAACCGCTGCCACTTATTTCACAAATCCTTTGCTTAAATTACGTGAATAAGGTTAGGCCTCCCATTAGAAAATGCGTACAAAAATAATGTGCATTAATAGTACTGTGACAAGGATACGTCTTGGCTTGCTTAGTAGCAGTCAAAGAAAATTTGACTAAACCTGAAAAGCATATCAAGGACGGAAGCTGTACGCCAGTTTCCTTCCTGTCGCAGACCTTACAATTTCACTGATGCTGTGTGACGTTAGTACGAACAAGCATGGCCTCCTACAGTGCTGAGAGTAAACGTTACCGTCGGTGTACAAAGTACTAGAAAGATTTACCTTACCGTGATTCGCGATCCGCCACCGTGACCCGCTACCGCGCATGAGCGGGAAGCACAATCTGATTGGTCCCGACGCGGCAGGTCTATGCGCCGACATCCAGTATGTGGCGCCATCTATCGACGTTAAGGTGATCTGGGCATGCGCAGTGGAACGCGCGGTGGCGGATCACGGTAACGGATCGCGGATCACGATAAGCTAAATCTCTCCATTACCAGAGTCCGCCAATCTAGAGGCTCTCGTATTACCCGCAATAAGAAGCGTCAAAGGCGGCATGCAAGAAAATGCCCCCGTACTGCGACATAATCCCATCTTCTCAAAGTTGCAGCACAAGATGCTGTTAGGTTGTCCGTGAAAAGCTGCGTCAACCCAGTGACGCGCGGCCCAAGTCACGGTTGAAATCCCGAGCAGCGCGGCGACGTCTTCGGTTTGTCTACTCGCTTGGCGGTGGCAGGTTGGCAGATTAGACGCGGAAGTTGTCGACAGCTGGCGCCACTTTTCCGTCGCTAGTAGTTGCTCCGAAGCGCAGCGCGCTAACTTTCGATTGCGGAAGGAGAGCTCGGTTGTAAACGACTCGCCATATATATGATCACCATAGAGTACACGTCATAGCTTCAAGACTAGGCTTTACGCTAGGAATAAGACAGACAGCTTTGCAATATTACGTCCGGGCGCCTTGTTGATAAAACTGCGCCTTCACAGCTGAAACATTGGTTATGAATGAATGAATGAATTAATTAATTAATTAATACCAAATTATTAAATTATTTAATAATTAATTGATTAATCTTCCGTCCAGTCCCAAGAAACTGAGTGGAGTCCTCAGTCCCAGATCTAATCTGGAAAGTACAATAAGCTAACTTTCATTACTGGCCTTACATTGCTGCAGGTGAGCCTAAAGTAATCCTTAGTCACCTGAATACACCATAGCACTTGTATTTCCGTCTCTCTTCAGTACAGTGCATCATCATGGCGCGTTATAAATGCGCCGGGGCTTATTTTGCGTGCTTTTGAAAGCCATTTTTGTTTGCTCCGAGTCCTGTAACCATCTATAAAAAATTGCTTGGATTAACAAAGGCAAAATAAATGTCAAAGCTATACATGAAATTGACCGTACAACATCTTTGAACCAATGCTACTCGGCCTCGGATGATTTCTTAATAATCAATATAGATATGTATAAAAAAACTAAACGGTGCACACAAAGGGATGTCCCAGTCCAGGATAATTCAGACAGGTGGTTCTATAGCTAGTACGGATGCTGAATGTATGAGAGAGGATACTCCTATAGACTCCCAAAAGCTCAGTGGATTCTTGCAAACCTGGCGGTTTCCCTTCTCGGGGATGGAGCAACTGACCCACACTTCTTGTTCGTGTTTCACTTGCGCGAACTGCGGACAGCTCGCGCGTTGCCTACGTTTGGCTGTTTGGCTGTGCCCGGAAGCAGACATATAATGTCCAGTTAAATGCGCGGATTCGTCGTACCGGAGATATTTCGTCGTAAATGCTAGCTAAAAGTATACCTGTTCTATCGACGCTCTGGTTGACAAAGCGAGCCGTTCGCATTCACGAAAGAAAGCCCAAAAAATTACAACTTTTTTGCAGAAAAACGTCTTAGCAATAATACCTGCTTATATTCATTGCCCTAGGCTGTGCACTGGAAAGTAGTGAAAACTTGTGCGTTCTTTATTTAGTATCCTGGTCGTACTGGGAAATAACGCGAATGAGTTTAAAATTCTTACAGAGGTCTACGAGACATCTAATGATGTCCCATGGCGGGATAGCTTATCTCAAATAGTGTTCACACTCAACGGACCACCAACGCTTATATGCAATGAGAGGGCTGACATCAGAGAGAGCAGTTTTTTACATGGGACAATTCGTTCACAATATTTCATGAATGTTCCGAACGGTAAAGCCCGACGGCCTTGTATCTTATAGCGGAAAAGCATAAAGCCGGAAAGACATCATTCACACATCAGCTCATTACCACTGCCTTTCAATGGTATCCAAAATACAGGAAATGGCTTATCTAGTTAATAATAATAATTGGTTCACAGGAAGGGAAAGGCACAATATCTATCACACTTGTGTCTGTGGAACCTGAGCCGCGCCGTAAGGGAAGGGAGGAAGGTGGTAATTAAAGTAAAAAGAGAGAAAGAGGAGCCGTAGTAGAGGGCTACGGAGTAATTTCGACCACCTGGGGATCTTTAACGTGCGCTGGCATCGCACAGCACACGGACGCCTCTTCATTTCGCCTCCATCGAAATGCAGCCGCCGTGGTCGGGTTCGAGCCCGGGTACTCCGGCACAGTAGTCGGGCGTCTTACCACTGCAAACTTGTATTTCGGCTCGTCAGTTATATGTTAGTACGGTAATACTAAGCGATATACCGTAAAACTCAGTCATAAGACATTATAAATAGGTGTGCAGTCAAGACTAGTCATATGATGTCATATGTGACAAGTCACAAATTAAAGGTGGAAAACTGTTCATGTATTGTTATACGAGTTATATATAACTTGATACTAATCATGCGACTTCATGACTAAGTCCTAATAAGAAGCTACAATGATTCAGGATGACTCACACAAAATGATGATGTGACACCGGAGTCACGTGAAAAGTGTCTCGTGATTAAGGATGACTTGCAAATAGTGGTGACGCCACGCAGGAGTAATGCTTGAAAGAAACGTCATATGATTCAGGATGGCCTGCAAAAAGTGTGACGTGGCACCGGAGTCACGTGAAAAAGAGATGACTCGGGATTCATAATCAGCAGCAGCAATAAACGCTAATACCTACGCATTTCGTCTCTGAGGTAGACTTCAGTACCTTGGTAAATTTTTATTGGTATACTATCGCCCATTATACAGGCCACCATTTATTTCATAGGCAGCTAACATGTGATCGAAGTTGGTGGCTGCAGGGCTGCTCAAAAAAAGAGCTAGACTATTTATTGTTCGTACTCCTGTTGGTCTCTTTGCCATGGGTTAAATACTTAACCCTATTTGTGCAATGGCTACATCGTCCCACAGTTAGGCGTTTTCATTTTACAAGTGCGTCTTCGGAGACTAATGGCCACCGCTGATCCTGAAAGGACGAAAAATCGCTTGGAACGTGTGAAAGTGCCCTTCTGCTGTTTGACAAAGGTGGCCGCAGAGACTATAATACAAAATATGTGAAGTCGGTTAAGGAGCAGGATCAGGTATACTACCACTTTCAGGAGTTGGTAAAGCTCATGGTTAAGGCAAACACAAATGACAACTACACGGGACAACCAATATGAAGCATTAAGCTTATCTGAATCATGCGATTACTTCCATCCCACGTCGACCGCGATAGTAACGAAGCAATCCCGTTCATGCGAACTTATTCCCCAGACAGAAAAATTGCACTCTGGCTCCTGTCAAAGAAGATAAGAGTATGAGCTTCTTTTTCGAAATCAGTTCCTTAGAATGTGCAGGCTCATCTGGATGAACCTACAAGTCGACGTGTAATGTGGAGAAGAGGCCACCTGTTGTGTTTGAGGGTATCGTACGCTATAGCTGATTCCGAGCGTAAGCAAGCGTAGCAGGGCAGGGCAGATTGTAACCGAGACTAATGGCCAGGACAGCGAATCAGATTAGTGTGAAACTGACGTTCGCAGATGATGTAGTACAAGTATAATGGGAGATTAACGAGAGTCGACCCGATCATCTTTTGTAGCTTATTAACTCGCTCAGTGCCTGGGTCGTCGTTCTCTCCTCCTCGGGGAACAATACTCCGGCAGCGGGAGCAGCGACAATTTTAGTGATCGTATACGTATAATGGCCGCTGTGGGCGCTGTGGGCGCTTTATCTGGAAGTGAATCAACAAAAGCAGAGACGCACCGTAAACCTAAACCACGCGGCCGTGCATTGAGGTTCTACGCGTCGCACAGAAGGAGGAACAATGCTAATGGAGGGCCAGAAATGTTTTGTTGGTCACCGAAAGAGGAAGCGCAGTTTTCCTTGTTGCGGCGATTCGCTCTTGCGGGTCCGCTCCGCGCTCCCAATGTCTGCCGCTTCCAGTGAGGTATGCATCATTATTATCGAAAGCACGGAGAAAAAGGCTGTCATTCCTGAACTCTGCCCGCAGCGAAGAACCGGAGGCAATAGATGCTGCGTGCCTGTGCGTCGTAAACCTTAAAGTGTGCACCGTGACCTTTTTTTCTCCTTTTCCTAACAACCAGTCTTATACCTCTGTCACACGAGCAGATTTAATGTCATTCGAATCGAATGTCATTCGGTTTCATTCGGTGCTACACGGTAAAATATCATGTCATTCTCAAATGGTGGCAATTACGATCAGTTATAAAAAAATGCTCCACTTAAGGAACATCAGTGCGCATAAAAGGCGTTTGAAATCACTGTGTAACATTTTAAAGCTGATCAAAACATTTCTGTACGATAATTCAAGCGAAAAACATTACTTTTGACTATGCAGTAGCACTTTAGCCATAAAAATCCATACCAAGTATCGAGTCACCCACAAAATGCCCACAAACCGATAAAAGTAAACAAACAATATGGCTGAACACAGCGGAGCGCGGATACACAGGCGAAGACGCACGGAGACAAGTAGAGCATGCGTTTGGCGTCCAAACTGTGAGGCGCTCAGTCAAAACTTTAACTTAGTTCCGAGATAAACATACGGGGAGATGCGGCTACCAAGGAACTCAGAGCCCAAAATGATCGTGAGTCGCTGCCATGACTGGACCACTGCTGTGACCGAGAGTAATGCCGTTCCGCGAGAGCCTACAGTGCTAATAATTTTACACCTAAATTAACAGGTTTTAAAACAAAACTTTAGAATATAATTTTTACATTTCAATGTGCGCAGAATATGTTGTTGGGTTACTTGTTTCTGCTGCGTATCTGGCGTCAAGAGTACACATTCGGTTCGCGATCGAATGCGAATGAGTTCCCCAAACTCATTCGATGAAGAATGTCATTCGAACCTAATGACATTAAATTTTCTCCTGTAGCACGGGAATAATGACATTGGATGCTAATGCCATTCGATACGAATGACATTAAATTTGCTCGTGTGACAAAGGTATTACTTATACGTCTACCAATTCTGCTATCACCACAGCCTCCGCTCTTCCTTTTCAATACCTCACAAGTTTGGCGTATAAGTACGTTAAAGCAAGAGGTAGTACGGTAGTACTTATTTTTGCGAACTCCCGTAGATATGTATGTATGTATGTATGTATGTATGTATGTATGTATGTATGTATGTATGTATGTATGTATGTATGTATGTATGTATGTGTATGCATGTATGTATGTATGTGTATGTATGTATGTATGTATGTATGTATGTATGTATGTATGTATGCATGCATGCATGTATGTATGTATGTATGTATGTATGTATGTATGTATGTATTCATGCATGCATGTATGTATGTATGTATGTATGTACGTACGTACGTACGTACGTACATACATACATACATACATACATACATACATACATACATGTACGTACGTACGTACGTACATACATACATACATACATACATACATACATACATACATACATACATACATACATACATACATACATACATACATACATACATACATACATACATACATACATACATACATACATACATATATGCATACACATACATACATACATACATACATACATACATACATACATACATACATACATACATACAAACATACATACATACATACATACATACATACATACATACATACATACATACATACATACATACATACATACATACATACATACATACATACATACATACATACATACATACATACATACATACATGCATACATGAATACATACATGAATACATACATACATACATACATACATACATACATACATACATACATACATACATACATACATACATACATACATACATACATACATAGAATCTTCTACATCTTGCGTGGATTCAGTGACTTATCTAATCCAATACGCACGTCTACATTAGTGTCGTGGCTGCGCAGTCGGTTTCTGACTTGAGCAGCAGCGGGACGAGTTGGCTAGCATGAGTACCTTACCTTGATCATCATCAAAATGCCGAGAGGAATGCGCTTTTTAGAGAAAACACAACAGAACTTCAGCAAAAGAGGCACTAGTGTGCCTAAAGGGGTTGAAACTCAATGACCCCTCCCCCCCCCCCCCCTTGTGCAGGCATTCAAACGAAAAAGCATAGAATTACTTGCTCAATTCGCGGTGTTCATCCAAACATTGTTTTCATTTATAAGTGACTCTCTGGCCTCTACAATGTATACGTTAAAGTTTACCCCGCAGCAAAATACGCAATCATCGGCTAAAAAAATGTAATTTAAAGGTCTTCCTTCCCATATATCTATTTTAATGTTTTGAAATTTACTTGAGTTTATGAAGTCAGGCGGTTCGCGTGCTAATTTTAATTCACGTGAATTTCACTTAGCTGCGGTGAAAATCTTCGCTGACACAATTTCCTCAAGTCTGTGGAATTGTCATTTCACTATAGCTGTTTCCGCGCTTCTATTCTGTAGTTCAGTTTTTTGCCCAAGTTCTCATTCTGGATCTCCGTACAGAAAGAAAATGTGTTAGCCGGTCTTAAGTTGCCTTTATGCATGTTTTCATCTAGAGGGAATTTTAGCAAGAAAGAGCAAAAAAGCACAAAATAACACAAAATGGGCCGAAATACAATCAACGAAAACCGTTACATTTATCAAACAAAAAGAAAATTCACTAGAGCTGTCTACAGTAAGATCCATACCTTTGTTAAAACTAGAACTGTCATAGCGAGCTAGAAAACTCGATAGACTGCATCCCCGCGCAAGCAAACGCGTACATTCAACTCGAGCTCTTATATATCACCTCACATGCTGCCCGCGGTAGGTGAAACAAAGCATAGTCGCTCGCATCCCTTCCAGCTGCGGAAACGCGACGACTGTGAGTTACGGCCCGACCCATTTTGCCGCGTTTATTTCTAGCCGGCCGCCTAGAATTGAAACCCTGTGCTAGGAACGACGAGACAGGCTGGGCATAGAACGACTCTTGCAAAGGATCTTCAGCGAAAAGTCTGTATACAGTGAGTATGCAACACAGCCGTCGAACTATGCTTATCGCACATAATTTGAATGATAAGGGCAATGAACGACGTTATATTTTCTTCTCAGTGTCGGCAATAACCTGTTGTATCGTTACCAAGAGCGACCACTGTATGGGCTCGTTCTGCAAGTTAAGTGCGCCACCACAGTCTTATGTTGTAACCGGGAACTCCCGGATAACTCAGCTGTCCACTTTGAGCGTTCTCTAGTATATATAGGGACTTGCGATGAGCGCGGTCGAGAACACGTTCATTATGGTCATGGGACCCTGGCACATAATGTCCATTCCTCTCTGATAGTGGGCGCACTAGTGGATTCGGTGGCCTAACGCTGTAGGGATATCGACGGCTGTACAGATATAGACTTCAAAATGTCTACAGCGCGTGTTCGCTAGCTGCGTCAAGTCTGTAACACCTGACAACTGGTGTCTCAAGCCGTGCAGAGAGCAGGTATGACGAAGTGGACTCCAAGGGAAAGCAAACGTAGGCAAGAGGCGGCGCATGCGCAGAAGAGGTTATGGAATTAGCGGTGACCGCGTGCCGTTACTGAGCGTATAGGACGTGGCTGACTGGAAATACTGCAAGGAGCTCTCCTCTTGCTGTATAAGTAACTGGGTTAATGATAACGACGCTGATCGGTCGCTTCCAAACTGAAAGAACAGCTAGCACAATGAGCGTGGTGGAAGGACCCGTCCGCGTCAAGTTCCGAACCGTGCCGCCGGCATGCGGTCCCATCTGGCGGTGACCTTCCGCGAGGACGAGATCGCCGCAATGTACAAGCTTCGACGTCAGGAGTGCGTCGTCCGGTGACATGGTTCTAAACTTGATAGGAGGGTCTCATACTTTTCGTCTCGATGGTGTAAACATATTACTTGCGCTGTATATACATTAAGACGCCTTTCTTGACTCCATATTGCTTCCTATGCTCTGTATAGTAGCCTCACAGGGTCATCATATCCGCCCTTGTCATCTGGCATGTGCGCTGAAAACGGAGGCAGTCAGGAAGTGGTTCCGCACTCTGTTCAAGCGTTCTGTAAAGGGTATAAAGACAGGATTTCAGGTGATTGGTGCCACAAATTTGATAATGTATGAAAATTAGCAGGACACGGATATTAAAAACCAGCAGAAAATTGTTAGTCGTTACAAAATAGCTTTTGTTGTATTTTGGCAGATGGTCATCGCTGAAACAGCAAATTTTTTTGTATATGTTGCCCTGTTCATGGCGCAGCAACAGAATAGATAAAGATAGAGCAGTTCTGAAGAACATACTACAATATTACAGAAAACGTTATTGTTCCGAATGGACGACAAATCATGTTGGCGTAATTTCAGACTGGGGTTGGCAACCTGTCCAATTACCAGGCGATGACACGGGCGTTTAACCTCTGTCCTCCCATAAGTTAGATCGGAACAATGGTTTATCTCCGATCGCTCCCACAGTGCGTCAGCTGCTGCTACCGTGTCTGTGTGAATGGTTACAACCTCAAATTACTTCATATCATCCGCCACCTCGTCTATACTGTGACCTGCCTTCCGCAGGCTCTGTCGCTTTCGCACGCCAACAATTACGAGTTCCGCCCATTACAGGCGCCGTAGTAAGCTGGCTGTCGTCGATTAAATAGTCGGCTCGAGTTTTTCTTTCCTCGATACAGCCAGGAGACCTCACGTGTGAATGGCTCGATTACAGGTTTGACAATCGAGGCGTAATTTGTTTCCTTTTACCACCATGTGACTGGCAAACGAGGGTATTGGGACGAAGTTCGAGATTTTCAAACAGCATCGATAGATTGCCAAGACCTAAATCGATTACCACTGACCGACTGTCACACTTGCGCAAGTATCTCCGCTAACATGCAAATAGATAAAAGCTTGCGCATAGGAGTCTACGGCCAGTTGTCGTTAAAGAAAAGAGAGTGGAGTAGTTAGGTATATCCGTGTTAAGTGCAGTGGAAGCCAACACTAATGATCCGGCTATATTGCTTGATTATTTTACTGATAAATAATTAACACTGTCGTGGAGACATGTTTTTTCTGCGACTTTTTTCGTTATCAAATGACGCCGGCACTTGAAAACGTTCACTAACATTTGTGTCGCATCACTAACATATTTTGATTACTTTACCGCTACGGTACGCCTTTATAAAGCTATGGGAAGTTGTTATCTTCTACTGGATACGACAAACGAGACTCTCTCTATTCAAAGCCAACTACACACAACTGTTCCCAGCAGCGCCTCCATGCCTCGCTGGTCGCTCAGATATAAATACGCACACGCTCGAGCGTACGCGCCTTACCGCAAGGCGGCGGCGTTCGCCTTTTTGTTCCGCCATAGCCAGCAGCTGCCCGTAGTGAAACAAAAATGGCAGACAGGAAAACTAAAAGAAGTACGGAGGAAAGGGTAACTGGCGGCTCGAGACTCGCGCGAGGCGACCACACGTTGCGCTGTTGACCTGGATAGGCGCGCCGCCACGCCAATAGCGGGGACGCCAAAACAAACGCCTCCGCAAACAGGTTACACTGGGGAGAGTAAATGAGCACGACGCGGCCGGTGTAGAGGAAGAGTTGCGCAGGGATTTGGAGCTGCTTGGTTTGCGCGACAAGCCTTAAGACAGGTGTGACCCTGTTTTACGTGATCTGTTCCCCTTCTGGAACTATCCTTGTTTCGGCCCTCCTGTACTCAGTCGCCAACGAGAGACAGAAATGCTGCAAAATATATTAAGTGAATCTCTTATATCACGGTTTGAAGACGGCCCGATATATCTGACATCAGGTCATGTAATGAGCATTTCGAGCTGCGCCGCATTGACAGGTCAAAACATCGTTCCTTTGGCGAGCACCTGTCGTAGATTAGATGGCATGGCTCGGAGTATATAGAACGAACACTTGCGGTGATGACGAAACCTCACGGTCACGTTTGTTTTCTACAACATGTCAGGCACCACATGCCTGTGGAGTAAGAATGGCACTCTTTGGCTCCGGTGTTGACAGGTCGGCGCACTCCATGAGTAGCTGTGCCAATCATAAAAAGCAAAAGTGAAACAACGAAACGGATCTACAACCGCGAAGTCATGTTATGGTTGTTACAAGTCAATGAGCAACGTTGGCGGTGAGGTCGCCTCATGCCTGAAGCCCACTTCCCCACTTCAGATCTGATGTCGCAGGTCGGAAGGGAGCCCTCTTGTAAAGTCACGAACTATGTTCTCGTGCTTACAGCGCGGTCGCACCATGGCCACCACGTGATTTTCTTATAGATAAATTGACAGCTTACAAATATTATCTGATTTCTTTCTCGAGTGAAGCCCTTCACCGAAATGTGCGTGGAAACGCTGTGATGTACTTTTGCATTGGGCCTACTGCTACAGTGGGCCCTTGACGTTTTGACGCCAACATCGACCAACATCGAGAATCTGTTTCCGAGGCAAATACGTGTAGAAGATGGAAACAATTTGTCAATAATGCATTCATTTTGACCAGAAATATTTTCCTGTATCCGTATTTAAGAGGGTAAGAGATCGACCTATGAAAATTTTGCATCAGGCTGCAGCTTTTAGTCGGCATCTTTTTCTGCCGCAGAAGTCGGCCAGTCAACCTGACTCAGATAGAATCCTTGCCAGACCTTGCTTGTCAGCCAGTCGATGGAGAAATGCGTCCTGCTTAGAGCAATATAATTCCTTCGTGTTGAAGTCCAAATTAGCGGAACGGACTTGGGGTTTCCCGAGGAACGTTTTTAAAAAAGTTTAAGCCGCTAATTCAAGTCAGTTACCGGTATGTCGGTGAAGACAGCAGGTGGTCGAAAGGTTTTAGACGCGCTGCTTCCAGTTGGCCTGCACATGCTTTCCATCGCCGCGCGGGGCACACGTGGTCACCTCGTGGTCAGGCATAAAACCCCACTCCCGGCGACATGTTCTGACCACCGGTAGTCCCTTTCCCAAAACGGGCGGTTCGTTTATCTTTTTGACTCTGGGATTTCACTTCAGAAGAGCGGCGCGTGGAGCCGGCGCCACTCGCTTCTTCTGTTTCGCTTTTTCTTCTACTTCCCACACCACCAGCACCAGCACCACCACCACCACTACTACTGCTACTACTACTACTACTACTACTACTACTACTACTACTAGCTACTATTAATACTACTACTACTACTACTACTACTACTACTACTACTACTACTACTACTACTATTACTATTACTACTACTACTACTACTACTACTACTTACTACTACTACTACTACTACTACTACTACTACTACTACTACTACTACTACTACTACTACTACTACTACTACTACTACTTCTTCTTCTTTTTGTCACACCTGCAAAACTTTATTCCTACCGGTACATATCTCCACAAATATACAGCATTGCCCGACAGAATGTTACAGAGCCTTCCAGTCCCCTGCCTACCCTTTCCCTCCACGGCCACCGCTGCCCATATAGGTCCATAGGATGGAAAGTCGGACTAGTTGGAGGCGATTCATGATGTAAATACGGTGGCGCAAACTGCAGTTTGCGCCCGCGTATTAACCTCATATAGCTCACAACCTGAGACTTCCCCCCTTAACTTACTTTAGTTGTTGTTGTTGTTTTCACTTCAAAGCACGCATTCCTCTCTTTCCGCGTTCAAATCGTGGAAAAAGGGGATGCGTGGAAACGGGCAACTGAGTAAATGCAGTAGTATAATCTCCTCTGAGTGCCTGCTTATTCGGAACCTGCATTTCTGAAAAAGCAATGTTTGCCTTTCAGTCTACTAGTCATTGTTTCTGGACTAAGTGGTAGAACTGCGACAGAACGGTGACGTGTGCATGTTATTGCACAGAGACTCCGTGTGGCCAGTTCGGCACACATATAAAATATGCACGCATTTTGTTTCTAATTGTCCCACTTGGTCACTCATAAAGTTTATTTAAGATGTCTCTGCATCCACGATGGAAGTCATTCCTCGATTATCCAAACAAAAATGACGCGCATCACGATGCAACTGAAGGCTTAGGAAGCATATTATAAGAACCGGGTCGTATATATCTCGTTTGCAGCACTCTTCGGGGCTGTAACATTTCAGTTTATGCGCGTGAAGTTTATATAAAAAGCGGACCAGTTAGTCTGTATACACTATTCTTCATCGCAAGCACCAAGAAGACGTGAATCACGGTCGACAGACTCCCACCCTGCTGCGTCCTGTTCTTGCGTTACCCACCCCGCCTTCGAGTGGTCTACGGAGCCCCAAAGGAAAAACTCACCGACACAAGCAACATCCCCTACTGACTTCCGTACTCTACAACACGCAAGGGACCCCTACGCTTTAAATATCTGCTGCAAGTAATGGGGCGACCAGACACGAGGAAGCAGAGGAATGAATAGAACCTCTTCTTAGCACTGTTCATCCTATAGAAATCAACCACCAACTAACCCAGACTTTCTCCTTACTAGACTGCTCCTGTCACGGAAGTCTACCCTAGAAAGCTCACTGGTAGACACTCACTCCAAGATAACGTCAAAGAGCAGAGTTCTTGTGAGCACGGTACACGTTCAACGTCCTCGTATGAGGCACACGCCAGGGCACGTGCATACGATTATAGCAAGCCGCCCAACTTGAGGTCAACAACGGCAAAAAGCTCCGACCGAAGACCGTACAGTAAGTCCAGGGCAGTAACTGTGGGAAAAGAACTGATGACAGACTGTCTAAATGAGCTCAGACGAAAGTGGCAGGCTATCCACGGGAGCATGCCGAAAGGTCTACACAGCGTCCATACGACGACGTTGAAGCAAGATACGACCGGGCAAAAAATAGCCATTGACACCATTCCAGGGAAACGAAGCGCACGTGTGCATAGAAGAAGACGGCACGTGCTCGTGTGGAGAGGAAGGGAGACGAAAAACAGGTTATGCATACAGGCTTATGCATACAGGTAAATTTGCAACTCAAATCGTACCCACCGGGGACTGGCTCAGTGATTATGACATTCTGGTGATCGTCACAGCGGTTTAACAAGTACTCTTAATAAACAGAAGCAAGAAACATAGCAAAACTGCTCTTTAAGTCTTGGACATACCCTCTGCAGCCGCCAGAATTGAAATGGATAGCGATGGTGATAAATAAGGAGAAGTGAATACCAGTCATAGTGACAACTAATGCTGGAGGTAAATTATACTACGATGCAGCTATTGACAAGGATCGCATTAAAACTGACATGCTCGCGGAAATAAAATAAAATTGCGGATAACTGTTCACGTCCAGGTGACCTGTCAGTTGCAAGTTCCGCACGTGGTTCACTGCGCGTATTTATCTAATACGCACATCCCTCACACGTTGGTCGGGTCGACCTCGTTATGCTCAAGGGCGTCCAACCAAAGGCCGGCCGCTGCGGAATTTCGGTAAAGACAAAATGGAAGCACGTTCTTTTGCAGCAGGATTGGTCACTTTATTTAGACAACTACACACAACTTTTAGATTGATTTACGAGAAATTAAAGTCGCAATATCTGTCGCAGTTCTTGGTAGTCATGTGAACCGCGCTGTAAAGGAGGAGACGCCGCCTCATCTACACGCCATTCTTTCTACCTGGCTCCATAAGACGTCCCATTTGCGCTGGGCATTATTCCAACCCCCCCCCCCCCTTCCCCCTGCTCGCCTGTGCTGTGGTGTCTTCATTAGCCCCTGTGAAATTTCGGCATGCACCCCACGCTCCATACATACCAGAAAGATGGAGAGATGAGATGGCTTTATTAGACGCCAAAAATACATTGAATCTCTGAATGAAAAGAAAAAAGGAATCCTGCGTACTTTCGAAGCATCGGGACAATGCACCTAGAGTTCTACCCCAGAGCATCAGCACTTCGTTCAATCAGCACAAAAAAGATTCGTTATAGATGCTCATCAGATTGCAAAGACAAAGGTCATCTTACGTATACAGAAATAAGAAGCGCATTTGATACAAAAACAATTAGTTATAGAAAAAACTTTTTTAAGAGACAGTTATCATGCAGGCATTTGCGAAATCAGGGTGTAGATGAGCCGTATGGGAAAGTAGTGGAAGATATATGTAGTGACTGCACAGCAACCATAGTTCTGCCTAAAGAAAGTAACAATATTCCCATAAAGAAAGGTGTTAGGCAAGGAGACACGATCTCCGCAGTGCTATTCACAGCTTGCACAAAGGAAGGGCTAAGAGTGTTGAAATAGGAGAAGTTCTGAATATGGGTTGATGATGAATACTTCACTAATCTGCGTTTCCCTGGTCGCATTACCTTGCGAAGTAACTCAGAGCGCGAATTACAAAGAATTATCGATGACCTAGACAGTAAAAACCACCAGAAGGATAAGGTAAGGTTCAACAGCCTCGGGAAGTAACAGCTGCATGCAGTAAGTAGCGAAGCACCGGAAGTGGTAGGCGAATATGTCTATTCAGGACAGCTAGTAACCGCAGACCCCAGGCCATAAAAGGGAAATAACTCGGAGATTAGGATGGAGCGCATTTGGCAAGCACTCGCCGATCAAGCTAGCAGCTTACCGGTATCGCTCAAGAGGAAAGTATATAAAAGTTGCATCTAACCTATACTCACTTGAAAAGCTGAAACATGGAGGCTAACGAAACGGGTTCTGCTTAAGTTCAAGACAGCACAGGGAGTTATGGAACGGAAAATGGTAGCTGTAACGTTAAGAGGCAGGACGCGTGTAGAGTGGGTCAGAGAAATAACCCAAGTTAACGACATTCTAGTGGAATTCAATAAGAAGAAATGGGCATGGGCAGAGTATGTAATTCGGAGAGGATAACCGATGATTGCTTAGGGCGACAAATTGGATTCCAAGAGAAGGAAAGCTTAGCAGGAGGTGTAAGAAAGTGAGGTGCATGGGCGGATGAGGTTAAGAACTTCGTAGGGGTCAAGTGAATGCAGTAACATGGAAATTTGAACTAGTTGGTTCGCCTTCATTACTTTTACCAGCGCTGCGACAGGAGACAGGGAACAAGTCATTTCGTCTGTTCTTGTTCCCTGTCTCCTGTCGCAGCGCTTGTAAAAGTGATATATGTGGATGCAGTTAACTCAGGACCGGGTTACTTGGAGTAATATGGGAGAGACATCCTCCCTGCAGCGTGTATAGTCGGGCTCTGCTGCTGATGATGATCAAGATCTGAAAGAGCGAAATAATGCATCGTTTTGGCAAACCAGTGAAGTAATGACATTGTTGTGGGGTTAGGAAATAAATTACTCGGTTTCCAGTGTAGTGAATAGCGCTTGAAAAAAGGGCTGTTTGAGAACGGCAACGTTCGTGGTAAGCGCGTCGTGGCGTAGTACAAAACGCAGCCCTCATATCATCGGTATCACGCTGGAGCTCAAACATCGCTCCATGACGTCATAATAATTACGCTAAGACGACATGATTAAAACAAAAAGAAGGAAGAACCAGTCTCGCAGCTCTGGCGACGCGTAAGCGCTCCAAAATGGCGACGGCTGGAGGGAGCGCCACATACGGCGCTCGCTTCAGATCGCCAGGTCAGCGACCTTGCCAAGTCTGTCGGTTGGTTCGTGGCCGACTGCGTTCGGTCAACCGGGTGACCGGAGCGCACGCTGACGGACGTCGAGTGAGGAGGAAAGAGAGCAGCCGACGCCTTTCCACTGTCGGCCCAGCTGCGGCCTCCATTCTGCCCCCGACTTCATGTATTGCGCTCCGAACCAGAGGCTTCCGTCTTGTTGTTTTGGAGGAAACGCCGAAACAAAAACCGCTAAGCTGCCTCCCTCGAACGCCTGTTTGCGAACCTCTACGCTTCCTTCCCCGCATAGTGTACGGGCCTTCGGTGCGCAGGAAGGTTAAAAACTGATAAAAATAATTCAGACTGAACAAAGCAGTGAACCCATCTGTTGTCGTTGTCGGATACGTTGTCATTCTCAGCCGCGACAACTGCAACTTACCCTTGAAGCGTGTTCCAATGAAGCTTCGGCGTCGTTGTGTCAGTCAATAAAAGGATGATAATTACTTCAAGATAGTAGTGAACGAGCCAAGAGAAAGCTGGATAAAGTATTGTTACGACCAAGCATCCGCATTTGCGCGCTCTATTGTTCGCCTGTGGGCATGGATAAGTGCTGTGAATATGTGGTGATGGTCCAATGGCTCTAAGTGAGCCTGTTTCCAGGAATCCTGTTTTGTAAGCCTGTTTTGCTTTGTGGACACTCTGCAAATGCCAAATTGACCCTGCCAAGAGTACGTCTGGAAAAACACAAAGAAACGTCCCCCTGCGGGAAATGCAGGAAGTGCTTTCTTTCTTTTGTTCACCCTTCCAGTCGATAAGCCCTATCGTCCAGTGAGGAATGTCTACTTTCCAAAGGAGACGACAGAGTGACATGTCCGCTGACGTGCAGGACAAGAAAGGAGCATGACGCATACAGCCATTAAGTGATTTCCCGGGAATGCAGGAAAGATTTGCAATTGTCGAAAAGGGACAATGTTGGGAGCCCTATGCGGCGCGCACGTGTACTTGGGTTTCTGAGAAGTACATCCTCTTGCCGGAACCAGCTGCCTATCGATTCTTGGCTGAAGAATAGAAATGTACCTCCTCTCCTCGCCGTTCCCAAGCTTTTCCCGCCAACAAGTGATCACGCCCAACGAAACAATGCCGGACCAGTCAGTGCTTCAGACCATCAGTGCAGTGATGTGTTCGATTGGATGCCGATATCTGAGGGGCGTGCCCTGGATTTGGTTGGTCAGCATCTTCAGAGAGGGGCTGGACATAGGGGGGGTTTTAAGGACGCTGCAGAGCACGAAATGTCGCTCTGGGCCCTGGGTAAACGGCTCATCCAGTCGCTTCTCGCTATGAACTCTTAACGATTGCCATTTTGCTGATGTACCCATCTTTTTCGTGTAAATAATCTTGTAAATAAGTTTTCTCAAAGTGCCATTAAACCTGCTTGTATATATTTTACCAACTTCGAAGATTCAGTCCTTCTTCAACCCCGAGTCTCTGCACGCTACCAAGTGAAGGCCGGGTCGACGTAGCCCCAGCGTCACGACAACTGGTGACCAGCGTTGGGATCTGAATCTACAAGCCACAACATCTGATGACTGGAGGTGGGATCTGGATCTACAAGCTACAACATCTGGTGATTCGAGGTGGATCAGAATCTACAAGCCACATCTTGTGATCGGAGGTGGCATCTCAAGCAACAAGCAGGCGCAACAATCGGCCAACAAGAGAGCAGCTCGGAACATCGATCGCATGTGTGGGTGAGTGCTTGGCTTTTCTTCTGATGTGGACCAGGTTCTAGAACAGGGTTAGATTTTAGAACTGGTAAAAAGTGTTGAAACGCCTTTAGGTTTGGTAGTTTGCACGGTTGTTTTGGAAGTAGCCGACACTCGGAGCGATCATGGACCTACAAAAGCTGCAGAAACCGGAACTGTTGCAATTGTGTGAGGAATTGGGAATTGATACAAGAGGTTTGGCACGAAAACCTTTGATTATAAAGGCAATCACAGATTTGGGAGCCGATGATGAGGAGCTCAGTGAAGCATGGAACCTCATCGCCCAAAAAAAGGAGGAGCAGCTCAGACAGCAGAAAGAGCGGGAAAAAGAGGAAATGAGGCGTGAGCGTGAACTTGAGAGGGAAAAAGAGGAAAGGGAGCGCGAACGTCAGAGGGAAAAAGAGGAAAGGGAGCACGAACGTGAGAAGCTTGAAAGAGAAGCAAAAAAGCTGGACCAAGAAATTGAGCTCCGGAAATTAGAACTAGAGTTGAGCAAGAGGTCGGGCGATTGTCCCCAGCTAGCGGTACCTCGTCTCAACATGGAGGCAGATTTCAAGATGTCAAAGTACATGCAGCCATATGTGATATCAGGGGATATCGGTCTGTATCTGGCTAACTTTGAGCGAACCTGCGAAAAACTGTCCTTCCAGCGAGACACTTGGTCTCAGAGATTATTGACGGTTCTGCCCAGCGAGGCAGCGGAGGTTGTCGCGCGGCTAAGCAAGGAGGACGCGGACAACTACGAGAAGGTCAAAGCTTGCCTTCTGAGAAAGTATAGGCTTAGCGCCGAGGCGTTCAGACAACGTTTTCGGAACGCTACTAAGTCCAGGGACGAGAGTTACCCTGAATTCCTGTACAATTTAAGAGTAAATTTGGGCGAGTGGCTAAAGAGCACAGATTCCTACAGTGATAGGGACGCTGTAGTCGAGCGAATTCTTTTGGAGCAGTTTTATAACTGCCTCCCAGAAAAAGAAAGAAATTGGTTACAGGACAGAGGCGAAATTAAGTCGGCAACTGAAGCTGCCGAACTTATTGAGGAGTATGCTTCGCGCCGACAATTCAGCAACCCAGCAGTGGATAGGCCCCGCAATCCCAAGTTCAGTGTGAAAAACCGTCAGGAAAGGCACTTTGCTAGAGTTGGAAACGAAGAAATGAAGGTTTCTTCAGGCAAATTCCCTAGAAAGGACGGCAGTGAGAAAAGTGGGGAAGTGACCAACGTGCAGAACACAAAGAATAAGCTTGAGGCTAGGAAGCCGCTCACATGCTTTAGGTGTAATGAGCAGGGTCACATTGCCGTCAACTGCCGGAAAGAAAAGATTGCTTTCTCGTATGTCAGGGACTGCGATGAAAATATGCAGCTTTTAGAACCCTACCTGCATGACCTAGTAGTCAACGGGAAGCCTTGCAAGGTACTGCGCGATTCGGCCGCAACGATGGATGTTGTCCATCCGGCGTATGTATCGCCTTCCGACTATACAGGACAGTGTGCATGGATCCGACAGGTAGTTGAGGAACAGAGTGTGTGCTTGCCGATCGCGAACGTGGTCATCGAGGGCCCTTTCGGCGAATTAACAACCGAGGCTGCCGTTTCAGGAAAGCTTCCTAAGTGCTATCCGTATTTGTTCTCCAACAAATCGGACATGCTACTGCGAAAGAGGGGCATCCTGTTCGGAGACAGAGTTGTGCAAGCCTTAACACGTTCAAGGGTGCGAGAACTAGCTACACTGCTCATACCAGAAAATTCCACAGCGGAAGAAACGGCAGTTAAAACAGTGGTCGATGTGGAAGATAGCAGGTCAGAAAACTTTGAGAGCGAGGCATCTCAGATATGTCAACTTGAAAGTGAGCTTGATGAGACGCGGAATGAGGACGTTCTTGAGAGTAACCTCTTGCCGCCAGTGTCTAGTAATCTCACGAGACTTTTAAGTGGAACCCGAGAGGACTTAGCTATGGAGCAAGCCAATGATCCCAAAAATAAGCTCGAAGTACAGTGGGAAGGACCTGCTGAAGTAGTTGCAAAGCTTTCTGACACTAACTACGCAGTGAAAATCCCCGATAGGCGTAAAGCAGTGCGCATTTATCATTGCAATCTTATGAAGCCTTATGTGCAGAGGGAAACCATGGTAAATCTAACGTTAAACCTTCCTGAGGAGATGGGGGACAACTTGATTTGCCTCAGCGGAAAAGGAAGCAACGCTCAGGAGCTTCTCAAAAACACGGAGCAGAGAGGAGAACTAAAGAAATCCCAGCTGTCCGATCTGGGCGAGATAATAACAGAGTTTGAGGCCTGCTTCGTGGACAGGCCAGGCAGAACTGATTTGACTGAGCACGATATTGAGCTGACTTCAGACGTGCCAGTGCGATCAAGGTGCTACCGATTTTCTCCAAGGCAAAGAGAAATTCTGGATAGGGAAGTAACTCGCATGCTGGAATTGGGAGTAATAAAACCCTCGGAAAGCGATTATGCTTCGCCTATGATCTTAGTAGAAGCTCCAGGTAAAGACCCTAGGCCTGTGGTAGACTACCGAAAGCTAAATTCTCTCACCAGGGATCAAGTGTATCCTATTCCGAATATTGAGGAGAGAGTAGAACAGGTCAGTAGAGCGGCATATGTGACTACGCTGGACCTTACTCGAGGATACTGGCAAGTACCGCTCACTGAACGCGCCAGCAGATACGCGGCTTTCGTCACTCCGACGGGCAGCTACCAGCCAACAATGATGAGTTTCGGGCTCAAAAATGCTCCATTTTGTTTTTCCCGACTCATGGATAGGGTTTTAAAGGGATGTGAAACCTTCGCGGTGCCTTATTTAGACGACATTGCGGTTTTTTCCGACTCATGGGCGGACCATATGGTACATCTAAGAGCTGTACTGAGCCTTTTGCGTCAAGCTGGACTAACCGTAAAGGCCGAGAAATGTTGCCTGGCAAGGGCGACCGTGGACTACTTGGGTCACAATGTAGGTCAAGGTTTCAGGAAACCCAGCGAGATTAAGATTTCTGCGGTAGCAGACTACCCGCGGCCGAGCACGAAGACGGAAATTCGGGCATTCTTAGGTCTGACTGGGTACTACAATCACTACATCCCTAACTATTCAGCTTTGGCTAGCCCTCTGACCGACGCTCTCCGCAAGACAGAACCGACAAATGTAGTCTGGGACGAACAAAAGGAAGCCTCCTTCGTAAACCTGAAGGCTGTGCTGATTAGCCGTCCGGTATTGCGAGCTCCAGACTATGGCCGAGAATTCACGGTCCAGTGTGATGCCAGTGATCGAGGGTTAGGTGCTGTTCTCTGCCAGAGAGATGACGACGGTAATGAGCACCCCGTGCTCTACTTGAGCAGAAAACTGAGTACTAGAGAGAGGGCTTATTGCGCGTCAGAGAAAGAGTGCGCTTGCATTGTATGGGCCATTCAAAAATTGCAGTGCTATCTTGGAGGGGCCAAATTCACCGTAGAGACGGACCATTGTCCCCTGGCTTGGCTGCAAACTGCGACATCGAAGAACAGTCGCCTTCTTAGGTGGAGCTTGATTTTACAGCAGTACAATTTTGAAATAAGATACAAAAAGGGGAAGTTAAATGGGAATGCGGACGCGCTTAGCCGCTCTTTCTAAGCGGTCCGAGATGTTCCTCACCATGTATCCAAATTGATAATCAGGTTTTTTTTTTTTTTCGTGCGCTTGTATATGTGTGGCTATGTAAAGCAGCACGTTTGGTTTTCTAGGAATACGTGGGTCCTGAACGTCTTGAGAGTGGGCTTTTCTCGAACAACAATGGCAGATTTCTTTTAGCCTGGTCTCTTCAGACGGGAGCCGAGTGCTTGCTTCGACATGTGGTTGAGTTTCAGAGACAGCTCAAGCAAATTGGCCTACAACAATCAAGACAACGCGACAAGCAACAGCGAGCTTCAAGCGTTCACGTGCAGGCCATTAAGTCGTCTCTTCATGCAGCAGCTGGGACTGCTGCCCTCCGAGACTCTTCTGGCGGGGGAGGAGGCTGTTACGACCAAGCATCCGCATTTGCGCGCTCTATTGTTCGCCTGTGGGCATGGATAAGTGCTGTGAATATGTGGTGATGGTCCAATGGCTCTAAGTGAGCCTGTTTCCAGGAATCCTGTTTTGTAAGCCTGTTTTGCTTTGTGGACACTCTGCAAATGCCAAATTGACCCTGCCAAGAGTACGTCTGGAAAAACACAAAGAAACGTCCCCCTGCGGGAAATGCAGGAAGTGCTTTCTTTCTTTTGTTCACCCTTCCAGTCGATAAGCCCTATCGTCCAGTGAGGAATGTCTACTTTCCAAAGGAGACGACAGAGTGACATGTCCGCTGACGTGCAGGACAAGAAAGGAGCATGACGCATACAGCCATTAAGTGATTTCCCGGGAATGCAGGAAAGATTTGCAATTGTCGAAAAGGGACAATGTTGGGAGCCCTATGCGGCGCGCACGTGTACTTGGGTTTCTGAGAAGTAAATCCTCTTGCCGGAACCAGCTGCCTATCGATTCTTGGCTGAAGAATAGAAATGTACCTCCTCTCCTCGCCGTTCCCAAGCTTTTCCCGCCAACAAGTGATCACGCCCAACGAAACAATGCCGGACCAGTCAGTGCTTCAGACCATCAGTGCAGTGATGTGTTCGATTGGATGCCGATATCTGAGGGGCGTGCCCTGGATTTGGTTGGTCAGCATCTTCAGAGAGGGGCTGGACATAGGGGGGGTTTTAAGGACGCTGCAGAGCACGAAATGTCGCTCTGGGCCCTGGGTAAACGGCTCATCCAGTCGCTTCTCGCTATGAACTCTTAACGATTGCCATTTTGCTGATGTACCCTTCTTTTTCGTGTAAATAATCTTGTAAATAAGTTTTCTCAAAGTGCCATTAAACCTGCTTGTATATATTTTACCAACTTCGAAGATTCAGTCCTTCTTCAACCCCGAGTCTCTGCACGCTACCAAGTGAAGGCCGGGTCGACGTAGCCCCAGCGTCACGACAGTATAATGGACCAGTTCGCTGTCTTGGTGGTCTGGAACAGGTCAGTATTTTACTTCTGCAACAGTCTTAGTCCAGTAGCAGAAGTTGAGCAAGTATAATTGAAATGCTCCCAGGGCGAAAGATAACTAAACTTCCTACTCGGTACGAAATTAACAGCGAGGCATGTGTTGAGGCAGAATTATAAATGAGAAGTATATTAATCTGTATCAACTAAAGTAACAAATATTTTTTTTTCTGCTGGTTCGGAATCAGTGGCTATTTTTTTTTTCTTTTCATCTTGTGCAAATATTCGGTCAGTCTTTTTTCCTGCTCTTCACGCTGGGAAATTTTTATTGCTTATATTTCATTGGCAAACCAGAATAAACGCCAGCTATTATGTTTTATTACAGGAGTGAATTTTAGTTGAAACGCCAGCTGTTTAGACATGTTATGTTTCCTGCTATTTTATGAAGAGGTCTCTGCATTGATCTCTCTGCGCGGCATGGCTTAGAGCGCATTAATAATGTTTTTTTAGCAGTGACCACTTTAAATCTCAGTTTAAGCATGTCTTGCACGTTGACGTCCACTACAAGTATATTACAATTGCTATCAATCCAATGAAGCCTATACTGCAGCGCAGATACCTCTCCCATATGCCTCCTATTGCCCCCCTCTCTCCCCCCCCCCCTTCCTCTCTCTCCATACTACGTGCACTGAAGCAGCGGCGAACATCTAATCCTATCAAACTACGTAAACTCAACCGCGCTGTCCGCGTCTATAGCGCTACTGTTTTTTATGATTCCAGCCAACTATTGCTTGCATGAGACCAACTATCGCAGCTTCCAGCTTTAAGCTACCAGAATGGGCAGCTCCTGGGAACTCGGCCCTGTCACGGTCTTTTGACTGTCCATTACCTGCCTACCAATCAGCGCCAGGTCAAAAAGAACCCGCCGAAGACAAACTGGTTATTTTTGCCTGCAGTTTAACAGCGCTTACGCCAATGCTAGATTTTCTGAATTGGGCCTTTAAAACTGTCTCGTTTTTAAACAAAAGATAGCTGTCAGATATCGCATCGTTTTCCAAAACGCAATAGAGTTGAACCCCGCTTCCTCAAGCTCACATTACCATGCTAAAACAAGTAGCTCACTCTTGCTATCCAGAGAGCTACCACTTCTTGACAGGCCTATGTGGACTTTCAAAATCCAACCTCCTTCTCCGCGAGACTACTTGGATAACTTCCTCTATCCTTTGCAGCTGAACGTAGGACGTCACGACTGAGATAAGCAGCGATGCAAACGTAATCCAAGGCAGGTAAAGCAACGCAGCAAAATTCGGCTATCCTGGGAGAAGGGAGGAGGTACAGGCGGAAGGAAAGTTCCGTTGAGATAGTTTACGTTAATCCACCCCAAAAAGAGTACCCCGCCGGGGTGGCGCAGTGGTTACGGCTCTCGACTACTGTTCCCAAGGGCGCGGGATCGAATCCCGGCCTCGGCGGCCGCTTTTCAGAGGAGGCAAAAGGCAAGGTGCCCGTGGGCTGTGCGACGTCAGTGCACGTTAAAGAACCGCAGGTGGTAGAAATTTTCGGAGTCCTCCAGTACGGCACGTCTCTCATAGCCTGAGTTTCTTTGGGGCGTTAAACCCCACAAACCAAACCAAAGCAAAAAGCGTCTCCGGTACTGCGGTTGCAGTAAACGTTTCCTACGCCGTTTTCATGCTGCCGGCAACGCACGGTTGTGCTAACCGAGCAGCCCCGGTTTTACCGTCTTTCTTGTCGTGGACATGCAAGAGCGTATAGTGCAAATCGAACAGCCTCGTCCTCTGAAATGCACCAAGCCATGCACACTCCTTCTTCCCGCATCAACCGCAGTTTCTCTTCCTTTAGCCGGCAGTGACCAGCGGAACAGAAAACTGGTAGGCGTTTTTGTGTTTCGTAAACAAGGAAATTTGAGCAGCGAGGTTTGCCAAAGAGGCGAGTAAGGAAGGTAAAGTGTCTTGGAAAGAGGAGGGTTTTCCTTAGCAGTAAAATATAGAGCAAGACGAATAAAATAGATTTACAATGAATGTCCCCTGCTCACCGATTGCGACCTTTGCAATGGAAGAGAGTTCCATAACTGCCGCTGAACTTAACGCATCGCGAACAGCTTCGGCAGATTGCCGACCACGATATAACTTAGACGTTTGAAGCAACACGTCGTTCGCGCTGTGGTGCCTGAATGCAGCCTTGGCTTCAATGGTTAGGTCATGGGAACACGGCCGCTATGGTTCCATCTCTCACGTGGTTTCGCCATGTCGCCCTACTAAAAAACAGTTCGGACCTCGCCTACCGACTACTGCACAATAGCTCGTACAGGGAAAGTCCATCCCGCCGCTTCATAGTCTGGGCTCCGGCCCATTCTGGGCTAGAAGGAAACGAGGCAGCAGATGCCGCCGCCCGCGCGCTTTCTAACCAGGCAACCTCGTCTCCTTCCTTCTCAGAAGAATTCACACCAGCCTACACTTTCAGATAAATTACGCAGCTGTACCAAAACAGACACAATATTTACCCCCACCCGTGTAAAGGGTTATCAAGAGCGGAGGAAAGCGTGTTTCTTCGCCTCCTTAGGAATACCATGATGTGCCCGGCGTCACTTAAACACTTTGACAGTGCCTTCTCCGGGGAGTGCCCGCACTGCGGGGAAATGTCCTCGCACCTTTTCCACATGGTGTGGGCGTGCCCCTCCAACCCTGCCTTTGCACCTAACCAAAACACCGCCCGGGAGGACTGGGAGGCGACCCTACTCGCCTGCTCCGACCTGAAAGCCCAAAAGGCCTTGGTCAAAAGAGCAATGGCGGCAGCGGAAGTCACTGGGGTCCCGTACTAGGGACTCCACCTAGTGTTTGTGAGGGGAAGGGCACTAAGCCTGACCCCAGAGCAACCTTCATGTAACTCCATATTTTATTCAACGTTTTCACCACCACCATCATGTCGCCCTGAGATATCAGTTTTAGTGAACCGCCGCTTAAGGTCTCACGGAAGCACTGGAACCTCTCGAATGGTTTTTCGCCTAGACTCGCGTATAGCGTTTCTTTGATGGGATAGGTTCTGCGTAGGTGTCGACTTCGATTGGAGAGCGTTAGGTCTCATCTCCAGTTGCATCACTACAAAATTCGTTTTCTCTAACTCTCGAGCTCCTTTCCTGATATTGCCCTCTAACTGGCTCTAAACAAAATTTTCAGAGGTGTTCATCAATGATTATGAAAATGCCGGTTGTTTTATAACGCGACATGTTTAAAGGCCCTTTTCTAGGGAAAGTCTGGCGTCCGCGTCGTGAGCAAAACACCACGAGCATAATACCTTTGGCGTGTGGTATATTTGGCAAGTGTCATGGCCAGGCAGTGACTTCACAGGATCTCGAGTCAGCACGCTGTGCTCCTAAGCCACGTCCATGTTCGGATGGCTTGGTTAAATCAAGGCATTGCCATGTGGTCTTGCACATGATTTGGCAGCGTGCCACTATGACAATGAGTACGTTTGAGGTAACGAATGCACTAATTAAATTATTAGTGATTAAGCGAATAGCAAAGCGCTTGCACGCGAACGAGGAGGAGGCCCGCGTGGGAGCATCTAAAGCTGTTTCGTCATACCCTCAAAAGCGATGCTTAGGTGTCCCCACCCCTTCCCCGAGTCTTCATCTGAATGCTACTAGAATTTTCAGCGCACATTGTATGGTGGTCTGCTATTTTTATTGCGAGATTGCGGGAGTGACAGTGCGCGCGTGTCAAAAAAAAAAAAAAGAAATATGCGTGACATTTAGGCTCCGTTTTTGAGGGTATATGACGCAATAGTGTAGTTATCATCATCATCATCATCATCATCAGCCTGACTATACTCACTGCAGGGCAAAGGCCTCTCCCATATTTCTCCACTTAACCCGGTTCTGTGCTACCTGCATCCACTTGACCCCTGCGAACTTCTTAATCTCATCCGCCCACCTAACTTTCTGCCGCCCCCTGCTACGCTTTCCTTCCCTTGGAATCCAGTTTGTTACCCTAAGCGACCATCGGTTATCCTCTCTTCGCACTACATGTCCTGCCCATGTCCATTTCTTCTTCTTAATTTCCACTAGAATGTCCACCAGCCAACATATAAAGCCCGTAACCAAGCCGTAAGAACATGCCTGCGTGACCTAGGTGTAACGTGAATCCAGGTCTCCTGGCAGGCTGATTCTGCTACCACCGTCCCGTGTGAAAGGAGAGACCCGGGTTGGCAGCTCCTGCCAAGCGTAACGTCAGGAAACCGTAGGTTCAATCAATGTGCGGCCATGCCAGCTGCCAGCTACCCCCTTCCAGCGCCATGCTGATCCTGATTTTTAAATTTCTGGTTAACGGGATCTATAACACTATCGCCTTAAAATTATGGAGGACAATTTAGGTCCGTCTTCAAGGGTATGAAGCGATGGCGTATAGGCGGCCTCCTGACACATAAAGCCCCGTTTTAACTAAGTCGTACGGATGTACAGTCGTGAGCAAAAGCGGTATACAACACTCAGCCGGTTGCGAAGGTCGAGAAAACTGCATGCCAATTTCACCTAGCAACAGCTATGTAAGATCAAGACAATGGTGGCGGTGCCCCATTTTATCCACATGCATGTGTTACTGTCACTGTCACTTGCGCTGTGGCTTGATGGAATTTCGATAGAATTTTCTCGAACTCTGTCACTGGCGGAGTGTTGTATACCACTTTTGCTCACGACTGTCATCATCATCATCATCATCAGCCTGACTATACCCACTGCAGGGCGAAGGCCTCTCCCGTATTTCTCCACTTAACCCGGTTCTGTGCTAGCTGCATCCACTTGACCCCTACGAACTTCTTAACCTCATCCGCCCACCTAACTTTCTGCCTCTCCCTGCTACGCTTTCCTTCCCTTGGAATCCAGTGTGTTACCCTAAGCGACCATCGGTTATCCTCTCTTCGCACTACATGTCCTGCCCATGTCCATTTCTTCTTCTTAATTTCCACTAGAATGTCGGTAACTTGAGTTATTTCTCTGACCCACTCTGCACGCTTCCTATCTCTTAATGTTACCCCTGCCATTTTTCGTTCCATAGCCCTCTGGGTTGTCCACAACTTAAGTAGACCTCTCTTGGTTAGCCTCCACGTTTCAGCCCCATAGGTGAGTACAGGTAAGATGCAACTGTTACATAATTTCCTCTTTAGCGATACCGGTAAGCTGCTAGTCATAATCTGTGAGTGCTTGCCAAATGCGCTCCATCACAATCTTATTCTTCTTGTTATTTTTGTAGTATTGGAGTAGCGTGACTGACCAGCCAGGCAAGGGCACTAGAAGGTTAGTTCTTATTCCACCTTCCCACCTCAAAATAAGAACCTAAGTGGACAGGTCCTCCCAACTTCCTGATATCATGCGGTCTAGTTAAGTTACACGGATATTTAACATTAAAGAGCTATGGTTGGCTTCGCCATTTCGACATTTTGGAGGCGCAATGGAGCACAGGTGCTGAGTTCTCCCTCGTACATGGAATCCGCAAGATTTATCGATGTGTTCTGCAACGACTCGAGCCAACATTGCATCACCGAGTTGGAACGAGCTGTTTACTCGAACTCCTTTCATATTGAAGAATGAGCTGGGAATCGAACACACCAGGACCCTTGTCCCCCAAATTCGAATCCTCGCCACAACTAAAGTTATTTGTGGACGTCACGAAGGTGGCACAGGAGTGTCCACTTCCTGACCACAAAGCTGCGATAGCCCATTTGAGCCGGTAATATTAACCTGAAAACAATGTCGACAGCTACAGGACATTCCACGTGGTCTGCGTCACCTAAACGAATTACCTCCGCTCTATAAATGATTCAGAAACGAGCAATAACTGATCTGTGAGTCTGTTATATCTCCACATAGGCGACAACACAGCCATATATCATGCGGTAGAAAAGTAACACCCTCATGTAAATGCTTCATGAATCTCATTGATATTATTGATATTTCATTATGTATGTATATATATATATATATATATATATATATATATATATATATATATATATATATATATATATATATATATATATATATAAATTTCCCGAAAATTTAGTAGAAATCAAAACTTATTTTACTACATTCAAAATTAAAGACACACACACATATATACATATATATATATATATATGTGTGTGTGTGTGTGTGTGTGTGTGTGTGTGTGTGTGTGTGTGTGTGTGTGTGTGTGTGTGTGTGTGTGTGTGTGTGTGTGTGTGTGTGTGTGTGTGTGTGTGTGTGTGTGTGTGTGTGTGTGTGTGTGTGTGTGTGTGTGTGTGTGTGTGTGTGTGTGTGTGTGTGTGTGTGTGTGTGTGTGTGTGTGTGTGTGTGTGTGTGTGTGTGTGTGTGTGTGTGTGTCTTTAATTTTGAATGTAGTAAAATAAGTTTTGATTTCTACTAAATTTTCAGCAAATTTTGCATCGCACTGAAGAATTGAATGCATGCGTGGACCTCTCACGACAAAACCGCCCCATAATCTAAACACGCGAATTTAAATGCGCACAAAGCGGTCGTCAGTCGTGAGTGATTTACTTTTGTTTCTTTGTTCACTGCCATTCTGTTAGCAATGCTTACTCTATGGTCCTACAGGAAGAAAACGACAGGTTTAAAAGGAGTAACTATTAGTAAGAACTTATTTCTGTCTATCTTCGGTCAAGCAGAAGTGTAAGTAATAATAATAATAATAATAATAATAATAATAATAATAATAATAATAATAATAATAATAATAATAATAATAATAATAATAATAATAATAATAATAATAGTAATAATAATAATAATAATAATAATAATAATAATAATAATAATAATAATAATAATAATAATAATAATAATAATAATAATGGTTCACAGGAAGGGAAAAGCGCAGTATCTGTCACACTTGTAGCTGTGGACACCTGAACCGCGCCGTAAGGGAAGGGAGGTAGGTGGGAGTGAAAGTGGAAAGAGAGAAAGAGGAGCCGTAGTGGAGGGCTACGGAGTAATTTCGACCGCCTGGGGATCTTTAACGTGCACTGACATCGCACAGCACACGAACGCCTCTTCGTTTCGCCTCCATCGAAACGCAGCCGCCACATCTTTGTTATACTATTCGTGAGACAGACCATGGTTTGTAAGACTGGCATAGTGACTCCGTGAAATGCAGACGGGACGAGTGTCTCGTCAGCAGGGCCCCCACTTACAATGTCATCCTTCCAAATGAAAGGAGAGGCTTAAATTAGCTCCAAATATTCTTCCAATAACTCGCTGTTATTTCTAATTTGTACCAGACGCGGGCCTATACGTTATTACAGCACGTTTGCTAAATGTTTTACTCGATCTAACTGGGTCTTCCTCGCTCATGCCTGTATTCTGCTGATATCTATCCTGACACCCGGGCAGACTGCCGGTCTTTAATGCAAACGACGAGCTCACCGATATTTAGACTATACATTATGGCGCACATACTCTACAAGGAAAAAGTAACCAGGAAGCAAGAAAAGCCATCTGCCATGGTCTATAAATTTCATGGTAACCACGATCACCTGATTTGAGCAAGGGACCATAAATTACTTGAATCGAACTATTAGCTCCACAAGAGCGGTCCCTAGCTAGCGGCTAATATAGAAGAGATGTCAGGCTCAGTTGCTCCAGAAGACTTAACAAACCAAACAGCTTCTGAGAAGGTTCTGTTAGTCACTGCTCAATGACCACTGGAATAGTTTTGCTGGAATATACCACTTTTACGACAATGAAAGAGCCGAACTCTGACGCACCCGATCAACACTGAAGAGAGAGTCAGAATAAATTGGTTGGTAACGCTGCTCGCGGCAAAATCAAGCAAGTTCTTGCCCTCACAGGCTGATTTTATCGCTACTGTGAAGGTTTCCTTAGTACTTCCCCGTTATTACGTAAGTCCTTGCATGGAGCAACTTGGGGCTGCATATTTTCCTGTTTTCCTTCGCGGATATGATGCGGCCAGGCAGCGGTAGTGTAATACGAATCCCAGCCTTCGCTGCGAGTGGCGAAAGAACTGGTTGCGCGTCTCTCTGTGCGCGGCCTAGATCGTCTCAGATATAAGAACCCAGTAGCAGAGATAACATACTGCCTGGCAAACTTAAATAGATGCAATCAGGAGTAGCCCTCGCCACCTCAGTAGACGGTGGCACGGTTTTTTGTTTTTTTACGTGACAGCATTAAGCTCCCGTTAGGCAAAGAACCCGGCATAGTTGGCAGCCTGTAGAGAATTTCAGAAGCGGTCGAGCCGATCGCGACGTCAGATCAATTGAAAAAAATTGAAGCGTTGATAAATTGCAACTATAATCATTCACTGGGTTCAAGACAAAACAAATTTGATTACCATTGCAGCAGAAGTGCTTCCTTATGCAGCAGATGTGTCACAGCCTATTCATGATTCTTTGCCACCTGATCCACTTGTGACCCATTTAACATCATCAGCATCCCTCAGGCAGCATACACATGCTCTAGTTCCCCCGTGTACATACCCCCTTACCCCCAATCTGACAATGGTGGAGGAGATATCTCTGAGACTGCTGAGAGTCGGAGTGGCCCTTACACCCGCCGTTCGACACCAGTGGCAAAGTCCTACAATTACAGTTCCCGACAAATGCCCACACTGCGAAGAACCTGCTTGCAACCACTGTACGGACACCACTGTCCGGCATCTAATATTGACTGGGCATAGGCACGTGTGATAGCGAAAGAAAGGAACAGAGCATCACGGCTCTATCTTGAGTCCCTGATCCTTCAGACGACAGCAAATACGCTAAACCGTAATCATGGTAATCTGCCCCCTGTATACGCAAGATGTCTGGGTTCTGTGATGCGCCGTATTTAAGACAACGGTTCCCCGTTTCACCTCATTGTGAACAAGGCTCCCGTGTGGGAACCGAAACGTCATTCCATCTTTCTTTTTTTGGTCGGTGCCGTTTATTTTTCGTTACGGTGTCCTTGCGCCAAAGGAGCCGGCCTGCCAACGCGCCGGTTGCTATGGGCACAGAAACTCTATCATTCTGAAAGGAGCGACGCGTTTCAATATAAGCTATCAGGGATTTTTTTTTTCTCTCTCTGTCTTTCTTTGTTGCCCACAGGCTATCATGTCCCGGTCACTCAACTTGGTTAGTAGGAAGCCTTACGCATATTGTTAAATATAGAAAAATAAAAAAAATGCCCATCCCTGCTAAGTGATAAGCAAAATGACTCCAGGCCACTCAAGGGACCCATTCACACCGTCTCGTCATACCCTTAAAGCGCTGCTTAAGTGTCCCCAAAATTTGTTTATCAGGGGTGTATGCTCGAAGGCGAGCAGAAACGCTATAGAACGCACACTAAGAGGAGATAAATATCTCTGTGAAGTGAAGGCAGCTTGCCAATGACGAAAGTACAAGGGAAGTGTCCACTATTCCACTACAGGTCAATCCCGGCGTCTGTGCAAGGTGTCCTAATTGCGACGTCTTCAGGCTAATATTGCGCTGTAATGACCGTTTTGATTACCGTCAGCTCAGTGCCCGAACACTCGTGTTAAGCCCGCTGTATTCTCATATACTAAGGGCGTATACACGCTGGGCGACTAATGGTTTCTTTGTTTTTGTAGCGAGAGCTACATTTACCACATTCTAGCCGTTTCGCCGTGTCTGTTCGTGAGAAGCAGAAAAAGAAGAAGGAAAAGAAGAAGGAAAAGAAGAAGAGAAAGAAGAAGAGAAAGAAGAAGAAGAGGAAAACAGATAACAGTCGGTAGAGGCGAACGACAACAGCGAGTTGCTAGGACAGAATGTTCGTTCGAACGTTGTGACGGGGGTGTGCCCCGGAGTCCAACGTAGAGACGATGTCATACCACTAGGAGTCTTCTACACACGAATGAGAATGGTCAATGACGAGAGGCAAGGGGTGCTCATACGTAAAGTGATTCCCCTATGGCATAAACAAAGCTGAAACCATAAACTACTATGTGCAAAAGCCATGTCCATTTTGAAGCCGAACCTAAGCGTAGCCATGCAGATTGCTCTCGTGTAACTCCAGGTTTAACCACAAGCTAAACCACAGCAAACGTTTTATAGAAGTAGCGACGCGCCTACGAAGCTCCTCGGTGGTGGTCTTAAATAAACATGTGTTAAATTAAAAAATATATCTCTTAAATAAACATGTGACAAAAACTTAAGCCAGCTAAGCACAGTTTATCGATAAGTACTCTCGACGGCAAACGGTCTTCGGGGCGCCGCGGAGGTCGGGAACAGAGAAGGGCGAGACATAGAAGACGAAAGTGTCTGATATCTGCACTCATGCATTGTGCGCATGCGTTATTGAATGGTAAGTACTGCATATAAGGAGTGTGTGGTCGCGCATGGCAGCTCTGAGCGACGTTTTAACGCCATGTGGGACGCAGGCACTGCCGCCTCGTGTGACGGGAGGATGATATTCGAATTCAGACATCCAGGGGTTACGATCTCGGTTTAAACACGACTCGTACGTAAAAGCAACGCAGGCACTTTAACGCGGCTTGACTAAAATGGGGCTTTATGTATGTATAGCAGGTTCTCGCAATATGTAATAACTCAAGCAGTGCTGCTAATTCAAAAATAGACAATCCCAAATCGGAAACCCCAAAACCCTCTAGAAAACCGCTAAGTTCAATACCTGCATCAAACATCTATTTCGGACCCATTTTATTCTGCTATTTCGCCTGTAAGCAATATAAACAATGTTTTTAATGTTTACAAAGGCACTTTTTTTTTTTTTTTCATTTTTACTAGAGAGTTCGGATTGCGAATACTTTACTTCTGAGAAATCTCCCGCCTGCCATCTGTAGGTTTAAATATATCTGCAAAATTACGTTTTTCTTTCGTGAGCACGAACTACAGTACAAAGTAATTACTTTTAAACGCGAAACGAAGTCACCTCCTTCATCTTCGATTGCCAAGCACATTAGGTGTGATTCCCCACTCGTAGTTTGAGCAGCATTTAATGTGCCTTCGGAGTCCAGCTCGAATAGTTATTATGGGGTTCGTCGTCTCCGTTCACATTAGGTTTGCTGTTTACATTTAACAAGTTTAGGTGACTGAACATGCGTCCAACTTCAGCGTTTTACCGGAACACATCGGTATGGAGAGAGCGAACAAGCCTAGCTCGAAGAAGCTAGGCTTGTCGGAAGCATCCCTGTACTAGTTAATTTCGTATCAGAATGCAGCTGTGCCCACACGGCTGTTCCAGCTGAAAACAGTGGGCTTCTTTCATTGGAGTTATACTACAGCGATTTTTTTATTTTTTTTTTGCCGAAATCTAGGGCTCTGCAGCCACTATTTCCTAGGTTTCTGCATATGCTTCGTAGGTCTAGTCTACTGGACCACATGTTCGGAATCACCAGACTTCGTAAATGAATTAAAAAATGTCGCATAAATCAATTCAAGGCATGTTGGGCGTGTTCGAATAGTGCCACGTGGTAGTGACAAGGTAGTAGGCACAAAAAAGGCAACAGGCGAAATAGCACTGAAATCGACTCTTTATTAGACTGTCTTGCGAGAGCAAAAGAACTCAACTATTCAGCGGCGGGGATAGCAGGGAACGCGTTCACTAATCGTCGAACTGGAAACGCCCGCTGCATTCGGATCGTCAGTACTTGATTTAAAGTCGACGCAGAAAAAGTTAAATAAACCAGCAAGGATACTCGGAATGCCTGGAGCAACACGGAAACTGTCGTGGTTGCCTGCTACCATTCCAGACTAATCTTGGCATATCTCGCAGTACTAAAAAATTGATTATCATCACCATCATCAACAACAACCTGACTGTACCCACTGAAGGGCGAAGGCCTCTCCCATATTTCTCCAATTAACCCAGTTCTGTGCTAGCTGCATCCACTTGACCCCTGCGAACTTCTTAACCTCATCCGCCCACCTAACTTTCCGCCGCCCGCTGCTGCGCTTTCCTTCCCTTAGAATCCAGTTTTGTTACGACCATCGGTTACCCCCGGTTAAGAAATTGATAAAGCCATGTTTCACGCCACCGAGCAAAAACAAACAAGGAGCACCAGCGCACATTGTTGCGTGTAATCAGAGATAAGGCCGCGAGTTAACAGTGGTTAAAAACGACAGATAAAGATTTGTAACCTTCGTGTATATAGCCGCCACCTTCAGATCACAGTGACATCGCGCGACCAAAGCGTCAATCTCTTGCAGAAGTGAGAATAATTTCAAATAACTTGTGCTATTCTAAAGAAAAATTGTCGAATCACGAAAACAGCCAGCAAAACCACCAAAATGACCTAAAACCCGCTAAAATTCCCTCCTCCCGCAATACAAGAAATTTTCCCCGCTAAAAAGTGTGAAAACTCGCTAATCTTTGCGGGAAAATCGCTAAATTGGAAACGTGGAAGATTACTTACGACTGTATGATAATAAGTGTCTGCTAGATAATAGAGGCACAAATTAACGGATCAGTAGTTAAGCAACTAAAGAATGCATGTATACGTGAACGAGGATCCGTTAGAGGAGCCCATAGACGAGAGCCATTAAAGCTTTTGTATCGCACCCTTAACAGCGGGAGCTTAAATGTAACCTCCAGTTTTTGTGCTGTGGCATTGCCACATGTAACCACAATTAGGTTTCGCTCAAGTTTTTTTTTTTTTTTTTTCAGATTAAAAGATGCCCCCTAAGAGGCCTTGGACTGCACAGCTAACTACACGTAACAAGCAGCCTGCAAAGGAAAATAAAAACAATGTAGTTGACAACAGCTAGCTTGCACAGAGCGACGCGTGACAACTTCGTGTGCTGCACCTTCGGTAACTATCTGATAAGCGCGCAGGAACGAGGGAAAAGAAGAGACATGTATAAAGACGTCCGTCGTCTCTGTGTGGGACTCTTATAATAGGTTACGCTTGGGTGTCGTTTGCTTTAGTTAAGCCACATCGCTGTTACAGCTCGGAGTGTGGAAACCAAGCGACAGCTTAGTCTTTAGTGGGAGCGAGAGGCATAAAATTACTGTACGAACGTGACCCTTGGTTGGAGTAGATACCACCAAGAAGACAAAAATCAAAGAACGTGAGACGGCCTCACAGGCATTGTCTAAGCTAGGAAAATAAAAACAAAAAGCCCTAATTACTTGATTATACGGCACGGTGCATAAAGGAGGGAAGCACTTTGAACCATTGTTGGTGGCGGAAACCCCAGCAGCAGCACCAAAGTCACATTCAAGAAAGTCCTTGCTGTGGCTTTCTCGCTAAGTGCAGCTCGCTGGCAGGTAAAGTGAAATAAAGATGCGGTATCTCAGCCTTGAAGGGAGAGAATAAATAAGGCACAAGGCGGGTGAATTGCATGGCTTAGCCAGCCGGCTAGCGTGAAAGCAATTGTGGCGAAGGTATTTTTAGGGATTGTTAAGGGCGCCAGTCAAAGAAATCTTGAAAAATCCTAGAAAACAAAGTTCCTGTGTCAGCATATTTTGCCGTTCTGCCTTTTCTGGTTAGATGCTGATCGTAACTTGCTTGGCGCTTCATGCGTGTATCTCATTATTATTTTGTTTGTTTGTTACTTTTGTCTGTTAATATATTCTATCTGTGTTCGTTTTTACGGATGTTTACACTTCTGTCTCTATACAAATTGTCCCACGTAATTTTTGTCCTGTCTGGCTACCTTCTGATAGTAATTTGCTTCGAGTCTCATACGTCATATGCGTGTCTCATTACTGTTTATTTGTTTGTTTAGTTCTTGTTTTGTTCAGTCCTTGTTAATCTATTGGAGCTGTATTCATTGTCACGGATGTTTCTGTATACCGGTTGTCTCACCATACTTGAGCCAATGTTTCAAAAGTTAAGGACACCTCAGACCGGAACTAGGTGCATGATAGTAACTTGGGCTATCTTTTTTTTTAGTAACTGATTAATTATGTTATATTATACAACTCTTTGTACTGGCTTCAGACACAAAGTGTGGTATGCAGAGTTTTAGAGCACGTTCAAGATCCTCTCAATATGAACTTGAGCAAAGTAGAGTTCTGGGCTAGTTGGTAATACATGATAAGTGGGAGGCTTTGCGCGGAACAGACAAGGTCCTGTGTGCCTCTCTTGTCCTTGTCTGTTCCGCGCTAAGCCTCCCACTTATCCTCTCAATATATTATTTTCTAAATGGTATGCCTCACGTGATATTCTTTTCTGCTTTCCAACGAAGACCAACAAATATGAAAAAGAAAGCCCCGTGACCAGGCACTTGCGCACAACTATTGTGCTGCTGTGCGCGCGCACACACACACACACACACACACACACACACACACACACACACACACACACACACACGCACACACACACACACACACACACACACACACACACACACACACACACACACACACACACACACACACACACACACACACACACACACACACACACACACACACACACACACACACACACACACACACACAGCCCCGCTGGGGTGGCGCAGTGGTTACGGCGCTCGACTACTGTTCCCAAGGACGCGGGATCGAATCCCGGCCTCGGCGGCCGCTTTTCGCTGGGGGCGAAAAGCAAGGCGCCCGTGTGCTGTGCGACGTCAGTGCACGTTAAAGAACCCCAGGTGGTCGAAATTTCCGGATTCCTCCGCTACGGCGTCTCTCATAGCCTGAGTCGCTTTGGGACGTTAAACCCCACAAACCAAACCAAACCACACACACACACACACACACACACACACACACACACACACACACGCATATTTGTGCCTCTGCTCCATTTCGCATGCATGACGGTCCAAACTCCTGTTGCTGTTCGAGAATTGCAGATTGCGTATACAATTTAAAGCCTCCAAGACTGCGAAGCAAAAGAATATAAACAGTTTCTAGATTCTGTTTCAAAAAAGGAACGCTACATTCTTACAGTGTAACTGACTGTGTGATCTGAACTTCTTACAAAAGGCTATGCATGCAGTGCTGCAGCTCACTGCGATGAAGTACAATGTGCGTCTTGATAGCACGATGAAGAACTGCAGCACGTGAGAAAGAACAATTGCAGAGGGAAAAAAATGTTAACGAGAAAAGCAAAAATGGAAAGTAAGATCATAAAAGGAGATGGCCTTCCCGTGTATCGTTCTGCTGCAATTACTTCTTGAGCCTTGAGCGATAAGCCACCTGGTAGTAACGAAAATAAAGAGCCGGCAGTATTCTATAAATCTTCATTCATCACTTTCAAATTCCTTTCGCGTGATATTAGCGTGACGGCAGCTTAACAAGAAAGCATCAAGCGGCCACTCACAGACATCATAAAATCACCATTCGCCGCACGCAGCGGCTCCCTATTGGCAAGCGTGATGTTTGTAAACAAAGGCGTCACTGCGATTGGAAGCGACCTGGTGGTATAAACAAAAACGCAGCGTGCCTACACTCGCCATGAGACGCTGCAGCCTTCTAAACCCACTCGCGCGTCATAATATTTGGAAGCGTGCGCGTCTTTTGCGCTAACAAATGCTTCTGTTCAGGCCTGGGGAGACTGCTCTTCGCTTTCATCTCTATCCAATCCGACCGCAAGTAACTTGCGCAAACAGGAGCCGTTTTCTTTCGTGTCTCTCGTGGTGCGTCCGACCACATCACAGCTTCCCAGAATAGCGGGAATTATGCTCGAAAACACAGTAAGCGCCGCACATCTAATGCAGACGTCACATGCATTTGCGTACACCACGGAAGACATTCATCTATGTCGCCAGCACCGCCGCTTCTCTACTAACGTCACGGGCTGGAAATTTTGCATAGGGTGCCATATGCTACCAACGCTGATGTCTGGTCCCCAATGAGCAGTTGGTCTCCTTCCCACAGATGCCTGAAAGTCGCGGCTACATCATAAAACAAAGTGTCCAATGGCAGAGAATAAAATTGAATCACAAATGTGAAATGAATGCTTAAAAAAACTGCCTAGGACACCAAATCACGTCACATGGCTAAAATTAATTACAAGGTGCACTTAAGTGCTGCTTAAGTATCCTTAAGTATCCTTAAGTGAAGTGAGGTGAAAGCATTACGAAGTCTCTCACGCAGCCTTGTGAATTCTCCCGACACTACGATGGTCACAGCACAGCGAGAGAATGCGTCGTAGTCTTAGACGAGGCGTGATTGGTTGCGATGGTAGTGTTTTAGTATAATACATTATCGCCGCAGTCGATAACTTCTCGTGTAGGACTAAAACAAATGAGGAAATTAGAGTATTTACTGCAAGCTAAAAGTGCTGCAATTTTGTGAAATGCATGTGTATTACACTGCATTGTTTGGTGTGTAATAGTTTTGTTTTGTATTGTAGTGTGTTATACTGTATTATATCGCATTGAAGTCGATGTAAAGTACTCTCGTGCGTGGGCCAGGGAAGCTGTTCTGTTCGTTCTGGCGCGGGTTGCCAAGTAAGCGGAATTTGCGCTAAATTTAGCGGGAATGCTGTATTGCTGGAGGTGGAATTTTTAGCGGCCTTTAAGTCCTGTTGGCTTTTTTTTATTGGCGGTTGGCGGTAGTCTAACAATCTTTGTTTAGAATACTGTAAGGTCGGTAAGATTACATTAATTTGTAAAAGATAGCGTAGCTGTGAGCGCATGAGGTGACTTAGACGTCAATGTGGTGAAGATTCGGACGCCAAAGATGCCTTGAATTGATTAATCTGGCGTTTAGTACAATCGCCCCCCCCCCCCCCTTTTTTTTTCAATTTGACAACTTGCCATTATGTATACTGTAGAAAGCTATGCAAATCGTTTTCTGCCAGAAACTGGAGAAGGCTTTTGCTTTTAGTCCCTTAGCCACTTGGAGAAATCCTCCTCCCTCGTCGCGGACAGTCCCACTTCCTAGAGAATCCGTGTCCTTGACGCCCTCGTCCCTGCACAAATCTACAGCAGGTGGCGAACGTCCACCTCTGTAGCCGGTGTAGAACATTTCGGGCGGGCCGCTGTTGATAAGCATGTGGTCCGGCGGATGGGATTTGTCAAGTATGTGAAGAAGTTTAGGAAATAGTGGAAGCACGACCCTAAGTTTCGAATTGGTACTGAAAATTCCAAATGCAAACGAACAGTTGGCAGTGGAAGTCGCTGCCATCCAACTTCTATGGAAGAAGTCCACTCTCGTCAACTGGAACAGCGGTATATTGCTGCATTCTGAGATGAAGTGAACGAGTACAGGGATGCTTCCTACATAAATAATTTCTTCGAGCTTGCAAAGCTTGCTCTCACCGTGCTGATGCTGTTCCAGCAAAACTGAGAACTTGGGCGCATGTTCAGTAACCTGAACATCATCAAACGTAAACAGGGAACCTAAAGCGATCACGGTGAAGCCCACCTTATTTACTCAAGTCGGATTGCGAACGCGAAGTAAATCGACAAAAGCATTTGTTGGGCGAGTTGGTGTTTTCGATGATCATTAACTACAGCGCAAACGACAGGACAAGGTGGTGTCCCTCCTTCATCTCTGTCCTGTCGTTAGCGCTGTGGTTATGGAGCAAAGTAAATGCTGCTCAAATTAAAAACTGCTCGCAAATGTAAGCCAAAATATGGGCAGCAGATGGCCAGCAAGTTGACAGCAGGTGGGCAGCAAGTTGGCAGCAGATGGGCAGCAAGTTTGGCAGCAGATGGGCAGCAAGGTTGGCAGCAGATGGGCATCAAGTTGGCAGCAAGGGGGCAGCAAGTTTGGCAGCAGATGGGCAGCAAGCTGGCAGTAGGGCTGGACATCCGCATAGTGCCGGTGGTACGGGTACGAGCGGACAGTCATCCGCAGAGTACTCGATAAACCTACAGAAGGCAGGCGGGGTATTCCTGAGAATGAAAGTATTTTCAGCCCAAAATTTCAAGTCAAAAGAAGAAAAAATGCTTTCTAGTATAGTTACAAAATTGGTTAAATTTTTTGCGAAAAAAAAAGACAAAATCTGTAGAAATTTGCTTTTTCTTTTGCAAACATTGAAGTTAGCAATTTTAAGCAGGTTTTGGGTCTTCCTGATGGCTTATTTTTTTTATTTTTGGTTTGGTAACCCTTGAAAACCCGACTGCGCCAATGATTTTTGTTTCTTTGCATCGCCTTCAGTTGGGAACGTCCAGCTTATATTTTCTCTTAATTCCACTGGCTTCATTAAAAAAACATTCATTTTAGTAGTTACCGTAATTACTCCCAGAACCTCATCTATTATTATAAACAGCAGATGTAACAACACGGTAGCCACAGCTGCTAGAGCTCCTTCTAGAGGGAATTCCCATTGTTTCAATAACTGGATCAGCACAACTAGTATATTACATGAGTAGCAGCACATAAGTAAGTAATACCACTGCAAATAGTTTATCAAAACTTAAGCATTTAGGCCATCGCTGTCCCGTTTTCAGCACGTTTGCGCTCGAACAACCTTGAGCTATCTGTATGCTGGTAAATACGGCATGTACGCACCTGGATTCATTTCCCTGTACCTCCGCTCCGCTTACACGTACTCTTTCCGAGTTATTCATCGCGACAAAACAAGTGCCGCAGCGGAAGGAAAAGGAAGAAAAAGTAGACGCATCACGAGCAATCCCGACTGGTGGCAACACGCGCTAGACCATTATCATCATCAGCAACAACGTGAAAGGCTGCGGAACAATGCCACAAGTGCAGTCGCGCGTGCATGAGAGACACACGTGCTTTAAGTTCGGGCTGTCGTCTGCCGGGGCGTATAAGACGGAATACCTACCACATGAAAGCCGCGACTTCTCGGTCCGGCTACGATGGCGCAACTTATCACCCTTCTCACAGACGTCTGCCGTCCCTGGTTCCGCAATTAGAGTCAGTCTGCTTCGCGCGCGGCTTGCGAAGAGCGCGGTAACGCTGCCACCTTTCCTGGTGGATATGGTGGGAACACGTAGTCGGCGCGAGACGGCCGCTGTTCCCCCCCAAGCACCGCTGCATTTTCTTTCCTCTTGTCAAGACAATGGAGAAACTCGTGTGGCGTGGATGAAGTAGTCTTCGCGGTTGCTGTCGCTGCTCGGCTGTTCGGCTTTGGGGGCAAACAAAGGCGGCTGTGCGCACTCTTGCGTGTCACACGCTAGCGAAGCAAGAAGCAGGCGTTTAAGAAATATAAGGCTAGGGACAGAGGAGAGCATCATTCGAGAGGCCTACTTTGTGCTGTGACTGAGGGTTACTTGAATCGGTTCGGTGATGGAAGGGAAATCGTCCACTCAGTTTCACCTTGGCTGTGATCGGAAGTAAACAGATGCAGCGATGCAGTTCCTCAACTAGTAAGGGTTTTTTTTGGCGGGAGTTGGAGTGCGCGGAGAAAGCGAAGCATTTCACAAGCCATGTGGCTGACTAAACGTTTGTGTGCGCGTGCATATTTAGCAAACGGATATGTCCTGAATGCAGCAAAACCACTATTATTTGTGTTCAACAGTACGAGACAAATTGCGCATAATAAGAAAATATTGAAGTATTCGATAATAACCGAAAAAAGGAAAGTATCTACCGGGGCAAACGAAAAAAAAACTAAATGAGTGTCATATAACAGTATACCTAAGTTTATTGACAAGATCTGTAATAGTTAATTGTCTAAATGCAAAAGGCATGACAACAGCTATATTTCGTAGTTCTGCCATATGTACAATACATATGACCTCCTATGCAGTCAAGGCTTTACAAAGACTCCTCCGCCTTCCAATAGGTACTTGACGAAAAAAAAAAATAGAAAATCCTTTCTACATTTGTATAAGCACTGTAAAACGATGACAAGCTACGTTTACATGAGCTCGACAAAAAGCCAGTCGGGTTCCCTTTGTGAGAGAAAGTGCAAAAACTTAGAAAGAGAGTAGACAACTATTCACGCGTTTCCTGCTCAAAACTCACTCTTTCTCTTGAATAACCAACTCGAGGCGCGTTCTGTCGAGTTCGTGTATACAAGGCTACAGGCTCCGCGATAACACAGCGAAAGCTGTCAGCACGATCCGCGACACGCACACCGCACTAATAACCAAGACAATGGCAAAACAAAATATATAAAAATTGCCTGTTTAGATTGCGGCTAACAACGAATTATCGTGCTCTAGTACGGTCGCCTGCTTTTGCATGGTTATCTTCTTTTTTCCGTGTTGTTGGACCAGTTCAACATGGCTTGCCTGTGTTGACGCATATGATGTAATGCTGCCGAAACTGGCTGCAGTGACACAGAAATTCCCTCTTTAACCAAGCCGTAAGAACCTGCTTGCGTGGCCTAGGCGGAGCGTGTCTGACTCGAGGTTTCAAGGGCGCCTTAGACTTTGACTCCAGTTTAGAAAAAGCTGTCCAAGTTGGCAGCTGCTGCCAATTCGGCCATGACGTGCGAACTCATGACGTCACACAACCCGCGGCCAATCAGTGCACTACCGTGTTACCTGCTCAGTAACGCCTGCCAGAGATATGATGGTGAGGAGGATCGGGCGGACGGGCAGTAGGTTTTCGGCGGAGTTGGAGTCGTATAGTGCTAGTGCACTAAAAATCATCCCGTCGTACCTTGTTGACTGGTCACTGCTATGACATGGCGTCTTTATATTTCGGTTGCACATCAGCCCCACTCGTCCTGTTGCGGTTGGGTATCTTCTGAGCCACTCACTAATAATGATAATTACCCAACCTCCCACGCCCTGTGCACGGGTAAGATCTGCCAACTGTGCGAATTAACTAAAGCGCGGCTGTGTTCGGCCAATTAACGGGGGTTTCACTTCGTACAAATACATACATTTGAAAGATCGAATGATGTGTACGAATTCTTCAATTTTCCGTTTTGCCCCACCGGGGTGGCGCAGTGGTTAGGGGGCTCCACTACTGTGCCCAAGTATGCGGGATCAAATCCCGGTGTCGGCGGCCACTTTTCGGTGCAGGCGAAAAGCAAGGCGCTCTTGTGCTGTACGATGTCAGTGCACGTTAAAGAACCCCAGGGGGTCGAAATTTCCGCAGCCCTGCGCAACGAAACCAACCAATTTTCCGAAATAACGGTCGTTAAATCAAAAAAGGGTTAGTACATATACACAGTTGGGGACAGGCAGTAATTAAATTTATTCAGCACAAAAATTCGGCCCCCGCGTTAGCGATGCGGGCGAAAAACTACGAGCACGCTTCTGGCAATGGTAGTAGTTGGTAGCTGAATTTGCATGGAACGAATTGGTCGGCGGGTTGTATGACGTCACGAGACAACACTTCATGGCCGAGTAGAGCAGGAGCTGCCGATTCGGGCAGCCACACTAAGATGGGTATGAGATACGGGAATCCCCACCCAACACACTTCGCCACGCAGGCATGTTCGCACGGCTTGATTAGCTGGGCTTTATATTTATGTGTGAAGGTCTCTCACATAATTAAGCCGGCTAAGATTCTATGCTAATGAGTGTTTGTGAGATAATAAAGCATAAATTAATGAATTAGTGAATATATAAGCAGGTATCAAAGCTCATGTACGCCAATGAGAATCCGCAAGGAGAGCCTCAGACCGGAACCATTAACGTTGTCACGTAACAGCCTTAAAGGCAGAAACTAAATGCGCCTCAAAGCTTTTTTTTGTGTGTGTGCGCGCAATATATATAGGTGTCGCCTATCGCAAATTACCGAGAGAAACTGAAAGGGAGAAAAACATGTTCATTCGGGCTGCTGTTGCTGCTTCAGTTCCACTGAGTGTGCTGTGGATGCTCCGTCCATCTGTGTACAGTATTAATCACGCTGCTGGATTACGGCGTACCACTTTTCATTATTGTCTGCCCTCTGATATCCACGTGTCCACTCCAGAATAAGGTGGAGTAATGTTTATTGACGCTCGACTGACACCTCACCTGCCTGCCACTGGGTTGGAGACGGCCGATCGTTCAGTACACATGTGAGCCGTTCATGAAAGCCATCTGTGTGGACGCTGTCGTAAAAAGCTGATCTCTGTGTTTCCAGCAGAGTTGCACTCAGTGAAGTGTGCGTTGAGAGTATGGCATTGGTCAGGAGGACACACTTTCGAAGATTACCTCCTTTGGTACCACACCCGTCAACCGTCAGCGCAGCCAGCCGTTTTATTTTTTTGCGCATCGGCTCCTTATTTCATCTTCACTATTCTAGCACAGCCAACCTGTGCCTGCGCATTCAAAGAACGGAAGAACGGGACTCTTTATTTCGTCTGACAGAAACCGTCCACCGCCTACTGAATGGGCTGCAAGCAGCGTGGCTTCGAAAAGGCATGCCTTCGCACTCCAGCGTCGAGTTTTCCTCACGCGAGTAGCGTCGAGAAGCGTGCATTTGTGCACACACACGCGAACACGCAGAGGTCTATGCGCACTCGGCAGCCGCCTTTCCCTCCTTCGGAAGCATTTCCTCTCCGAAACAACTGTTCGCCCGCTTCAGGAAGTAACCGCCTCGTATTCTGTCTATATATACATGTCCCTCAACTCTGTGCACCGAACTGCGCTGGATAGCTCCTGTGCAGTGTATACGGTACAAGGGATGCAGAGATACCGTACGCGGAAGTTTCCCTTTGTGCACGCGAATGACTGCCTGGAAGTTGCTCTCGACAAGGTGTATTACTGCAGGCAATGTAGGTTCACAGCAGCGTGGTGTCAATAACATAGGGCATTCGTCAGAAGTAAATACTTAAATGGTTTATAATAGCTCCTGGGCCATGCTATATGTGTCTATATAGCACATATTTCAGCCCATTTTTTGTATGCACCGCGTATCATCTTGTGTGTGTGTGAAATGAGCTGTTTAAGTTGGCGACTGAGAAAAAAAGCGGCGTTAACTGCAACGTTGCGTCCTTGTTTCGCACGAGGAATTATGGGGTGGACATAGAAGCGTTAGTCGATTTTGCTAAGCTCTGAACTTTCTGATTAGTGCTTTCAAAAAGAAAAAAGAAACCGTCGGAGCCGATCGAAACCCACGTGTTTCTCGTTTGAAGCAAGTACGGAACCTCGTAGCTGTCGCCGCTTTTTCTCTTTTATTGCCCTCAAAATATACAATATTCACACAAGAACCCTCAGCCGTATTTTACTGAGGGAACGTGACTAAAATTATTTCAATGTCTTTAACGTTTAAATCTGCGGGAGCCAGTCAGGCGTTGGATCGCTTACCACCTCTCGTGTTTTGCTGCCACTCTCTCCTGCAAGTTCAATAAAGGTGAGAGGCGGCTTGACTAATGGAGTTGGTCAACCCGTAAAGTTTGGGTGGCCAACCCTCAAATATGACTTCGCGCATCTAGAAAATTAGATACGAAAATCGATTTCATCTACTTTCAACACACTCTTGACCCACCTCCAAAATAGACTTGGGGGACCACCGAAATTTGGTTGGACCCCCACCTAAGTTAGCTCGCTAAGTCCTTAAGTACAGACGAGTTTCGGGCGATTTCGTTTGATGCTACGTTGGTTGGCGGGGTGAAACCATATACCATTTTATTTGGGCTGGCCGCAGCTCGGGTGCTTGAGATAATTGCATGGAAGCGAAAGAGGAAAGAGAGACAGAGGAGCCGTAGTGGAATGCTACAGGTGGTAGTTAAACTCAAAACGGTGCGAAAGCTTGGGGAATCGATGGTCTTCCCTACACAGCAGGTGTTCTTGCTGTTTCTTCTGCAGCCTTCGCTCGTACCGAGTGGTATTGGTGACCACCGCTGCGTCCGTGGCTCAGTGACACATTGCGGTGCGGAGATGACGACTTCTCTTCTCGGACTGTACACGTTTATTTACACCTTTTTACAACTTAGTATTTACAATACTGTCGTCGGGTGCGACATCAAACAGAGGGCTAACTGCGACTGGTGAACGATCTGAGGTCAGAGGCTAGCAGAATCAGGCCTTGGCCTCCTGCTACACTTTAGGCCGGAGTTCCTTGAGACCTCCGTCAGCCTAGCCTCCCTCTCGAACAACCCGTCTGCCCTCGACTCTCGTCCGAGCCCAACTCTGTTCCGAGCCCAACTGTCCAACGCTCGCTTTCTTAGCGTTACCCAAAATCCCAGTTTTGTCCGTTGACCAAATCAACGACGCCACTCTGCGGCCAATAACATGCAGTCCTTTAAAATGGGCTGGCCAATCATTGTGCCACATATACCCTCTCCTACGCATGTCAGATAAAACACACACCAACACATACATCTGCAACTTTTCCCTCTCCAAAATCCTCCCACGCAAGCGGCGCCAAGCAGTCGCAAAGACAAACGGCGTCCACGGTTACACTTCCAAAACTACATGAAAACACACACGCGCAAACCTCAGGCCCGGGGTGGTGCAGTGGTAAGACGCCCGACTACTGTGCCGGAGTTCCCGGGTTCGAACCCGACCACGGCGGCTGCGTTTCGATGGAGGCGAAACGAAGAGGCGTCGTGTGCTGTGCGATGTCAGCGCACGTTAAAGATCCCCAGGTGGTCGAAATTACTCCGTAGCCCTCCACTACGGCTCCTCTTTCTCTCTTTCCACTTTCATTCCCACCTTCCTCCCTTCCCTTATGGCGCGGTTCGGGTGTCCACAGAGCAAGTGTGACAGTTACTGCGCCTTTCCCTTCGTGTGAACCAATTTAACTTAACCTCAGGCCCAAACATTCCGATCCCTGCTCTTGGTCAGTTGCGCGCGGGCGGTGGATTCACAGGGACACACAGGCGTCTTCCCGGGAAGACATGTCAACAGCGCGTTCTCCCCAGGCCTGTGTTACGCCGCGTTTCGGGATTTATGGCCTCCGCGCCCTCTCCACCCAAACCGGGGGACATAGCAGTTAGCGCTGAACCCACAACCACTGCGCTTATGCTGTGCGCTCTAACTGCACTGTCCTGCCTCCCCCGCGGCACGGGACGGAGAGCCGGCGGCGTCGCCCGCTGCCATGTGTTCTGGGCTCACTTCCGAGAAGCGGTCACCCGCGCGACCGTCATAAATCTGCCCGCGTCGAGCTGCCCCTTGACCTTGGCGGCCCCTTCGGAATCTCGCTTCTGTGCGAAGCCCGCAAACTTAACTGTGGTCGAAATTGATCCGTGGCCCTCCACTACGGCTCATCTTTCTCTCTTTCCACTTTCACTCCCGCCTTCCTCCCTTCCCTTACCGCGTGGTTTAGGTGTCCACAGAAACAAGTGTGACAGATACTGCGCCTTTCCCTTCCTCTGAACCTATTATTATTATTATTATTATTATTATTATTATTATTATTATTATTATTATTATTATTATTATTATTATTATTATTATTATTATTATTATTATTATTATTATTGCATCGGCTGACAACATTATACTCTTAGGTTGGTTAGGTTGGTTCATAGGAAGGGAAAGGCGCAGTATCTGTCACACTTGCTCTGTGGACACCTGAACTTTTGGTTTTTCTATGTGATAAACCACACTACCACCACCAGCATATCTTTCACTGCTGCCATCTAATAGCACTCACCCCAAGATTAGTTATGTTCCTTCTTTCTTCGGATCTGTTCGTAGAAGATGTTAGACGCAAGAAAGGCGGGCTGTTAAGACGAAGCATGGATTGGACGCGAAGCGCGACTACAAAAATAGCAATGGGCAGACGTAGACATGGGCCACAATCAATTGGCCTGTATGTACAGCTATTATTCAATGATGTTTTACCAACAGGACCATACTGCGTGGAAGGCTGTTCAACGCAGTCTTGTTCACTGATTATGCACTTACGGCGTGCTATAATAGTGCATGAGAGTGGGCACCATGCTATTTATAACACGTTATTATTTAACATTGTGTTCACAATCAAATACGTTTAGTATTCGAAGTCCAAAACTAAGCAGTAAAAGCACCCAGGCTTTCTGCGACACTCCGCTGCCACGCGGTGGGGTTCAGTGAAGAAAGTATTCAGTTTGTTCACATCGCACCCGGGTGGCTACGCTTCGTGGAGCGATAAATAATAGTTGTGTGTCCCTTCTAAAAGAATTCACTGTGCCTGTAAGGCAATATGAAGCTCCAAACCTAACGGCTGAGCGAAGCAGCAACGGAGCTCGCTCTCCACTAGGAAACTGGTCAGTCGGTTCCTTCCATGCCACTGTATGGAATTAGCCGCGTGTTGTGCCCACAAAGGCAGCGCTGCCATTGTTGGTCCCCTGGAAAACCGAGAAGAGGCTCACAGCTTCCTCGAACGTTGGGCGCTTACTCGAGCGACTCGCCCTCATTTTATTCCCGGACTCCCAGGCGAGACAGCAGGAACCTTTAGTGCTTTTGGGTTTTCTCATCTGTCTTTCTTTCCAACTCTAGTTTTTCTGCCCATAGATTTCTTTTCGCTTTTACAGTTTCGTGCTGAGAAAGAGGGGTTGGAATAAGTTGCTTTTGATCGCTAATTAACAAAGGTAAAAAGAAGTGGTTGTTGTCTGGTTTTGTGAGGCTGCTCGTGACTTTTCTTTCAAAGTTTTAGTCACTTGCTCATGTTGGGATCTTCAGCTGCTTCCTACCGAATCTTAAGTCGCGAGCTCTTGTAGTGTATTTGACTAAATATGCCCCCCCCCCCCGTCCCCCTCTCCTTCTATAATGTACATAATATATCGTTTAGTCTTGGTTGATAACGTAATGTTTTAATATTCTAGTATTCGTTGTCATCGTCTCCTATTTCATTCGCAGATAACCAAGGATCTTAGTAGTTAATATTATTAATATTAACTTCAACTATTATTAATTTCACCTGTTTGACTGCGTAATGCATTCAGACCATTGAAGAAAGGAACTCTTGAAATCGAACTACTTGCAAGGAGGGTGGATGATATGTGGAAACACGAATCGACGCAGTAAATGGACCTTGATATAAAACATGCTTAGACCCGTAGACTGGCGCTCAAAAATGTCAAATAAAAAGGCCTCGTCTATAACGTGACCATTTTAGGACAGCTTCGTAAGAAGCTTCACATGGTGTGACCGCTATGACTCGAGGCGATCCAGACGTCCGCTACTCGTCACACTCATCGACGACTTGGAGCTATCACACTCTTAAATAAGGTAAGCTTTGTCTAAACTGCTTGAGGAGTCCTTAGGAGGTGTCTGCGATAAGCTGGAAAATATTGTGAGTAGCGTCAACGCGGCCCCGCTCACAAGTACAGTGGGAGCCAGCCCACACATGCCCTACATAGGCGTAGTATATGTATAGAGCCTTTGTGAAAGATATGTAGTCCAATAATTTTGCATCTGGGGTCAGCGCGGTATGGCTGGTTTTGCATCGTCAGTGTTCAAAGTCTTCCCAAGGAGAGCATGTTCGTCTTCCTCAGTCGTTTGAAGTGTGAAGCTTGGGGTACGCAAGAGATCCCGATCTCAGCCTTAAAAACACCAACATTTCTCTACATCCATCTCTCTTCAATCCGGGTTTCTTTCATTGTTATTTTCACGGTCCTGCTCAAGTGTTTTTCAATGCAACGCAGAACGTTTCCCGCACTCTTCTTTTCGTCACAACCCAACTTTCCTTCCAAACAAAATTTATCGTAGATTGTAAATCTCGTGTCCCCCTCTTGTTCTACTCTTGTTCTACTCTACAAAGAGAACAAGCCTGTGGGTTTGTAGGAGTGATGTTCCATGCATTTGCTTGAACTTCTCTCACATAGACCGAGAATGCTTCTTTGAGGACATTTTGCCTGCAGCTGCAGATTGAAAACCCTAGTTTTTTCGAATGTGTGCGACCTGAAAGATAATTTTCGTACCTGAATTTCCCCAAAGCTTCGTAATAATTGCTTTCTTTTTTTATTTGCAAGATTGCACCCCTCAATGTCTCTGTAAAAAGGAGACAAGACTTAGTGAAAGGAACATGACTTTCTTATAGGCTCTACTGAGTAAATTGGTAAGTGCATACGTGCTGGCATCCGTTCCTTTTAAGAAAACTAAACTCAATAAAAGCATGAGTGGGTCACCACCGTGTTTGGTAGAACATCAGCCCTCCATGACGGAAATGCCTGCAGTTCGCTTTGCCATAGGCGAATGTTTGCGAGCAGCGAGCGAACGAACTTGCGTTATTCGAACCTAAATCGAACAAACCTTGAACCAAACGTGGGAGTAACGCATCAATACCGCTACACTTTAAAGTTAGACCTAGATTTAATTCTAAATACTGCGGACAAGAACGAAGGGAGGATGAAATAAAAGTACATTATAGTGCAATTAGAACAAAGATAAAAGGTTTGCAGTATAATGAGGTCGAGGACAAGTGACTTACGTCCACCTGAACGTGCTCACGCGAAGCAAATGCCCGCTTCACGCGAGGTCAGATCCGCGAATGCTACAGCGGCCCTCAGTGGGCACTTATAAGCGCAGCAGAAAGGCGCGTAACGCAATCCACACGCTGTGAGGAGGAAGCTGTGCCGGAAAAAAAAAAAAAAAAAAAAAAGCAAAGCAACGCGCTGTCGGTGCCTAGCTAGAAGGCAAAGGTCGGCCGTGTATGTCCGGGGCACGGCCGACGACTGCACGCATTGCTCTCAAGGTACGCGCGCAATTTTTTTTCAGGCATTGAGAGAGCAGGCATGAAAAAGAAATGGAGAGCTTTTTGTGCCGGTCTCGTGGTGATACGGCACGCTGCGATGTACCACGCTCAGTTGTCCTCACCGTGCGAGATTCGCTGTTTATCTTGCCACCGGTCATGAGACAAGGGCCTTTGCACTTGATAACAAAAAAAGTTCTAAAGCAAAGATAGCTACTCTTCTATATCCTCTTTTTAGTGCGAGAACACACATTCAGTCATCTTTCTTTTCACTTTGTAAATGCCCTATGCCTGGTTGTCATAGCAACTGTTGCGTCAGTCGTTGTCAAGCCACCGAAATGGCGAATGGGTCTACAGCATGCACAACAGATATCTCTTCAGCGGGTGCCCCTCCCCTGCTGCTTCTTGCGTGCCATTTTCTCGTACTGCCTCGAAAACCGACCTCCTTACCATATGACGTCACTTTTCCCTTCTTTCGCATCAAAACCGTGAGACAACGACGTATATACACCTCCAACTGTATGCCACGATATCAAAACGCTTAACATTTTGCCAAACTCTGTGCCAGTTTCTCAACGCTAAACCGCAAGCAAAATTATGGGGGATATTTGAGCTCCGCCTCAAAGAGCATGACGCGATAGCGTAGGCTACCATCCGACATATAAAGCCCCGCTCTAACCAAGCTGCATGAACGTGCCCGCGTGTCCCAGTTGTAACGTGTCTGACTGAGAATGCAAGGGTCCTGGCAAACTCATTCTGATATCAATCTCCCACACGAAAGGAGAGGCTACAGTTGGCACCTCCTGCCAAACGTAAGGTCACGACTCTAGGTCCAATCAGTGTGCGGCCACGTCAGCTGCCAGCTATCACCTGCCAGCTATCGCCTGCCAGCGCCATGGCACCATGGTCGTGAGTTTTGGAATTGGAATTGGTTTATTGATTCCTCGTACAAGCGAGAGGAGGCAGGGACTAAAGGCTATGTGAAAGCCTGACAGAGGTCCCTGCCCCCCACACAGATTCTGGCATTAAAAATGAAAAACATGTATCAGTAGCAGTTTGTCATTTCCCACACTGTTAGGATAAAAACGCACATAATAACGACAGTGAAAAGTGGTTACAACTAATTGTAGAAGAAAAATTTTCATCTCAAAATCATACATTTCGCTCACAACGCCGAGAACGTTGATGCCGTATTTTCTGGTGAGCGATGCCTTTAACGCGGACGCGTTAGAAACGTCAAGCGGTGTCTATGGATCCTGAAGATATGGTCTGGAGAAAAGAAGAACTGAAGAGAAAACGTTAGAGGCAGTAGATGATGCGAGCTGCTGAAACGCCAGACGAACTGGTTGCGAGGTTGGAGGTAGTGGTGGTAGACTCTTTTATTAAGCCCAAGAAGACCAGTCAAAGGACCGGTTGCGCTGGCTTAGAGGAGGTGGGGGGGGGGGGGGGGGGGATCCCTTGGGATGTCGCGGCCTCCACTGCGCGCTGGATAAGCCGGCGTTGGTCCGCTGGCTCGAAAGTACGCAGGAGAGACTCCAATGTCTCTTGGGTTTGAGTTGTCTGTGTTGTAGTTTATACACGTTCACGCCATGTGTATTAGAGTGGCCGGAGTTGAGCAGTGTTTGCACATGGGGGCTGTCTGTTGCGGAAAGATTCTGCTGTATAATGAGGGGGTGTGGGAAGCTGACAGTTTGTAGTTTGCGCCATTGGACGGCCTCGCGTCGTGTTAGATCACGGTGTGCGGGAGGATATGAGCATCTTTCGAGTCGTTAGTGCTGGAGTATGTACGTGTAAGTAGTGAGTAGAGAAGCGCGTGGGATATTAGTGTCAAGGGAAGCAGTCTGGCTGATCATCTCTCGGCTTGGCAGCTGAGATCTCGAGAGAGAGTGTGGGCCTGGGCGTTTCCGCTGAGCGACTCGTGCGCTGGAGCCCAAAGAAGTAAGCGAGATGTGGAAGAAAGCGCCCATTTACGTTAGCTTTATTTTTGTCTTAATTGAATAAAATTTATTCACTCACTCATGTGGAAGAGGGTGCTGACCGAGATCGAAAGCGTTGTTACGCGCGCTGTTCAGACGGAACAGCGTACCACGCTTTTGCACGACCGTAGGTTTAAGCGTGCTTAAACCCATCCAACTTTTTTTTTGTTTTTTGCTTCGAAATGCTCACGGAATGAGGATAGCTGACCACTCGTACGTCGTACATTCAATGACAGCAGTGAGCGATAAGCGATATTTATTGTGACAGCAGGATACAGCCAAGAAATATCGATTTTCAGTAAGAGAGAGAGGCAATAGAATAGAAAGCTGCAGGGAGGTTAAATAGGTGATGCACAGTAGGCTACCCACACGTGGAGAGGGGAATAAAGGGAGGGAGAAAAAGGAAATAAAGAGCGCCAAGAAAAGGAGTTTGTCACATGTCCAGAGAGAAGAAAACCAAGCACCTGAATATTGCACCTTCATAGCCTAATGACAATGGCTTGCGAACGCGAATTTAACGCAGCTACGCGTAAGTAGGAGGGGCAAGGCGCGTTGGTTGAGAGCTAGGACTTGCATAACAGTTGGTCGGCGTCAATTGTAGGGGAGGCGTCCTCCAAAGGGAATTTTTCCGCATCTTTCGTGCATGAGTCCGACTGAAGTCGACCTCGGGCATACTGCTGCGAAATATTATTTTCTCATTTTTTTATGAGACAGCGTAAGGGTGCCGTGTCGCAGAAAAGCCGGCTCAGGGGCTGTAGTGGGTTTAGAACGAAAAAATCACGCGATCCAAGCAATCAGACGTGGTTACACGCACGTAATTTCGTGGCAAAACTGTGCGCAACCGTTCTTTTGTGGCGTTCAGGGTGGTGACAGTCAAGCCATTTCGCTCCTTAGTTAGCATCAACCGGCAAGCCAAGTTGGAGGTTATAGTCCGCGATAGGGATTCAAACTGATCACATATATACCTCCGATTGCATGCCGTAATCTTTTTTTCTTTTTTTTTTCTATAATGCAGATGTACACCGACAAATAAGGGAAATTTTTCGCCCTAACTTCCCCCAAAATCAACTTAAACAAAAACATACCACAATTCGCCGCACGAAAAAATGGTTTTAAAGGCGCTATAGCGTCTAGAGTGTCCCCCTAATATATTTTTTTTTTCTATGGTGTAAAAATGGTATTTTTAAACATGTGTTCTGACCTTTGGAGTTACTAAGTTAACCAGTGTCATATAGCTGACAAAAAAGCAGCCTGACCGATTAGTCTCGCTCAGTGCAATATTGGATTGGATTGGATTTGATTGGATTGGATTGGTACCGGGGCTTGCCTTTTTTACCAGGTGGACCAAAAAGGTCCTAGCCAAGTTAATTCCCTACTGTAAGGTAGTCTGTCCCGCCATGGCGCAACGCCACCAACACTATTTATCTAGTATGCCTTATCCAGTTGATGACGATGTCTAACGTCAAAGGCTTAGCAACGCGGCGGATGCCCACCACTTTATGCAGTCACTAAGGCTTCGAGCTGAACCCACGAAGAGACAGAGAGAAATACTGCAATGAAAAGCGCAGAGCCCACACAGAAGATTCATTGACCTCTCAAAATGTGCCGAAATGTGACTGCGGAAATTAATTGCGGAATTAAGGAAATGTACTAAGGACTCTACTTCCCCCGGTCTAGGCGCGCAGCTTCTTGCCGCGCGTAACAGGCATCCCGATAATGCGCACGTCCTTTAGAAACGTTTTTACTCGCCAAAGCATCCGGACCCATATGACTGCGTCGGCAAACGATTGGTCACAGATACGTATTACGATATGAGGGAGTGGCTGACAGACCCCTCGGCCCTCCAAACTTGAGGTGTGCTGCCCTACTTGATCCAACGGTGAGGCGTGACCAACACGGAACGCTTATGGCGGAATAACATGGGTAGATTTGGAGCGCGGTATCGAATCCTCTCAAGAATCCGGCACAGAGCGACCCAACCCTGATTTATTGTGAAACATGACCGACCTCTGGCAGGGGACGCAACTGCTGTCATGTGCAGCAGGTTCTCGAAGCAACGTCTTACGTCCGCCCGCAACGTTTCGTTTCCCGCAGAGCTCCGCGACAAAGTAGCTATTTATTGCAATTATACCTCATGAGGTTCATCGCCCTGCGGCGTAGTTCACTGCCAGCAGCGTCGGAAATTCAGCGCGGTGAGAAATGCATGCCCCGAATGAGCTCATTCTTCTTCGTCCGATTACACACTGAAAAGGTAGCACCGTCCTTTCGTGTCAGTGTCATCTTTTTCACTTGCAAACAACCTCACAGTGCCCGCTCAATGGTAAGGGTACTCGCCTTCTCAGCTCTACAGGACGAGGGTTCGATCCTAACCTCTAGAAGGGGGAGGGAGGGGGGGGGGGGGTAGAGGAACAATATTTGGGAATAAATGTTAATGGCGAGCACCTTCACCATCTCAACTTCCTGGTGACATTGCACTGCGAATTCAGGACCCAGATACAAAGCATAGCCCAGACAGGCAAACGAAAACAACCAGTTCGAAAATCGATACGAATAAACTTGAAGTAATATGAATTTATGTTCTACTGAGAGTGCGCAAAAGTGTGAGAGCGTTCTTAGCAGTACTACTGAACGGATGATGGGATCATATTTTACAATGATGGTATCGTGACTGTTTTGGGAATGTCAAGACATAATACAAGTACAGCGACGGGGCCCCGGTCGGGGTTGCAATCTTCAAAATCGTTCAACGGCTCACCTGTAAACGTGTACGTGCGTAATCAAGAACGGTCAGCTTCAACCTCTGAGTTTCTGTACACATTCGAAGTGCAAGTGTCGAAAAAGGAAACCATGGAAACCGTGGAAAGAGGAAACTTGTACCTAGAAGAAAATAAATCGGGTATATAAACTGACATGAAGCGGCATAAACAGACACAGTACTTCTTCCAAATGAAGTCGATCGCTGTCGGTCCGGCCTGTCTTCACTTTCTGCGATTTGCTATGGGACGAGAGCGCAGTATGGCATCAAGCCAGCAGATGACGGACTACCCGGGATCAGGGTGCCCAGGATGCACAAAGTTCCCAGCGTATACGAGTAAGCTTGTTTCTCTACACACAAAACTATGGCACAGCATCCTACATGAATTAGCGCAATTTTAGTGGCCCACATTTAGTGTCCGTCGAATACAGGATGACGGCATTTGTAAGCATAGAAACGAGTCAATTGTCTGAATCAGCGCGGTGCTTTTCTTCTTTTTTTTTTTTTTTTTTAGCAGCGGCTATCCCGGTTGTGTAAAAGTGCTGCTTGCGTTAAATTCTTCTTTCTCTTTCTCGCATTTTGGAGGAGGCCCCAAGCTGAAAGGAGGAAAAGGAATAGATTACTCGCTTTGGGCAACTGTAGTGAAGTATACAGGTTTCTGGGGACGTAATTTTATTGTCTAGGCAGCTGAGGCATATTTTAAGATAGTGTCACAGAAATGTTGAAAGGAATGGGCAAATCTTCCGATGCACAGCAAAATCAATTTGTTTAACTTTTTCTGTCACTCAAATTTCTCGAACAGTTAGGGCTGCCTTAAAAAGCAATAAAAGAGAACGTTGAGGATCATTTCTAATTCTCACTACTGCGAGCGCGTTCATAGAAAAAAAAAACATAAAAACGTCGAGCCTTTCAAAGAGAGGTATTGTCGGTTGTCAAAGTTTAATTTTCCAGTATGTGAGAAAATTACTTTCATAAGCAACCTTCTTTTCTGGATGTGGGCACACGAGAACGCTCCACGCGTTCACTACCGTGGATGCCGGCATAAAGATGTCACAGCACTGCGTGGAATACACACGTCGTCTCACAAGGTATCTGCAGTACTGCGAAAGGCAGAGGAGTCCTTGTAATTGTTCTCCTAAGTGCATCTCGCTCCTGCCAATTTGGGGGGAGAGAGGCGTGTAGGAGCACAATTGCCTATTGTAGTTCGTGTGATCCTGATTGGACCGGGGTGCCTCTGCCTTTCGCAGTGCTGCAAACATCTTGTGAGACGAAGTATGGAAATGCTACCGTGTAGACACCGGCTGCTTCCGCTTCGAGGTCAAGGACCGTCGTCATTCGCTCCCCGACCCCCGCCTACGGATCCTTTCACCGGAACGGAGCGTGTCGAATGAATGCGAGCTCTCTCTGCTCCGCTTGCCGGTACGACACCGGACAGTGCGCTGAGAAGCCGTAGTGAGGTAGCAAGAGAACAGCAGGGACAGCGGCACAGTCACCATCAGCAGAACCCCATAATACTCGACCAAGAGCGCTGTCGTCGGCTTCAAAAGCAATGATGTAACCATTCCGGGAATTGGGCGGATCGGTATGATTTACAAGTGGGAACCTTGAAAGGAGGAATCCGGGAGACATGAAGGAGAAATAGCGAAGGTCGAGGAAGTGCCGTGCTGAGCTGCTACAGCATAGGAAGCTCAACAACAAATAAACAGCAAAACAAGACTAGAGGACAATATAAGCAAGCAGCGTAGTCAAACGGTGGTCCAGGTTCGACCGGGATTATGAGGGAGAGACGAAGGGACGTTGAAAATATGGGGAGTTAATGGCAAGGAAGAACTGATTGAAAGCGCGACGTTAATGCTGAGTTGGAAAGTGAGGCTGACATATTTAACTCAATATAGAAGAAAACGTTTCAGCGACATGAGGGCATGAAGCAACGGGGCTAATTGTTCCCGTCTGCTGGTTCCCTTGTGAATCAACGTTCACTAGCATCCACTTTGCTGTTCACTTAGTCACTAGTTTCTTGATTTGTGAACGTGCTCATTAGCGTACTCTCGTATGTTACCGCGTGACGGGAAAGACCACCCGGCATAAAGCCCCGTTTTAACCAAGCCGTTAGTAAAAACCTGCACAGCTGAATAGTATACCTCGGTCTGACTCGGGATAAATGGGTCCCAGGCAGCACTAATCATCAACCCAATATCGAAATCTGTTTGACAGAGGACTGGGCCTATCTATGGCCATATTTGCCACCGAATTCCCATTTTTGGCCAGTGGTTTGTTTTTGTTGGGTGGGTCCCGGAGGGTTCGATTCCCAGCCTCGCATGCCAGTCTTCCATCTCAAAGCAAACGTCGGAGTTGGTAGCTCCTGCCAACATGGTCATGTCATGTGGTCTCGTGTCACGTCAAACAGCCCGTCAACCCATCATTGTACTAGCATGTCACCTGTCAGCTACAACCTACCAGAAGAATGCTCGTAATTTATTGCAAACAAAACACTGACTCCGACGCCGGATTTTCTGGAATACGAGATCTTAACTCTGTCGCGTTTATAATCCCCCCCCCCCCTTCGCCTTCTCCTAAGAAATCTCTTGGCTATGTCCTTCTCATGTACCAATGGGCAATTATGGCATTCAAGAAAGAGAGAGAAGCTAAGTCTGAAACAGCGCATTTATCAACCAGAAAGGAAAAATAAACGAAATGGGGGCGTGCCATCATCAGCAGATTTCTCCAAGTAAACAGCGTGCGTCAACACAGTTTTGTTTTTGTTTTTGTTTTTTTTTGCCATAATGTATGACGCACCGTCATTCTCATCAAACCGGTGTCAGCATGTCCTTCTCGTCAGTAGTTCGAAACAAATCGCAGAAAGATTCATGAATTCAAGTTTTCTCAGGCATCAATTCACCTGTAGCTCCGGGACAGAAAAATGATTTTGAAAGAGTCAGCAATAAATTTCCACTGAGCGCAATAATTCGATGAAGTTGTCTCTCGTGTCTCTTTTAGTAAAACAGACTGTATTCCAAGACAAGAGAGACGTTGCAAGGGGCATTGGAAGGTCAAGTGGGCGAGAGAAATTTGCGAGGATCACGTGGACGCAGCAGACACTTGAGAGGGTTATTTGGAATGATTTTTAAGAGGCCTTCGCCAACAGCGAGTTCATTATTATTATTATTATTATTATTATTATTATTATTATTATTATTATTATTATTATTATTATTATTATTATTATTATTATTATTATTATTATTATTATTATTATTATTATTATTATTATTATTATTATTATTATTATGGTAGTGCCGTAGCAGCTCCCCGTGTATTAAATATCTTAAAGTGGGAGACCATTTTGAAGGTGTGCTCTTCGCTGAATCATGGTGGCTTACTAAATGTCACCCCTTTTCTTGGTCTAAGCGGTCGTGGTATAGAATACTGTTCACGTTGGATTCTGTGGTTTCGGCTTCGTTAACTCAGGATAGTCGTACTTTCGAACCATCGCGTTATGTTCGCGATGGCCAAGAATGGAAGGGTTAGTCTCATCGCTTTCCATTGCATATAGCGCGGCCCGGCATCCGTTCAGCATTGCATGGGTACTTCAGGAAACTATAGCGTGCTTCAGTCGTGCTTGATTAAAGGTTACCGAAGCCCCCGCTACGTATACCCGCCCAAAGCGTGTATATAGCCGTAGAGTATGGCCCTCTGCGAATCTACTCAACTTCCTCGTGGCCCAAGTCGTATGGGTTGGCCGCTGTTTCGCTATGCGTGATCACATTCACGTCCCCGCGCTCATTACTCGCATGTAGCGGTCGAGCGCGTGCTTTCTACTGAGTTTCCTTCCGTACGGCGCGTTCATATCCTAGCTGGCCAGTGTTTATTTCCCTTTGCTTCTCTGACTTCCATTGGTAGAGAAGCTCGTCCATGTTCACGGGAAAAAGGGGGTCAGGCTCCACTGCTGTGACGATGCACGGTAGCTATAGCGCAGAACGTCGAAGGAGAGAAACACTTTTGTTGGAATATCCGTTCCAGTACCGGTGTAGCCTCTTTTCCCTCAGTACGTTATCAATGTGCTTGTTCTGTGTGTAGCTGCTGTCTAAATTTGACAGAGCCGAAGGAATATAAAGATTTCAAAGCGAGCAACAAAGAGTGAGGTCTGGGCCGTGGGAGGTCCTTGAACATCGTATTTTGCTCTCAGCCCTGTGAGCATTTCTGGCAACTTGCACCGTAAATTTGTCAAATCAAACACGAATTTATGAGTGCTCTATGAACTTAATCAGAGCGTTTGTTGCGTGACAAATCTGAACACGTTATTTTTATAATTTGCATAAACAGCATCAAGGCCCAAAGTCCATACATATATGGGATCGGGTTACATTAAAATACACGAAGAAAGCAGCTAAATGACTTTTCGCGCAAGATTTTGATTTTGGGCACGTGACGGTAACATCAGCAGTATAATTCATTCTGCTGACATCTCCAAATAAAGTCTGGTCTTCAGTTTATTTTCTGCGTCTGCTAATGTAAACGTCTGCTATTGCAAGCGTCTGCTATCGTGACGGATCCTGTTCGTTAATAGGTAGACGCCCTACAGTTCATTTGACCTGTGAGACTCTAGACAATTTCCAACGGATAATTTTATTAACCTTATTATCTTTATGCTCAGAGTTTGCAACATATGCAAAATATATGTCATTATATATGCGTCACGATGATGATGAGAACGATGTGCTTCGTAATGGTTACTCTATGAATGGAAATGAAAACGAGTATAATGTGCATTTTAGTTTCAAAACATGAAATGCTTTTCAACCCTGTTGAGAGAGGCTTGTGGAGAATGCTCTCAAAGGGTTTGAACAGTTCTGGGAAGTCTCTCCGTCGCCGCTGTTCAGATGGTAAAAAAGAAGTGGTGGTCACACCGACAATAAACTTAATTTATTGCAATCTGTTAACCCCACCCTCTTCCGTTTGTATTGCGCCATTGGAGTCGCAACCCACAGTTTATAACGGTCATCCAGGCCGAAGAGGGCGGCCTCTGTCCATCCATGAATGTGTCTATATATATGTTGCCCAAACAAGGATCATGTTGACAAGCACTCCGCATATCGGAAGTTTTTCTTGGAATTCGCGTGTTTACCCACATTCGACTCTCCGTTGCCTATGATATTTACACTTAAGAAATGAAATCAGTCATTGGTCGAATATTTAGGGTAATCCCCAAAGGTGGAGTATATCTTATCAATCCCGCTGGTCCCGCGTTCAATCCCAAGACCAGGACTAATTTTTCTATAACTACGAAGTTTCTGAGAAAGCTTTACAGCTTTCCTTTGTGGCCGTATGAGTGCGCTTGGATAAATTTCAGTGAGTAATTACAACCTTATTACAAATCTACTCCATTTTGGAGGATTCCCCTAAATATTCGGCCAATATAATTCATACTTCGAGTTGCGATAAATTCGCTGTCGCCCTATCATCTGATCTGCTTAACGTGCTAGTTAGCTGAGTTGGTAGAGGAACGTCCCCGGAAAGGTGGCGGTCCCGGGCTAGATTCCCTGATCAGTGCAAATTTTTCTATAACTAAGAAGTTTCTGACAAGATGTATAGCTTTCCTTTGTAGCCGTATGACTGCGCCTGGGTGGATATCAATTAGTAATTACTCGTTTATAAAAAACGGTCATTGCGCTAATCCGGGTCATCTGGCAGCAGAGATCATAGAAGGAGAAACAAGAAAGTCAGGCTAACTAGCACTAACGCAAGCATTTGGGGCGCGATGGTAATCAGACGGTTTCGCCACGGACCTGGTTACCAAAGGGCACTGCCACGCCGTACCCAAGCTATCAAGGTTTGCAGGACAATGAACTAGATTGTCGGCCCCAGAGCTCGGGAGGCATATGAAGGATTAAGAGAAAGTTCAGCAAAGGTCTGTGCCTGGCGCTGTAAAATGATAAGAAAAAAAATAACGATTTTGCCACTTTGATATTTTCAGAAAGCTTGACGTCGTACCGGGAACTGATTCCTGATTACATGATTTTATTGGAGACGCTGAGGTTTTCTCTTCTGGCTATGACGTGCACCGGAGTGACAGGGACACTCACGGGGGCGGTGTTTTTGTACTTCCAAGGACATGCTTCCGTTCTAAGTCGATAGCAGTGCCTCCAGCTTGCAGTGAATCGGTGTGGTGCATTATTTTAAAGAGGAGTGGTGGTATCCTAACAGTAGCGTCCTTTTATCTCTCACCTGGTTAAAATTGTGTAGAGTGCTACAACGACCTATAACGGTTCCTTTCCACACTGAATAATGATGTTATCTTCGGTGGTGATTTTAACATAAGAAATCTATACTGACTGACAAGTCTGCACTGGCAGAGCTCATCGCAGTTTATCATCTAACACAGCCCGTAAATGAGAGACAGCATGAGTCGAGGTCCCTCATTTTGGATTTAGTTTTCTCAAACGCATCCTCGCCAGCAGATAAAGTATCAATAATTTCTGGTTTTAGTGATCATAACTGTGTCGTTGCACGTTATATGGTGTCTGTTGCACGGACCGTGCATACGCAATTGAGGAAAGATTATTTTTACAACAAAGGCGACTATGCATCCTTATCATGTGATCTTGTTTCCGTCTTGTCTGAATTTTTTTTTTAACAGCAGTCATACATTAGACTGTGAGAACACTTGGGAACTCTAAAACCAAATTCAAAGCTCTTGTTGGCATGCATGTATCGTCTTGCAAACAGCGAAATGATAAGCCATGGTTCGATCGGGATATTTTGTGCACTGGTCAACAAGCGGCACCGCCTTCTCACCTCGTACTCAAAAAGCCATTCACCACGTACGTTTCAAGCAATGAAGGTCTTTTCGCGGGATATCAAAGCTAAATTAACAATTGGGTGAAAACATTTAGCATAACCTTAAGGAGCTATGGAAGTTTTTACAATCTCATGAAAGAAAACAGGTTGGCGTTCCACACCTATCGGTCGACGAAGCTGACGTCACTGATGATTATGAGAAAGCTTGTTGTTTCAATCACTATTTTCGGTCTGTTTTTAGCGCTCTCTCCTGCGCAGAACTTCCTGAAACCACTCAAGTTATTTCTGTACGTATGCCACCTATTGCAGTTACGTATAATGTGAAAGGGGTTTCACAGAGTGCTTTAACAGTGAGTATAACCCTCCGTAAGCTGCACGGCGAACAACACAAGAGCGCGGCCAGCCTAAGCACACTCGCGCGAGCTCGAGCAGTGCAGCTGCACTTCGTCGTACTCATCCTCGTCTTCCTGTTATCCTCTCATAGTTCACTACAATTTCCCCGGGAGCGAAGAGGAGCCACCCTGCCGACCTATGGCGAGGGCAAGAGTAGTACGTTTTGAGGCGGCTCGCGTGCACAGTTTCTCGACCGCGATGACGCATGTCCGAAGAGGGAGTGAGTGGCTCCATGATATAATTTACGGGGGAGGTTTGGTGGACGATGCAGTAGGGGCCGTGGTGCTCGGTTCGAAATTTTGATGACAACCCTGGTGGGGTCCCAGGTACCCAGAGCAAACGAGGGATCCTGCAGGAAAACGTGTAGCGTCTGATCTTTGTCGTGACGATGCTTTTGCTGGACTTGAGATTCCGATGTAAAACTCCGGGCCAACTGGCGACATTCCTCCGCATGCTTTGCAACGTCTGAAAGGGGAGTCCACTCGGAGGAGTCGGCACGATAAGGTGAGATAGTGTCCATCGTAGACGACGCCTCACGCTAATAAAGGAAGAAGAAAGGGCTGAAACCGGAGATTGACTGCGTGGCGGTGTTGTATGCGTACGTCATAAAAGGAAGAACAGCGTCCCAGTTGGTCTGATCAGCGGCAACGTACAGTCTTTGTCAAAAATATACAGCCCAAGGGTTTTGCTTATAGGCCCCGTGCCGGGGCTCAATACGCATCTTTACCGTTCGAAATCTAGTCCCCATTCTTCTCTATGCTTACCTATATATTTCAACATTGCTTCCAGGGGCTTAGTAAGGGCGCTTAGAAGCGAACCCCTTGGGCTGTATATTTTTGACAAAGGCTGTACATCATGAGCATATTTCCGGGAGTACGATTGAAGCGCTCAGTCAGCCTGTTAGTTCGAGGATGGTAGGCTGTGATAGTCTGATGTATGATGTAACACTCTGCCAGTAGAGCTTCAACGACGTTGTGAAGGAAGACGCGGCCTTTGTCACTCATCAGCTTACGCGGTGCGCCGTGGCGAAGAACAAAATGATATAGCAAGAGCAGGGCAACTTCACGGGCAGTAGCGGCGGGTAGGGCGGCGATCTCGACATACCGGGTGAGGTGGTCATAATCCAGCGGTTCCCAGAGACCGTGCAGGGAAGTGGCCCGCAAAGGTCAACGCCAATGCGATCAGAAGGACGGGCCGGGCATAGAAGTGGTTGCAAGGGGCCATAAGCACGGGGTGTGGATGGCTTGCGGCGCTGGCAGGTGATGCAGGAGTGGACGTATTTGCGAATATAGCTGCACATGCCGCGCCAATAGAAGCGTTAAGAAATTGTTTTAAACGTTTTTACCACACCAGGATGGGCACACTGAGGCGCAAATTTCAGATCGTAAATGGCGGGGAATGACGAGAAGCCACTGTCGACCATCAGGCATATAGTTGCGGCGGTAGAAAGCCGTCTCGTATGGCAAAGTGTGGTGCTTGACGGTGTAAAGTCCGAGAAGGCGCAGCGTTGGGAGAAGTGGACACGATGTCGATAAGAGGTGCGATCCACGGGCCTTTGCGCTGCTCCCCAGGCATATCAGCGATGGTTAGAGATGAGAGGACGGAGTCAGCCGCCTTGGAGCAAGCAGTGTCGCTGGATAGGGGAGAACGACATAAAACGTCGGCGTCCATGTGTTTACGGCCAGAGCGATATATATAACGCGGATGTCAAATTCCTGAAGGTGGAGAGCCCATCGTGTGAGGCGGCCGGACGGGTCTTTGAGAGGACAGCCGACATAACGCGTGGTGGCCCCGCGACGACGTCAAACTGGCGACCGTACAGATAGGGTCAGAATTTTATTAGTGCACACACAATGGCCAAACACTCCTTCTCCGTAACTGAGTAATTGCATTCAGCGTTGTAGAGGACACGACTCGCGTACGCGACGTATTCGTGAAAGACGTTTTTCCGTTGAGCCAAGACAGCTCCGAGGCCAACGCCACTCGCATAAGTATGGATTTTGGTGGGTGCTGTGGGTTTGTAGGCTCCGATATTTGCAAAGGATTGATGGTGCAATATCGTGAACGCTTCATCTCACTCGGCCGACCACGCAGTTAGGTACTGTTTCCCCCGAGTAGCTTCGTCAGGGGTGAAATTGTAGAAGCAAAATTCCGTACGAATCGCCGAAAATACGAGCACAGACCTATGAAGCTTCGAAGTTGCTTGAGCGAGATCGGTTTACGAAACTCTGCCACTGCGCGCAGCTTGGCTGGACCAGGGCGTCACCTTCCTTAGAGACGATGTGCTTCAAAATGGTCAACTCCCGGGAACCAATGTGACACCTCTTGAGATTCAATTGTAGGCCGCCGTCAGTAAGACAAACCAAAACTTGCCGCAAGCGCTCTGGGTGCTTCACGAAGTCGGTGGAAAAGACAATGTCGTCCAAACAGCAGAGGCAGATGGTGTGCCACTTGAACTTCCGCAAGATGTTATCCATCATCCTCTCGAATATGGCGGGTGCGTTGCATTCACCGAAGGTCATCACATTAAATTCATAGAGGCCATCCGGCGTCACAAATGCGGTCTTGGTTGAATGTCTCATCTCCTGACTATAACACTTGTAATGCTTTATTTCTTTGTACGTCCCCCCTGCAATAATACCTTTGGGTGCTGTAGATATCTGTGGATAAATAAATAAATAAATAAATAAATAAATAAATAAATAAATAAATAAATAAATAAATAAATAAATAAATAAATAAATAAATAAATAAATAAATAAATAAATAAATAAATAAATAAATAAATAAAGCAGTTATATAAATTCGTCCGGGTGGCACGTGAAGATTAGAAACAAAACTATTTAATGATTGCTTATCTTGTTAATAAATCAGCAGTACATGGAGGTTCAATTATGCATAAGAGAATATTTGTCGATATTTATTGTCACATCAGAAGAAAAAAAAATGTTGGTGCTTGGCTTTGTTACAACCGATTAAGATGTGAAAAATCACTGTTTGGCGTACCATTGCATGGATCTGTTTTAAGGTTTAGCATTAAGATACTGGCAAACATAGCAACGTGCTAAACGTTTTTATTGCACGACACACGATTGGGCGTACATATGTCGTCCGTTCGAATGTTTGTCACAAACTAGTCTTGACTAACAAGCCCCGCCGGGGTGGCGCAGTGGTTACGGCGCTCGACTACTGTTCCCAAGGACGCGGGATCGAATCCCGGCCTCAGCGGCAGCCTTTCGATGGAGGCTAAAAGCAAGGCGTCCGTGTGCTGTGCGATGTCAGTGCACGTTAAAGAACCCCAGGTGGTCGAAATTTCCGGAGCCCTCCACTACAGCGTCTCTCATAGCCTGAGTTGCTTTGGGACGTTAAACCCCACAAACCAAACCAAACAAGCGAAACCTGAGCGTTGCTCAAAGGACGGTTGCGCCACGTGCATGGAGCTCCGTTAGTAATGGCACACTAGCACAGGGCACGTTTGAGGCGATAGAGACAAGTTCCCTGCCTGTCGTGCATCGTTCCACTCGCTGCTTCGGTGTCTCTAAAATCGCTGGCATCACAGTTACTATGGCAACCAACATGGCACAAGCAAGCTTTTTTGCTCGGCTCTGACAACCTATGAGTGCGTTTCTACTAATATTTAGTCCTTTGTGGAGACCCACCTACAGCAACGACTTCAATAACTCGCTGTTGAGGTCGGCTAATTCTCTTTTATTCGAGTACAGAGGAATATTAGCTTTCACACACGTCAGTGTTTCTGAGGAGCTTTGTTTTGTGCTGAAGGTCATCCACCTGATTGCCGTGCACATTTTCGCTCGATTTTAGTGTAACATTTTAGTGTAACACGTAACATTAGTGTAACATTTTAATATAACACGTTAAAATAATTTCGTAATATTACACGTGACTGAGCGGAGTCGGCAACGTAATTTTTCATTTTTGGCACCAGAATCATTGTCAGCGTGGGCGTGTGTCGCGATTCGTTGAATGCGGCGTGAAGCAAGGAAAAAGCTTAACAGGTAGTTAGCCTTAATAACTACCGTATTTAAGGAATTATTTCACGCAGAAAGAATAGCGTATGAATCGCGGAAAATTGCGACAAATTGCGAGCAATCCGACTGCGCAGTGGGCACTGGCATGATATCTTGAGGCACTTGCTTCGATGCTCTAAACCTTGTTGAATAGAAGCTTCGCCCTGATTTAAAAAGGGGAACAATTGGTTTTGTATAGAATACAAACAAGATGTGACGCTATACAATCGTCTCCATAATGACAATAAGCCTTAAGAAAAGTCCTCCCATGCACAAGAATAAGCTTAATATATAGGCTCAAGTTGCTCGGGACGTCCTGTGTATATGGCAAGCCTGTGTAGAGTTGTTTATAAAAGATAGTTTCTCCAGTATTGCAACAAATCCCTTCTATTCAAGGGGAAACCTTGCTCCGGGAGAGTAAATGAAGACAAATTCCATAGCAACCAAAGCTCATGGTAGCTTTCTTTGTCTTCGCGTGTTCGTCCTTCAGCTCCGACAACTGCGTACACTCAAAAGCAAGCCGAAATTAAAAGTTAAGGTAAGATACTCCCCGTTCCACCCAGGCAAGGCTGAGACAACGTGGTGTAGATCGTCCTTGCAAGCCTGTAGGCATGTATATGCGCTTCGCCTTTGAGCGCCTGCACCGCTCTTTATTTCTGCTGTCAGTTGACGCAAGCATTGCAGACGGATTAAAGGTTCCGATATCTGCCGAGTAGATCAGATTGTTTGAAGAAGCTCTATCGAGGGCACGCAAAGTTTGCTGATGAGAAGAGAGGAGTCGCTGGAGAAAGATTTGATGTTGGGAAAGGTTGAGGGTCGCCGGAGAAGGGGTAGGCAGCGAACGCGATGGTTAGATGGCATCCTCGAGGCGCTGCAGATGAAGTTATGTGATGTTAGGAAGATAGTGAGAGACCGCAAAGCGGGGCGTGACATGGTCCATAGGGTCACGAAGAGTCAGACACGACTGAACGACTGAACTGAACTGAAAGTTTGCACCATCATGCGGTGTGGACATTTTGTTTTTGTTTTTTTCTTGTTTTTTTTTTGTGCCCACGACCGAGACGCAAAGCAAGTGACTCTTATGTCGCACTCACGCAAGCTCTTCATTTCAAAAATTATTCCATCCAATACACGTTCCCAGAAGCGCATACGATAAAGTTCCCAGAACACGGGGGTGTTGCCCATATTAAATAACTCCGATTTGAACGTTGTGTCAGACAATGGCAGGACACCAGCGTTTCTATTCATGCAGGGCAGTTTTCTATTTCACCAGACTTCTTCCGAGAAAACTGTGATATAGTTCAAAGCCTATGGGGATTACATCCGCCAAGTACACGCTGCCTTTTAGTTTGGCGCAGCTGTTGCATTAAACGCTTGAATAACAATCACAGCGTTCTCTCTTCGTATCTTGTATTCTGTTCATATCGATGGGCAGGCCGTTGTGACTTGCAAGGTAGCCGAGAAATAATAAACGTCAGTGGATAAACCCGGAGTTTATTGTCAAAGCAGTCACTCGAATATCAAGTTGAAAAGTGTGATAAGAGAACTTCTTGTTGGGCTAGTTGGTGTCTATTCATTATAAGTTAAAGGCGCCAAAACAACACGCACACACACAAGAAAAGAAGAACGGGACAGAGCGCCACTAAATCAGTTGAGTGGCGCTCTGTCCCGTTCTTCTTTTCTTGTGTGTGTGCGTGTTGTTTTGGGGCTTTTAACTTATAATGAGAAGTGTCAATTTGAGAAAAAAACACAAAAATCGACGCAGAACAGAGACAGTATACTTAGTCGGGTGATGCCACTTGACAGCAGCTACAGAACCTGACAGGTCTGCTAAGCTCTAGCAGGGTCCAGCAGAGTTCCACACCAGTGGAAATATATCAGTTTCAACAACTCCCCTTGAGAAAAGTCACAGCCCCTATTGCATGACTCACCGGGAAGATGCACGGTACACAGCGATTTACTAGAAGGTCATCCCACTTACATGATCTCGAACACTGTCTCTCGTCGTTCATCCGGCACGACGGTCACGTACTTGCAGCTGCAGGAGTCACTCTCGGCGTGCACGACAGAATCATTCCTCGTGACGTCGATCATCGTCCTCTTGGCTCTTGTAAACACAGCTATTGTGTTGTCGACAATCCAGGCACGTACTGCTGTTCCTCGTCTGGAAGCTCCGTAAGCGCATTCCCTGCTGCAATAGTGAAGACCCGTCGCGCGAGATGCTATGCAATACTTGGATTGGTGTACACGCGTACAACTCTTGCTGTAAGGTGCTTACAGAGCTCCTTCACCTTGGGCCCCCCACGTGAAGCAACACACTACCCTCCGGTTGGACTTCGCCACTGGTCTAGCCATGCAGGCGCGATGTCTTGTCCGCCAAGGATGACTTCTGTTTGGAAATTCTAAACAACGCCCCTACGCTGGAATTCCGTTTCGAGTACACACGCAACGTGGTATATCTAATGATTTACTCTACTTTTATGCCCCTTGCTGTCACGCCGCATTGACGACATGCTTGAATTCCCGCACGCATTTATGGGGCGTTGTATTAATTAATTAATTAATTAATTAATTAATAAATAATTAATTAATTAATTAATTAATTAATTAATTCAATATTATTCTTTAATCATTTTGATTTGCAAATTCCGTCACACAACATTGTTTGTGTACCTGAATAACAATGGGCCTTTTCGCCCCATATACAAAAACCATGGAGAAACAAACCTGTACATGCAGAGCAAAGGCCCTCCTATGCTCTTCCAATTGATCCACTTCAGTGCCAGCTGCGTCAATTTGATCCCCGCAAACTTCCTAACTTAATCCATCACCAACTGTTTCGTCACCCCCTGCTGCGCTTGCCTTCCATTGGAATCTGGTCTGTTACCCTCAGTGGCCCCCAAATTCTCTTACCTTCGCATTACATTAGCTATCAATTGCCATTTCTTATTGATTTCGACCAGAATGCGTTTTTTACCTGACCTACTCTGCATGCTTCCTATCTCTTAACTTTACAGTTACCATTTTCTTTTCATAGCTCTCTGCTTCTTCCTCCATTAAAGTGGAACTCTTTTCTTTATCCTTCAAGTTTCTGCCCTATATGGAAGTATACCAGTAAGATACAGTTGTTATATATAGTTCGCTCATCAGGGGTACTGGTAACATGACATTCATGATCTTAGAGTGCTTGCTGAATGCGCTCCATACCAATCTGCTTCTTCTAGTTACTGCAGTTTCATTATCCAGATCTTAGGGCGCTACCTATTGTAGGCAGCTAGATGCATGCTCTTACCAATTCCAGCGTCTCACTACATTTTCTGAACTGATGTTCTTTCCCAATACTGTTAAACTTTACCTTAATATTCTGCATAGTAAGTTTTAGGCCTCCCCATTCTGATTTGCAATCCTATGTAATTAACCATTCTTTGAAGATCGGCCCCTGAGTTATCTAGCAAGACAATGTCATCAGCAAATCTCAGATTACTGGAGTGTTCTCCATTAGCATTTATCTATAACTGTTCCCAACTCAGGTCTTTGAATCCTTCCTCTAAGCAAGCAGTGAGTAGTACAAGGGGGATCGTGTCCCTTAACCTAGCACCCTTCCTTATGGTAATGTTATTACTTTCTCTCTGGAGGACTGTTGTGCAGCCTTTACAGATATCGTCCAGTACTTTCACATGTGGCTCTTCCACACCCTTATCTCGATAATCCGGCATGACTGCTGAAGTTCCGACGCAGTCAAATACTTTCTCGTAATCTATAGAGGCTATGTGCTGGGGGTGCTTTATTTCGATCATTTATTATCTGCTTGATTGCATAGATATGATATGTTATAAAGTTACCTTTACTAAAGCCTGCCTGATACTTTGGTTGACTGAAGTCTACCGCAGCCCTTATTCTATCGGCAATTCCCTTCATAAGTGTCTTATGTGATACAGCTGACCGACCTGTAATTTTTTAAGTCCTTCGCGTTCCTTTTCTTAAGGATTAAGATAATGTAAGGGTTTTTCCAAGTCTTCGGCACCCTTGAGGTCATTGAGTACAGGGTGGCCATTTCATTTTATTTTTTTTTCGGTGCCATGTATCCGTCATCCTTCAATAAATCTGCAGTTATCTGATCCTCCCCAGCTGTTTTGCCATTTCTTAGCTTCGTTCCTCTTTACAGGCAGAAGATGTGATTGCTCTAATTACTGCACTTATTATTGTCCTTATTACTGCAGCTACTGTAGACAATGGTGTTATTTTCGCTATCCTATCCATAGTGGTAATGGCATTGACCACCTTGTCTCTGAGTGCGTGCGTCCAATTTTTGCCTATACCTAGGTGCTTCTTCACTGCTGTTAGGGTGTCGCCTTTTTTTTAGAGCCTGCTCAAATCCCCTCCTTCCCCCCCCCCCCCCTCCTCCTCCCATTACACTTTCGTATGCCGGACACTTTACGCTTATTGATTGGCTTGATAGTTTTGCCTGTTCTATTATCTTTGTTCTGTCAATTCTTTCAAGCTTTGGCGTCCCTTAACCAGCTTTTTTGTTTCCTACAATAGTTTACCAATATCACATCTAGCCAAGCTACCGCCTGATTCTACTGCTCCCGCCATAAATATATTTCTGAAATTATATTGTTCACTGTTTCTGCACTAAAGTCTCCTTCATCTGTTATAGCCTAATATCTATTCTGCTAAGTGACGCTGCAGTGACGTATTAATAGTGAATTGCGCTTAGTTTTCACCAGGCTTAATAAGCTGCGCTGGGCGATAAGCAAATTAAACAATAGCTAGTGCTGCCGGCAACCAATGTGACGGTTCTATTAGCGTCTCCAAGCAGCCTTCGTGACACAAAGTAACTATCGAAGTGGTAGCAGCTTGCGTGTCGGTTACGCATTCCCATCCGACCTGAAAGCTCCCGCATTTCCTCGTGCTCTTTTGTTACCCCCGTAGGCTACAGTAAGCCAACTTCGACGCGTTGTACGCCTGAGTGCTTGCCGTGCTTCAGTAATCTGCTGTTTAATGCATGAAGGCATGGAAGTCAATTAGGTGCATAACGCCTAGGTGACCACAACTCCCATCTACCAATAGCGATGTAGTTGGCATCCAGGCACGCGTAATGTTCGCTTGCCTTACCTTGAATGGTAATGGCGACGTACATGTAGTCCCTCTTGTGCACTGTTTTAGAGCGATAACCGCGTATGAAACATAGGGCGTCAACTTCGGCGAAGTCTATATTTGCTTACTTCTGCGAAGTACGAAAGTATTTCAGGTAACCCAGCGAATCATCTTATGCAGGTCTGGCTGAGGCTTTGGCTGGTCAGTAGTTAGAATCATACTATTTAACGTATACAGCCATGATGTTTAATCAGAAAACATTATGCGTTTCTACCCCGCCGGGGTGGCGCAGTGGTTACGGCGCTCGACTACTGTTCCTAAGGATGCGGGATCGAATCCCGGCCTCGGCGGCGGCTCTTCGATGGACGTGAAAAGCAAGGTTCCCGTTTGCTGTGCGATGTCAGTGCACGTTAAAGAACCCCAGGTGGTCGAAATTTCCGGAGTCCTCCACTACGGCGTCTCTCATAGCCTGAGTGGCTTTGGGACGTTAAACCCCCCAAACCAAACCATTATGCATGCGTTTCTTCGTGACAATAGTTCGTTTCACGAGCTATTTGCAACGTTACGAGACTAAGGACCACCCGGGCCGATCTAGATGGTGCACACGATATATTATCGAGCTCTTAGGGCGTTGTCGCCAAAGGCGGCACAGGAAAAAAACTGACATAATCATGCAGTTCATGGCATCCTCACTGACTTGGGTCTTCATTGGCTTTCGTAATGCTGCAAAAAAATGATAATAAAAAATAAAAAAAAAAAACTTGAAAT